>NW_012147412.1:2448599-2449543 GCF_000956105.1 Propithecus coquereli | reverse complement strand
AAATATATTGAGATTTGTCTTATGACCCAGCATAGGGTTTATCTTGTGAATGTTTCATGGTCACTTGAAAAGAAGGGATTTTTTCATTGTTGGAGGGAGTGTTTTATAAATATAATTAGGTTGTGTTGGTTATAGGATGATTCCAATTTTCTATATGCTTCTTGATTGTATGTCTAATTAGTCTATCAACTGAGATAAGAGTGTTGAAATCTCCAAATCTAATTGTGAATTTGTCCATTCCTACCTCTTGTTCTATCTAGTCATGCTTCATGGATTGTAACTCTCTGTTATTAGATGTATATCCCTTTATGGTTATTGTGGCTTCTTTATGGTTTAACACTTTTGTCATTATGAAGTATCCCTCTTTAATTCTGGTAAAACTACTTTTCCCGGAGTCTACTTTGTCTAATGTTAACATAGCCACTCCACCATTCTTACGATTAGTGTTTTCATAGTAATCTGTTTTTCTCCTCATTTTTATTTTTAAGCTAATGCAGGTTTACATTATATGAATCTCTTGTAAACAGCACGTATTGGGTGATGCTTTTTTTTTTTTTTTGAGACAGGATCTCACTGTCACCCAGGCTAGAGTGCGGTGGTATAATCGTAGCTCTCTGCAACCTCAAACTCCTGGGCTCAATCAATCTTCCTGCCCAGCCTCCCAAGTAGCTGAGGCATGCATCACTATACCCAGCTAATTTTTTTCAGGTTGGTCTCAAACTCCTAGGCTCAAACAATCCTCCTGCCTCGGCCTCCTAAAGTGCTAGGATTGTAGACATGAGCCACCGCACCCAACCTGGGTGATGCTTTTTAATAAGATCTGACAGTTTTACCTTTTAATGGAATATTTAATCCATTTACATTTAATATGTTTATTAAAATTGTTGGATTTAAGACTTTCATATTGCTATTTGTTTTTTCCCATATGGATTTTGTTCCTTTTG
>NW_012147412.1:2432522-2434204 GCF_000956105.1 Propithecus coquereli | reverse complement strand
CCCCCCCCCAAGTCCGTGTTTCAAATATGTCCATTTTTTTCTTCTTAGGTCTCAGGCTCTTATAGTATGACTTATACAATATCATTTTATAGTAGGCTTGATGCACAAGTGAACAAAAAGGTAGATTTTAAGAGAATTGTTTCAGTTTATAGGGGGATTATTTATTGGAACAATGTACCTTAACTCCAGTGGAATTGGCTCTATTCTTGTAGTAGTAAGATAAACAGAAGTGAAGTCAACTAGTTGTTTTTAAGACTTTGAAGTCAATTCACCTTGGTGTAGAAGAGTAGGAACCAATGCTAACGTTCATTTTGAATTCAAGAGAAAGACAAAACCTAAGCCATACATTTTACCACGTTCACAATGCTTCGCTTTTTTGAGGGGCTATGAAAGAAGACTTAATTTAGGTGAGACATGGAGGAAAGGGGAGGATTTGGAGTGCTATGAGAGAAAGGAGTGAAAGTCTGAATGGCAGGAGGCAGCTGACACAACTGCATGGGCTGGAGCGAGGGGAGTGGAAGCAGCAGATGCTCCTCACTGCCTTGCAGGGCCCAGCAGTCTGAATGCTGCTGTCTGGCTCCCCTCACCTGCCCACAAGTCTTAGCAGAGTCTGATGCTTGAGCACAATGTCTAAAGGTGTTGTGGCTAGTGTCATGGGGTTACATGTTAACCCCAGTTAAATACTTAATTGGGCAGCACGGTTGACGAGGAAAGAAAGTTTTAAGACCCATTACAGGGGACAGGGCTTCTCACCCTCAAGCCTGAGAGGGAGCCTGACCCACAGCCTCGTAGATGGGGATCTACAGTGTTCTCTGCTATGGCTGTCAGATAAGTATAAGAGCAAAGAAATGTACCCAGTAGAACACAGGGATGAATTATCTGTCTCCTCTATTCCTTCAAGCCAATCTGAAGCCCAAATAACTCAAATTCAGATTGCCAATATTTTCCAGATGAACTACAAAAAAGAAGAAAGGAATGAATGGGTAAATAAAATGTGGCACATACATACAATGGAGTATCATTTAGCCTTTAAAAGGAAGGAAATTCTGACACATGCTATAACATGGATGAACATTGAGGACACTATACTAAGTGAAATAAGCTAGTCACAAAAAGACAGATGTTGTATGATTCCACTTATATGAGGTACACTTATAGTAGTCAAATTCATAGGGACAGAAAGTAGAAGGGTGGTTTCCAGGGGCTGGGGAAGGAGGAAAGGGGGAGTTATTGTTTAATGGGGACTGAGTTTCAGTTTTGCAAGATGAAAAGCATTCTGGAGAAGGATGGTGGTGATGGTAGCACGATAATGGGAATGCACTTAATGCCACTGAACCATACACTTAAAAATGGTTAAGATGGTAAATTTTATGTTATGTGTATTTTACCACAATTTTTACAAAAAGAAGTAAAGAACCCTTAGGTTCTTTTGGGTATGCACGATTTTCAGCGCCATCTAAAAAGCTCCCATATTTTTGTCTGTTTCCTGCTAACAGCTGTAACTAAGCAGTTAAACAAGCCCCTGACTTGCCTGTGCTTTGAGTTTCTCATCTGTAAAATGGGAAAAAAATTCTTGTTATTATGCAAGTGCTTCTTTTGAGGTATAATTGGACTTTCTCTTGAAGGTCAACTGAGTAAGACCCATCTTTTCTCTTCTTTATCTGCTGCCCCCTTCTCAAAAA
>NW_012147412.1:2430661-2432472 GCF_000956105.1 Propithecus coquereli | reverse complement strand
ATTTTACCACAATTTTTACAAAAAGAAGTAAAGAACCCTTAGGTTCTTTTGGGTATGCACGATTTTCAGCGCCATCTAAAAAGCTCCCATATTTTTGTCTGTTTCCTGCTAACAGCTGTAACTAAGCAGTTAAACAAGCCCCTGACTTGCCTGTGCTTTGAGTTTCTCATCTGTAAAATGGGAAAAAAATCCTTGTTATTTTGCAAGTGCTTCTTTTGAGGTATAATTGGACTTTCTCTTGAAGGTCAACTGAGTAAGACCCATCTTTTCTCTTCTTTATCTGCTGCCCCCTTCTCAAAAAATAAAGAAGGAAAATTTAATCACAAAGCCAGACCATGACACAAGAAGTGCTGCTACAATTAAGACTTTCCCTGTAGTTCTTAGGGACCACAGAAAGGGACTGCAGGGCTAGCTGGATGTTGGCAGAAAACGACACTAAGTCTCATGACACACATGCCTACCAATGATCAGGACGTCTTACTAAGTGGCTTTTACTCCCTGTGGAAAGGCCTAAGAAAGATGTGATTCCCCCAAAACTACTGACTTCACTTCTCAGATCTTTTTACTAAATCTCATGTATGGTAAAGTTTTTGAACCATCATCCCAAACTGTTCCCTTATTTGAGAATCAATCACTGAGGCAACTAGGGGAGGCACAAAGGCAGAGTGGTTAAGAGCTCTGAAGCCAGGAAGACCTAGTTTTGAAACCCTGATTGCCATTCACCAGCTGTGAGTCCTTGGCCATGTTAACGAATCTTTAAACCTTATTGTTCTCATCTGTACAGTGGAGATATTCACAATAATTATCTTCCAGGAGAGGTTGTGAGGATGGTATCACAGATGCCTAGTGCACTTGGTTTGTAGAAAGTGTTCAATACATGTTAACAGTTATTAATTAAGATTATCTTTAGAGTAGGAAAAAGTGGACAGGGAATATTTTTACCAATGGCACCAGATTCCACATAAAAATATTCCTCTTGTTGGTGGGAATGTAAATTAGTACAGGCATTATGGAAAACAGTATGGAGCATCCTCAAAAAATTAAAAATAGAACTACCATATGATCCAGCAATCTTACTTCTGGGTATATATCAAAAGGAAATGAATCAGTATGTCAAAGAGATATTTACACTTCCATGTTGACTGCAGCATCATTCACAATAGCCAAAGTACAGAATTAACCTAAGGGTCTCACAGTGGATGAATGGATAAAGAACATGTGATATATTTACACAGTGAAATACTATTCAGCCTTAAAAAGGAAGGAAATCCTGTCATTTATGCCAACATGGATGAACCTGGAGGACATTATGCTAAGTAAAATAAGCCAGGCATAAAAAGACAAATACCGCATGATCTCACTTATATATGAAATCTAAAGAACTTGAACTCATAGAAACAGAGACTAGAACAGCAGTTACCAGGGGCTGGGGTGGAGGGTGTTAAAAAAAACCTTCCTCTGTATCTATGATCTAGACTTTATTAATGATCCTTAAACACATATGGAATCATCCACTGTATTTTTGGTCTGTCTCTCCAGTTCCCTAAAATACTGTTTTATTCCTTAATTCTTCCCTCATCTTTAAAAAGAACTCTTTGTGTTCTCTTCTTTTTACCTCTTAAAAAATGTCATTAAAAGTTGCGATGAATCACAGCAGTAGGGCTTGAGGATTTGTCAACATAAAAATTCCAAATATAATTCAGCCCTGGATGATGTTGTTTGTGAATTATTCATACAATCTGATGAGGAACTTGAGAGCATTTGTAGTCAAATAACAACTTTTCTCCAAGTGACACACAGCACATCTGAAA
>NW_012147412.1:2424775-2428736 GCF_000956105.1 Propithecus coquereli | reverse complement strand
CTAAAATCAAATCTTTGAATGACAGCATCAATCAGAAGTTGCTGTCAGATTACTAGCCATGACTAACGTTTTGGAAAAAAACCTCAAATCGTTTTTTCCTCTGCTCTCACACCACAACAATTGTCAACACAGAAGACTTCTGTGACCAGATGTGAGGGTTCTTTTTTTTTTCACACACCAAGCAGCAGATACCAGCTGGGTGTCCCCTAATTCGATTCCAGTACTATCTACCTGGAGATGGTCTCAGATCCGACAGGGTGAGGCTCAGTGCCCAAGGCTACCCCTACCTTCAGATACCCATGGCAAGTCCAGGCCCATGGAACTTCTGACCAGCGGCTATAAATCAGGCTTCCCATGGGGGGGGCGGGCGTTGGCTAATTTCCTGGAGCAGCTCACAGAACTCAGGGAAACACATTTACCAGTTTATTATAAAGGATATTACAAAGGAGACAGATGAAGAGATGTGTAGGGTGAGGCATGGGAGGAGGGGCAGGGAGCTTCCATGCCCTCCTTGAGTACACCATCTTCCGGGAACCACGTGTTCAACTCTCCGGAAGCTCTTTGAATCTAGTCCTTTTGGGTTTTTATGGAGGTTTCATTACATAGGCATGATTGACAACCATGAAGAAATGTGATTGGATAAAAAGAGTATGACCTCATACTAACAGACTGAGTGGGCAAAGCCAGCAAGACCTGTCTGTTCAGATTCTTCTTGGCCTTTCTGTGCAGCATCCCTTCCTGTGGGGTACGGGGCAGGATTTTCCCTGGAACGAGTGTCTTAGGACCCACAGTCAGATCAGAGTCCTGCCTTGGACAGGTGAAAGGAGGGCAGGAGAAGGTCAGAGAGGGAGATTCTGTTTCCTGAGGCCTGATCCTGAGGCCTCTAAAGTGCCCCAACATTATAAAAAGGGCTATGGGAGTTATAAGCCAGGAACTGTGGATGGCAAACTATCAATCTATTTATTTCTCTATCCATCTATCTATCTATATGCATATATATGTGTATCATAGTATCGCAACTAAAAATAACAAACCCAAACCAACCAGATATCAGAATCTAGGGTAAGGTTTACTTTTACCTTAAAATGAGCATGCCATCTAGAACTGAGGTCTAACTCACAGGATTGACTAAGTCAGGAGCAGCAGAGGTCAGACTCATGTTGAGAAGATGTCTTAGTCTGTTTGGGCTACAATAACAAAATACCTGAGACCGGGTAATTTATAAAGAAAAGAAATTTATTTCTCACAGTTCTGGAGGCTGGGAATTCCAAGATCAGGTGCCACAGGTTTGCTGTCTGGTGAGATCCTGGTCTTTGCTTCTGAGATGGTGCCTTGATTAGCTGTATCCTCCAGAGAGGATGACTGCTGTGTGCCCTCTGGCAGAAGGGACAGACAGGCAAAAAGGGCCTAGCTAGTTTCCGCCAGCCCTTTTATAAGGTTGCTAATCCCATTCATGAGCCTGATTACCTCCCAAAGACCCCATCTCTTAATACTATCACTTTAGTGTTTAAGTTACAGCATATGAATTTTGGAGGGGCACAAACATTGAACCGTAACAGTAGAGAAAGCCCTACAGTTCATAATCTTGGGCTGAACCAAAGGAAAATCAGTAGATTGAGATGAATTTGAATTATTAATACAATGTAGGATCTCTAGAAAGCTAAGAACACATCTAATTCTTAAATTACCCATTCCTGCCTCCTGGTGCTCCAAGATCTGCATGAACACTTCTGGATGTACAAGACCCTTTACTTCCTCCACTGGCCCATTGTACAGATGACTCTGCTAGAAAATCTTTCCTTGTGTTGATTCAATATTTATCTCCACATTTCTTCCATCCATGACTTTCAGAGACATACAAAATAAGCTGAATCCTTTTATCCCACGTTGCTCTGAGCTTTAGGACCCATCTGTTGAGATTTCCACAATTCTTTTCTCTACACTTCCTAGATCCTTCTACTTTTCCTCATATGCTATCGCTTCAAATCCCTTCACTGTTTTTGGTTATATTCCTCTGAAAATCTTTCCATTTGTCACTCCATCCCTTAAATATGTTAATCATCATGAATGTATGGACCTCTTCCTGCTCTGAACTTAAAAAAAATCTGTGATGGAGTCATATTATTTTTAAAGTGAACAGTGGACAACCTTTCTTTTATTTCATAAGCTCTCTCCCTCCTGGTCCACATGTGATATTTTTGTGCTTATCGTGTTTAAGTGGCATGTTTGTAGGCATTTGTTTACGGGAAAATTTCCTTCTCATTATTTTCAAATTCTTATGGACTGTTGAGTGAAAGATCCTGCTTCAGACCACATTTAAATCATAACATCAAGTGCAGCCATACAATTCAAGGACAAATAAACCCCAGTGAAAATAAGGAAGAAAAGGACTCTGTACATCATTCAGAAGCAAAATGAAACATCATTGTTTTATGTGCGTATAAGCGGAAGTTGAGAGGAAATTCAGGATAGGATTAGTGAAGGGGAAAAAAGCCTTATTGGTTTATTTTTCCACAGAGAAAGCCAGATTGGGTATGTCTGGACCTTGGGTATATACACACACAGAATTAATCAAGAAGAGAATGTACAACTGCATCAATATGTTGTTATTTTTATGGTTATTTACTGAGCTGTATTCATCTATACAAGAGCAGTCCATAGCCTCCATGGGAAATGTTTGCATGACATAAACTATAGCAGAAAACAGATGGTCATCTGATCTTAATAACTATGTTTAAACAGAATTGACC
Source organism: Propithecus coquereli (assembly GCF_000956105.1). Lineage (NCBI taxonomy): Eukaryota > Metazoa > Chordata > Mammalia > Primates > Indriidae > Propithecus > Propithecus coquereli. Next base: position 2,425,986 of record NW_012147412.1, on the reverse strand, counting down.
TACTATTACTGATACCATCAATGATGATTTATTTGGGAAAGCATAGTAAAGGGACTTTCATCCTCATGGAATATTTTTCTTTCAATGTTCATGATTGCCCATACTACCCTTAAAACATCTGGATATAAACCAAACCTTTCAGCCCTTCATCTGCATGGCTAGTATGTACAATGTCAAACAATTGAATGTTGGGAAAGAAAAATGCAACTGGCTAAATTATTTAGTTATATAGATTGCCAGATCTGAGTAATTATTCAAAGGGTTGTTTAGTATAGACACTTCACTGGGACAAAATAGAACTCTAATTCAAGTCACTCTGATCTGTTAAGACTCCACTTGGTTCCTTGATGTTTACAAGGGTACAGTCCAGATGCCCTAATGACACCAGCTGCCATCCGAGTCTCACCTTCAGCTTCTCATCACTCTATAAACTCTACAATCCAACGATATAAACTGTGCACCAATTTAAGAGCACCTGATGCTTTTCCATGTTTTCAAGCATGTCTTGGCTCCTTTGCATTCTACTTGCTATGTTTTTCTTCCAATTTTTATCTAATAAACTTCCAATCCTCCTATCCATTTTTAAAGAGTATACTCAAATATAAAGTCCTTTGGGGAAGTCTTTGCTGACTTTTCTGTACTAAATTAGTTATTTCCTCCACTATACCCCCATAGAGCACCTCATGAGTTACCATCACACTTCACATTGTCATTTTTTGTTTACTCATCTCTCTTTCTTATTGGACTATGAGTAGAGTAACAAGCATGCCTTTTTAATCTCCGAATCTCTCTTACCTAGAGTAGTGACTGACTTAAAATTGGTGTTCCAGAGATGATATTTGAACTAATTCCAATTTAAACTTCTTCAATGAGAGGATTTTCATCTGAATAATTTTGGGGCCTTGTTCAACAATTCACTCCAGCTATATAGTTGATAGCTAAAAAGATATATCTCAATTCAATATTGATTGGATTACATAAATTTGAATAATAATGTGTTCAATCAACTTTAATTCACTGACTGTATATTTTGCATTTCATGTTTTTATTCAACTGCATAGAAGACACATTTTTACAGTACTTGAATTAATATTCACAAAATACCCTTCAGTATGTGTGTAGCCGTGATACATAGCTTATGAGGATGCCTGAACTCTCCTTAGGAATTTTCCAAATCTCTGTAGAATGCATGATACCAAAAAAAAAAAAAA
>NW_012147412.1:2421395-2424725 GCF_000956105.1 Propithecus coquereli | reverse complement strand
AAAAAAAAAAAAAAAAAAAAAAAAAGATGACCAATGTTAAATACCTAGTAACCTTCACAGAAACTATGTTCATATCATGAAAAGCTATAAAAGGATTATAGAATGTTCTATTCACCTATTCAGTTCTAGGCATTAAAGAATTTTCATCGTCATTTTTGCTTTATATTCAATATTTACTAAGAAAAAGAAATTTCCCATGTTATTGTTGTGTGTGTAATAGTAACTTGAGAAATGTATATGTTTTTATATCTGTAATGTGTACATTACATATTTATATGTATATTTCATTTATAGGGTGTGTATATAGATATAGATATAGATATAATTTACATGCACATATATACATACAAATATGCATTTATATTTAGTGAAACAGGAACAGATGAAACCCAAAGAGAAAACTACTTCATTCCCCCAACCTCACCCCAGTCTTTCAAAACATACCAATATTTTTCACTTCTTCACCAAAATTGTCAGTATAAAATGGACACTATGGAGTGAAGGGCAATACAGGAATACTTTCACCAGGCTTAAAGGTATGAGATAATGAAACTAGCCCCTGGGATAAGCATATTTATTGGGTTTGTTATGTATCAAATGTAACAAAAGTAGGGGATCTGAAGAACACCCTGTGTGGTTCTTTTCACACCCTTTGATCACACAATTCCTCTTTAATTCAGATGCAGTAGAGCTTAAGTGGCTTCATTGATGTGTTAAGTGTGGAATGATTTTTGTATAAAATAAAAAAGGCTCCATTATGTGTCCAGAAAAGCCTGTGTGTGCTTGTTTATTGAGACAGGAAGTCGGTTTCCCACACAGAACAACAGTTCCGCAGGGCTGAAGCATTGTGTCTGAAAGAAGAGTAAAGGAAACTTAATTTTCTACCTGGCAGAAATCGGCTTCTGGAGGAAGGGGCAGACAATGCGATTGGACTTCAGCTGAATGAGAGGACTTGATTGATTTTCAGAAAATGTGCCATGTATAGGGAGGTTGCCTGGAATACTTTTGTTAGAAAAATGCACTTTTTATAGTAGGAGCCTGGTTTTTGTACCTTGCTTAAGGCGATGCCTCCCAGTGAGTACTTGCCACCCTCCTCTGAAGTCAGGTGCAGGGAAAGAGAAATGCTCTCTTGAAATGTTCCCTCCCAGATATTGTCTTTATGTTATTGTTGTTGTTTTATTTTTTCCTTAAGTCAGCTGCCATTTGTTTTTTTTTTTTTTTTTTAAACTAGCATAGAGAGAGACTTTTCAAGGTGAAGTTTATAAATCCATCCATAGTTTAAGTATTTAGTCATGGATATAGTTCCTATCTGGTAGGAGTGGATCTTAATCTTGTAAATGTAGGGAATAAACTCTACGCTGCGGTCACAGAATGCAGAGGAGCAAGATCAGAATTCATCTTTGTCTCCCATACTCCAAAGTGCAGCCTTTTTATGCAGTGCTGCCTTAAGCTACACGAGGTAGCTGGATTCCGGCCATCCTCCCCATGGCTCGTGGAATCCCATTGTCCACTCTCTCGGATAACCATTGTCTTTGTCATCTTCCTATTCATCCTTTATGAACCGACTAAAGGCTTATGTTTCATAGCCTGGATTGTTCAGTTCTCTGGATTGTTCAGAGAGAATATGTTATGTTGCTGTTCCACTCAACGGTTTCATAATTGGAAATAAACAACATATTGGAGTGGACCTAAGTGAGAAGAATGTGTGGAGAAGAGAATGCACTCAGGGAATGTTTCCATTGGTAACATTTATTATACCTTGCTAATATTTCAAAGATAAGTGAATTTTCAGGATGAAGAGATTGGTATAGGATAGTAGTTTCACATCCAAGAAAACTATCATTAGGCTGTGAACACGGTGTGGGGGAGACAGGATTAGAGTTGCCGTTGGGTTGAGGCTGGGTGAGGGGTGCATGATGCAGGCACATTCACATCCGCTCAGTAGATTGTCTAATTCTTCCCCATATAGTTGAATCCTTTTCTGCCCATCTGTCCTTGCTTTTTTCCAACCTGCTAGTAATACAACTTCTATTTTATCTTCCCATCAGGCATAGGTGAATTTTTTCCTTACAATTTATGTCACAATATCCTTTTGATCCTTATAGATCTGTTTATAAAAGAATGTCAGAATCAAGGAATTCTAGGGGATAGGTATCAGGGCAGGATGAGAAGATTCCAGACTAATAGTAGCAGCAGTTAAGTTTCTTCCCCTTGGCACGCAGAATGAACTCTTCATTCCTGAGTCCTTTATTAGACTATTCTGTTTTACCACAACTCACAGTAGCTTTGCCAAAGCTGTTATCCTAGATATTAAATGCTCCTTCTTCACGGACTTCTCACATTCCTCTCATGCATTTCTCATTGAGCCACCGCTCGCCCCCGCCATCTATTTGTGTAATGCTTGGTATGTGGCTGTTGCCACATACAATGGGCCCTGACTAAGTCATTTGACTTTAATTTATCATATTGGACACGATTTTTTCCTGGAGAGAATTCGTTGTTGTCCTAAAGCTAAGTCTCTTACCTCAATATGTTATTGTTTCTGATAACCAAAGATAAAACAAAACTTTTAAAATCTCCCTTAATCCTGTGTTTAGATCTTAAAAAAGGATATTGGACCTTTATCATCTAAGTCAATAACCCAGTGAAAAAGATGGTCAAGTCAGAAATCCATGAGCTGGATTCTGCACCTGGTACCATAATCAACTGGTTACCAGTCAAAACTAGCTGCTCAATCTCTCTGATCTTCAGTCTCTCCATCATAAAATCATCCATCCTTTTTTCCTTTCTCCATCTCTTCCTTCCTTCTTCCTTTCTTCCCTCCCTCCTCTTTGCCATTTTCCTTCCCTCCCTCCTTCCCTTCCTTTCTTCTTTCCCTTCTTCCTCCTTTCTTTTTCTTCCTTCTTTCTTTCCACCTTCCCTTTCTTCCATTCTCCCATTCTTTCTCTCTTTCATTCTTTGTTCTTCCTCTCTCCCTTTCTTCCTTCTTTCTTTCTTTTTGATGGAGTGCAAGAAACACTACCCCAAAATATGGCACCTTGGCATTCTGAATATTTTAAGCTGAAGGAAATCGAGAAAATCACAGAAGCAGAAAAGGATTTCTGACCTTCTCTCTTAAAGACCGTCATGTGACAGGTGTCCTGCCCCACACCCAGAGAGAAGGAATGTTACACAGAGAGGCCAAGAATAATCTAAACGAACAGGCCTTGCTAAGTTCTTCCCAGTTATCATCATTAAATCATACCTCCTTTTTGTCCAATCATACTTTTACATGACTGTCCATTTTTCATTAAACCTAAGCATAGAAATACAACTTCCCCTGAGTCTTTG
>NW_012147412.1:2385911-2420215 GCF_000956105.1 Propithecus coquereli | reverse complement strand
TTTCTTCCTGTGTCTGTCAAAATCCTATTATTCTTCATGGCCTGGTTCAGATATCACCTCTTTCAGGCAGCCTTCCTGGGCTGTCCTAAAAATGCCATTCAGAATGCTTCCTCTGTGTTCCCACTGTATCCTTAGCAACCAGTAAAGCATGCTTGTGTTAGAGATAGCAGGTGAATCTCTCTCTCTGTGTAATAATAATAATGATCTGTTTCTTGTGTTAGATTGTGAGCTGTCTGAAGGCAGGAATTATATTGCATTCATCTTTGTATCCCACATCTTAATTGCTTGTGCCTACTGGTATATCATAGAACTAGACAAATGAATCGTTTGCTTTGAACTGAATTAAATCTTGTGAAGGAAAAAGCAATGGCATGATCTCCCAAGTCTTTTTAAGGCCTGGCTGGAGCTGACCTGCAAGCACACAACCAAAGAAAGGGCCCATGGGCTCTGACTTCCAGCTCAACTCCTTGCCTCCATTACAAGCTACCTCTGGATCTCAGAGGCCCTCCTTTACTGAGTAGGTGGCCCTATGTCTTGAAACCTGAAATTAAAGATGACCCATGTGCAACATCTGGATTAGTGCCTTGATGACATGGACTCTAGAGAGCACGAGGCAATGAGAATGTCCCACTTAGCTTATTCTTGCTGTGTGCTTCTCAGGGCATTCAGATGGCTGGAGTTAGAAGAGGGTGTGGAGCCTACATTTGGCTAAATGCAGTTAAGAAATTCCTTGGCTAAAAAAGAAAACAATCTTTCTTCTCTTCTTTTTTTCTTTTCTTTGCTTTTTTTTTTTGAAAATTTGTATAAGTTGATCTAAAAAATAACTTTGCAGTGCAAGATAGAGTTTCTTTTTCCCTTTCTCTCTGTCTCGGGGGCCTTATCTGATTTTAATCAGCATTGGCCAGATATGATTTGAAACAGCTGAGGCTAAAATTCCCTTGGAAAAAAAAATATATCTTAAGTTGGAACTATTGGAGGTATGTATGTATTCAACTCCCCTCCTCCAAGATAGCACGTGCTATCGAGTGTAAATGTTGAGGATTATGAATTTTACCTTTAAAATGTTTCAATGGCCTGTAGAGTTTTCTCAGCAATTTTAAAGTCCTGTTAACCATAACACAGCCAGTTCTTGATTATCCACAAAAAAGGAAATGAATAGTGGCACAGATAATCCGAAACAGAAAAACAATCAAAATGTTTCTTATATTTTCCTTTGGAATGCTTTGTATGGCTTTTGGGGGTTCAGATTTTCCTTCCCAGCGATATTCTGCTCAGGAACAAGTTAAAATGAGTTTGCATTCCCTAAGCCCACACTAAATAACTGAGGGGGGATGTGGCGCAGCCACATGCTGGGTGGCAGGGAGGCGGCAGCTTGAAATCTAAGGGGAAAGAATTCCAGCGATAATCTAGAAGTGGAAAATGCTAGTGTGAATAATTACGTGCAGACTGGAATATAATTCGGCTTTATAAATAAGGGTGGACAATTTTTCAGATCACATATTTTTTTTTTTAAATTAGGCTATCCTCTTTAGAATAGTTATACTAGTAGTGAAAACAAATGACCTCAACCTTCTCTACTTCCCATGGCCCAGTGGCGCTGGCGCTATGTGAAGGAGGTCAGGCTATTGTTGGGGACGTGGGGGGTCAGTCCTCAGCTAACGTCCTCTAGCTCCATCCTACAACCCTCTTCAACTAAATGGACATATGTAGACTCGTGAAATGCCAGACTATCTACTATTGTCCCATCTACTGTGGTCGTTATTATTACGGTTCTTATTTTACAGATGAGAAAACTAAGGCTCAGATAGGTTCATTACTAATTTAAGTTCATAAAGCTAGTCACCGGGAGAGGTTAACTTTGAGCTCAGGAGGAGTCTCTTACTCAGTTTGGATAACTAAGTCAAGGTCATAAGTTAAGGGTACCAAGCTTTTCATTAGTTTGACATTTACCTGGTCTTCCCTTCAATAGTCTTAGATTCAATTAAATAAATATTTATGAGCTCTGAATACTAGGCTGCATATATGTATGTATAAATATCATGATATTGTGTTGCAGAAAAAAATCTAATAATATTTAGATATAATCTCTGCCCTCATGGAATTTTAAGTTTAGAATAGAAACCAGATGAATAGAATAGAATAAGAAACCAGATGACTATAAAGTAGGGCAGAATGTGACATAAGAAATGACAGAGAAGGATCAAGTCGTATCAGGATGGGAAAAAAACAGAAAGGATTTCAAAAAGGAGGTCAATGAATGAATGGACGCAAGTTAGTGGGTAATTATAATGTGCTATGTGTGAAGTGACTACAGGACAGAGTCACAGTGCTATTGAGATGGGCCATAACAATTGGGCACAATTTTATTAAGAGCTCTGATGTGGGAAGGATGGGATTCCAAGTGGTGGGAATACCTTTGGCAGGTGCATACAGGTAAGACAACACTGGACGTGTTCAGAGAACCAGGAGTTGATCCAAAAAGAGAATGTGCTCGAGGAGAAGAAATGTAAGCAAAAATGAAAATCATAACAACAAGGAAGTGTCTAAATAGCATAACAATCTTGCCTTAAAAGAATCAGGGTGGGGAACAGAAATGAGGGTGATAAGAGAAGAAAGGGGGAAGCCATTTAGAAACTCCTCACATTTTTCTCATGTTTTAGAAAATGTAAATGCTCACCTTGTTATGTGGTACAGGGCAATAAGCACATCTTTCAATAATTTTAGCCCCAGGAGAAGAGAAGAAGAGTTCCAAGTAAAAATCGATGAGACCAAAGCCACCCTATTGGTCAAATGGATCCCCACACTCAGGTCTCCATCCTCTCACCCTGTGGATCCGTCACTGGGCAGGCTGGCTCTGGGCATGACGTCAGCACCAAGGCCAAGCTCCCTGGAAGCCTCAAAATAGCTTTAGGAAGAAAGCAGGAATTCTTTACACAATATACCTCAAGGCTTATACATCTTCAATTAGTTCTGGAAATTTCTATAGTCGTCTTAGTTACATCACACTCTTTTTCCCATGCCCTTGATTCCTTCTTTAACATCTCCCCTTTCCCCCACCAGCTTTTACTCTGTCAAACCTGATTTTACCCACATATAAAAATACAGGCACCATAGAGGGATTTAGCTCCTCATACTCCTCATACTCTGTCTCTTTAGTCTCTGGGGCCTCAGAGAGCTCTAGGCCCCATTCCTTGGTCCTATGAACAATTGCATGTCACAATTGGCATGACTTCTATGAAATCAACCACAGAACTCTGGGTCCTCAAAGTACAATTGTACTCTTCTTCCTGCTGTGGACACCGTGGGACACCACTGCCTTGAGGACCAAGGCACTCCAGCTGGCAGGAGTATATTGAGCCTTCTTGGAAATTGCTTTCTACAGAAGGGAATCCCTTTGCCCAAGGCCATGTCCACCCTCCAGAGGCAGCTCTTAACTAATGACTGTCCAGACCCATTGTCACAAGGCCAGACAACTGTGAAGACCTAGCAGGGCCCCAGAGCTCCCCCAGGGATCAGGGTAGCTCTGTCCTGTGAGTATACCCCTGTTCAGCTTCTCCCTCACTCTCTCAAGAGTTTCATTCCTGAGAACACTCCTAATGAACAACCTGCATGTGAATCTCCACTGCAGAGTCAGTTTCCCAGGGAACATTTCCATCACCCTTTATTTATTGTGGCTTCTATCTTGTTGCCAAAGTAACATGTCCTTAATGAAAGAAAACAGTTTCAAGCTTTGAAGGGGTCAGAGATCTGGGATTTGGTACCCTCTGGACAACAGAATTCATTGAGTAAGGCCTATAGCCTAGTCCAGCCATTTTCTTACTTCTTGACCTTGAGTAAGTAATTATCACAGCCATGTACTGGTTTCTTTGGTTCAAATGGATAATAACCTATATGATGGAGTGAAGGGGAAGAAAAATGAAAAGATGGTTAAAGATCCCAAAAAGACCATTAAGTGCTGTGGGAATATGTAAATTCTATGGTGAAAGCTCCAAAGTCTAGATCCCCATAGACTGAGATAGTACAGAGACCACTTCCCTGGAAGTAGTTTTGAAAATACCCTTTGTTTCCTCCGGGGACTCAGCCACACCCCAAATCTTAGCCTAAATCACTGAGTTTGACACAGATTCACAGGAATTTGGCAAGCAGCTTACCCAATTTTTCTATCAAATTGGATCCAAATGTTGCCTAGGTTGGCTGAGAGTTCAGTCAGAAGAGAAAAAGGCCCAGGATCACCGACAGCTAAATGGTGATATTTGAAACTCAAATGAGTTTGGCTTGGCTTTAAGACTAGGAGGAAAGTTTTGAATTGTAGTATATGATATACGCGCTGATCCAGCTCAAAACGATTTCTCCCTTTTTGGTTGTTTCAGATCTGCATCTGACCCTGCTAATATAAGGGGCACTACACTCATTCCGAATGCCAAGGCCACTCCTAGGAAACTTCAGGCTCCTGTGGGGTCAAAGCAGAGTGAGGAAGCTGGTTCCTGTCACCTACTGCTTTCATTCCCTCTAGAACAGAGCAAACCATGGAAAGGCTGGGGGTGGGGTCGTAGTGCTTGATGAGGACTGGCGGCATGGCTGGTTCGAAGCTCCCGTGAAGCAGTGAATTTTGTGTGTTGCTGTCCTGGTCGAATTCTCCCTCTTTATAGAGAAAGTGTTGGCCTCCTGCTTCCTGGAACAGAGGCTATGGCTAACACATGTAGCACTGGTTTGGAGAAAATTGTAAAATAGAGAAATTTGCGTTTTGCTGCTCACATCAAATTTTCTATTACAATTTCTCCTTAAATAATTCTACTACTCCTTACTTCCTCCTCCTTCTTCTCCTTCCTCTTCTTGTCTCCCCAAGAACCTCCATGTAAGACTTTTTTGATTGCCTTTTTTCCCTAAGAAAATCTCCACTGGCTTCAGGCCTCATCTATCACTCTCCCCAAATCCTCCGCCACACCGGCACCCACCACCGGGCTGGCCTTTCCCAAGCAGTGTCACCGTCCTCAACCCACATAATCATCTTCACTCTAACCCCCTCCACGCTCCTCCACCTCCCACCACCGCTAAGACTCATCCTCATAAAGCCCTAGCTGCATAGATAAACCAATATGTCAAAAGATATAAATATATATATATGTGTATATATATGGAAAACCCACTCTAAAATTGACATTAAAATATGTATGAGTCTTGGCTTTGTCACTCACAGACCATGTAACATTGGGCAAGACATTTAGACTTTTTAAGCTTCGGTTTCTTCACCTCTAAAATACAGATAAGAAATACTTAACTTACAGGGTCTCAGCTTATATTTAACTTCTATCAAAAAACATCTCTTGATCTTCCAAAATATGATGAAATGCCCTCCCCTGGGCACCTATGTCATTCTGTCATTCACTTATACTATAGCTGGCTTCTTTGCGTGCTAATTGCCTGTTTACTTCCTTATTCTTTCCAGAGACTCCTGAGGGCAAGACCTATGGCTGATTGCCTCAAAGCCCAGAGGCTAACGCAATGTCTAGCATGGCGTTGGTACTCAAACTATGTGCATTGAATGAATGGAAGCATTTATAAATAGTTGAGGTTGTTTCTCCCAGATAGCATATTTGTGTTAGAACAGTGTCCTTTTTAGATCATGTCTTTACTGGAGGAGAGACCATAATGGAAATGTCAGGTGCAGGAAGATGTTTTGGTGTCCCTCAAATAGCTCCACGTAGGTGGCCACTTGCTCTTGCCAGACATCCAGCTGGCCCTGAGCCCGTGCACCTGAAGGGGGATATCTGAAATGCTTAACACTTCCTGCTTCATTTCAGTGACATCAGTTTGGCTCAGTTTTCACCTCTAAACTGGGATCAAATGTTCCTCAAGTGTAGAGAGAAGAGGAGAGGTGTCTCATCCTCCCCTGACTTCCTTCCTTTGTCTTAATTCCCCTCTTCTCACATTTTTCATGGAAGTTTAAAACCAGAGTCCTAGAGAAAAGCCCTGTCCTGTGGTCAAGCCAGTGACCTCCACAACTGTGGGCTCTGACATTTCTCTAAACAGCTCAAAACAGGGATAGAAGTTTCCTGATGAGGTGAGTGCTGACGTCATGGGGAGTGGAGAAAAAGGGCAAAGCAGGGGGTGCGTGATGTGTGAGACCCCATGTTCACAAAAAAGTGATGCTGTGCAGGAAGCCTGCCACTGCTAATGAACCTGGTAAGGGGACAGGAAGGAAATGGATTGTTTCTCTTATGCCTTTTGGGAAACAATTTTCTATGTGTCTTACATTTTTACATCTGGCAAGCAAAAGCACTGTCAGCCTTTGTTCTGGGCAATCTTTTCAAGGATGTTTCTATTGCCTTGGAAAAACAGAGCTAGGGTGGAGCATAGGGAAGACACACTTAATGCCCATTATAGAAGATTTGGGTGCCCTAAGCTCAGGGACCCTCTCTTGTAATGCACCCTACGGTGTATATAGGTTTCACTCGGCCACATTGTCCTAGAGAACCAATGCCAAAATGCTGATACTCATATTGCTTGCTGTGCTGTGAATAATTAAATCTGCTGTCTCTGACCAAGAAATTTTGTGTCTTCTGTCAATATTGATGAAATTGCAATGTTATCTTGTTAGCTTACAAGCATCATAATGTTTCAGACCCCTCACAGTTCTTGACAAAACTCTGTTCTCTCTGCTTAAAGATGGCCTGTGAAAGAATTCTGCCTTTATGTGAGCCCAGTCTCCTATAGGAAAAGAGGAAATGGAAAGGGGAGAAAGCACATATTTATTGACTGTCTTCTGTTTGCCAAACTACGCTGGGCTGAGCTGAGCTTTTCATACATTATCTCATTTAATCTTCACAACAACCTAGGAGTAGACAATCTCCTATGCATTGTATAGATGAGGAATCCTAGGCCCAGTGAGACGAAGAGACTTTCCAAGACCACAAACAAGGTGTGGGATTTAAACCTAGGCCTGTCTGCTGAGAGAGCTTCTGATCTCTCTGTTACATCATTCTAGAAAGTCTGTCCTTTCTGTTTATTGAATAGGTAACCAGCCAAGGCAACGGGAGGATGCTAACAAGTCCAAAACCATTTCTCATACCACTTTATTATCTGTTTCATGATTTTTCCTATCTCTGTGCCTGGATGTGGCACAGAGATGGAGAGCATGTTTCCAGCTTACTGGGCACTTTTTATTTTTATTTTTTTTCATCTAAGGCAGTCTTTTGCCTTTCCTTTTCTATGACACCGACCTCCAGCCAATGTCAGTCCTATTGCTTAGCTGCGGTCTTCTTGACCCTGGCTATTGGCCTGTTTTATTTATTTATTTTCCTACACAGAAGGAAGGATGTGAATCCCTTTTTCTAATATCACCACAGAATGAATAACACTCCCAAGGCTACACAGTTCTAAAGAATCTTGTTTGGTTTTCAGATGTGACTGGAGTGATTTGCACCCAGATGCTTAATGCACCATCTGCTCAAAGACTGCTCAGAAAGACCCTCTCATGCACTCTCCTGCTGCATGCCAGCCCACTCTGTCTGCAACTGAAATTCTGCAAGGACTTAATACCAATGCAGCGTTATTTAAAAGTGTACTTCAGGAAATCATAAAAACATGTGCCTGGACCTACTACACAGCCTTATGCAGCATAAGTTGATCTTGCCTTCTAGGAAATGGGGCAAGAAATGGCCTCTTTTTTGTGTAGTGCCTGTTTGTTTTCAATTAAGAGGGGAAAGCATTAGGCAGATGCAGCATTCATGTGAGGATGGAGGAGACAGAAAATGAGTAGCCCTTTCCATCAAGGTAGAGGGTTTGCTGGGGTCCCAGGCTCTTGGATGTCACTGCTGATCCCTCTTTCTGAAGCAGTGTACCACCAGATTACACAGATCATATGGGAACTTCCATGGGTGTTGTATTTCACTCTTGAAAATAAATTTTGTGAATAATCTGAATGTTTGGCCGATGATGTTTATGTTTCTTTATAGAATAGACCTAGTTTGGAAATAAGTTAAATAATGCTGACGTAACTCTAACTCTCCGGGGGAAGAAAACAGCTGCCCCACCTTCCATTCCACAACACCATCCAAACACTCACAAGAAGAGTGGACCCACATTCTAACAAGATGCAGTGGACTCACAAGAAGTGATGCTTATTAGTACTGCCTAGACTCAGTGTAAGCAAATTTTGAAATAAAAATAAATGGAGGATGGACCATTGTTATGGTTTGAATATTTATCTCCTCCAAAACTCAAGTTGAAATTTAGTGACAGCATTGAGAGGTAAGGCTTTTAAGAGGTGATTGGTTCATTAGGACTCTGCCCTTATGAATGGATGAATGCATTCATGGATTAATGGGTTAATGGATTAATGGGTTGTTATGGGAGCGGGGCAGGTGGCTTTATAAGAAGAGAAAGAGAGACCTGAGCTAGCACATTCAGCCCTCTTGCCATGTGATGCCCTGAACACCTTGGGACTCTGCAGAGAGTCCCCACCAGCCAGAAGGCCCTCACCAGATGCAGCTCCCCAACCTTGGACTATCAGCCTTCATAACTATAAGAAATTAACTTCTTTTCTTTATAAATTATCCAGCTTCAGGTATTCTGTTATAAGTAACAGAAAACAACTAAGACAGACATAGACCATGCTTTATGAAGCTCATAACCAAGTCCGAGAGAAAGACAACAATACATGAAAAAGAAATAAACTACACCAGACATCAGGTGAAAAGACACATATGAGCAGCACAGAAAACATGCTGCAAAATTTGTGAAAAAAATATCATTAGTCTCCTAGTTACCAAGACTCTAAATTGTGGAGTTATCTTCAAATCCCAAACCTACTTCACTCCCACACAGACTCCTTCGAAATGCCTCCTTGCAGCCTCCTCTTTCTCCTTTCCATGCCTAATAGCACTACCTTACTTTAAGTCTTTATCAATTTATATTTAAATTTTCAAACTCTTCACTTGTCTCCTTGTTGGTCTCTTCCCACTCCAACTCATGTGGAGCACAAATTAAACTCCCCAAAGCACCACTTTGATCCTTTTCCTTCCCTATTCAAATACTTTCCTGGATGCTAATTTCCAATTGAAATAAAGTCAAAACTTGAGGATTGGCATGAAAGAAAGAATACAGATTTGAGACGATCTGGGCTTAGTGTTACTAGGTTAGTAACACTGGGAAGAGGAAAGGAAAGGTAAAGCAAGACTTGATGTTTGGACTACAGGGGATGAGAGAAGGCAGCGCTACCAAAACAATGGGCTTGAACCTAGAAGACTGGAAGATGAGAATAGGGCAAAAGCAGAGAAGGGCACATTTGCAAGGAAATAGGTGCAGAGATTTAGGGCTTTAGTGATCTCATCTACCACTTAGCATGCACTCAGTCAGACAGAGGAGGTATTCCGTAGATGTTTGTTGAACAAATGAATAAAATAATCAACAAGCCTTTTATTTGCATTATGTCCATCCTTTCATTTTATTTTTACAACCACAGTTGGTGGTTCTTATCATGGTCTTTATTTTATGATGCCTAAACCCAAACTCAGAGAGGTGCATCATTCTCCCAATCTCCCACAGGGAACTAGAGACAGCACTGGCAAGTGAAGCCAGAACAGCCTGATGTCTCAGTCCATCTGTCCTGTCGCCCTCTGGAAGCATCCAGTAGTGCAGCACATATACAAGTGGAGCTGGGAAGACAGGTCCTCACTAGAGAAATAGCTGTGGGACTCATATGTGAAAGGTGATTGTTTGTCATCGAAACCATGGCCAGGCATGAGACACCAGAGGAATGTTGCAGAGGACAAAAAAGGAGATGTTCTTGACCTCAGCAATGGGAAGTACCAGCGTTTTGGAGGTAGGTGGAGGAAGAGGAGCCCTTGTAGAGAAAAGAAGATGAGAACAAAGCAGAAGAATTGTGGAACCAAGAGAGAAAGGAGATTTGTCAATAAATATGTGATCAACAACATAAAAAACTGCTGAAATATCCTTGAAAGGAGCAGTGAGACAGCATGGTTAGGGTGGAAGGAAAGAGCCTGGATCACAGCAGGTAGCCTGGGTTTGAACCATCTTCCTGTTTTAACTTTGAGCGTGGAGGTGAGAAAAAGTAACACCTTCTCCTCACCCATTGCAAAGGTCATGGTTGGCACTCCTATCACAAAAGGCAGATTAACAAGAAAAAAGCATAACAAATTTATTTAACAGAGTTTTACATGACATAGGAAATGAAGACCCAAGGAAAACTGTATTTTTATGCTGTCTGATGACAATGTGGATAGTTGTGGAGAAAGAGGATTAGACAGGAAGGGATATAATCTAAGGGTAATGAACGGGAAGCGGGGAGTGAGGAGGGGGCTCAGCAAGGCCTATTTGTTCAGATTCTTCTCGGCCTCTCTGTGCAGCATTCCTTTGCTCTGGGTGCAGGGCAGGATACCTGTCACAGGAGGGCCTTAGGAACTATTTTCAGGATAGGTAGGTCAGAGAGACCTTCTTGCTTCTGAGGCCCTCCCAATCTCCTCCAGTTCAAAGTACTTTGGGGTAGTGTTTTCTGAGCCCTGATAAGCAAGTTGCCTATACTACTTGGAGTTTACTTTTTTATTTGTCCCATAGTGATAATACCCATTTGACAGGATTGATTATGATAAGGGAGGGAAGAGTTCTGATAATGAAGTGAAGAGCCCATCATATAGCAGATAACATCTAACATTTGTAAGGAACCAGACAACAGTCTAAGCACTCAACCTTACTAATTCATTTAATGCATACAACCACCCTGTCAGGGAGGTTCTGTTGTAGTCAGCTGGTTTACAGATGAGGAGACTCTGGCTCAGAGAGTTTAAGTAACTTACTCAAGGTCACAGAGGCTGGAAGTGGCAAAGCTGGGATTTAAACCCAATCATTCTGCTCCTAGACACTGTACTCTTTATCACCCCACTATGCTAAATTATCCATAAATGTTATTGTCGTTCCTCTCAAGAACAAATGAACTATGTTAGTTTTTTTTTTTCCATTTTAACTAGGTAGATTATAAGTATTTAAACCAGGGATCAGAAAACAACAGCCCATAGGCCAAATCTGGCCTACCACCTGTTTTCTTATGGCCTGCAAGCTGAGAATGATTTTTGTATTTTAAAATGATGGAGAAGAATTTAAAAATAATATTTTGAGACACATGAAAATGATATGAAATTCAGACATGAGTATCCATAAATAAAGTTTTATTGGAACACAAATATATCTATTTCTTTACATCTTGTCTATGCCACTTCTGCCCTACAAGAGCAAAATTGAATACTTGCGAGAGGAACCGCAGGGCCTACGATATTTATTATCTAGCCTTTTACAGAAAGACTTTGCCAATCCCCTGATATAACCAAAAATCTTCTTTGGCAAATGGAAAAGAAGGGATTCAAGGGCTTGAATTTCTCAGGAAATTCTTCACCCTTCCCGGGGCCCCCTCCTCTCCTATTCGCTATGGGCTGCGCACACACCTGCACTTCATTAGAGGACGGTACAGGGAGGAAAGAAATCCCTGACAGAGCAGTTTGTTGTATTTCTTGGGTGGAGAAAGGAGGCGGAAGGAGGATTGCTGGGTAGGGTGAAGGTGAGGCTTTCTTCTCAGTGCTGAATTACAGCCAGATGAGTTGATCCCTTTTTTCATGTCTAGAATGATAACTTTTAGTGAGCAAGGCAGTGCAGCAGCCCAGCAGCCAGTGGAGCAGACACAATGGCCAAGTCACATCACAGGTGTCTTCTCCCTGGGGCTAGTCTGTGATCAGCAAAGCAACCTGCTCAGACGCTTTCCAAGTGTCTAATCTACTTGTGCTTGTGGGCTTACGTGAGGAATTCTCGGGGAAATGGCCAAGCCTCTGGGACTTTTGCACAGGGCCGGGAGCCAGTCACTTGGGTTCTGTGCTGAGCCCTTGTGAGTGACTCTCCAGCATGTTGGTGGCAGCTTGATGCCTCTCTTTCTGCTTTACTTAGTACAATTAAACTGAAGGAAGATAATTTACCATATTCATCAATGTGTTCAGGCCTCCAGCTAAAAGATAACAAATAAACAATAGGAGAACAATAGCAGGGATGAAGCATGTGTCTGCATGTTTTTTTTTTTTTTTCAATTTTCTAAAATTGTGGTAAAATACACATAGCATAAAATTTGCCATTTTAACTACTGGCGTTAAGTACGTTCGCATTGTTGTGCAACCATCACTGTCATCTGCCTACAGAACTCCTTTAATCTTGCAAAACTGAAACTCTGTACCCATTAAACAATAAAATAATAAATTCCCACTCCCCTCCCCCAGTCCCTGGCAACCACCTTCTCTGTTCTATGAATTTGACTTCTCCAGGTACCTCACATAAGTGGACTTGCACAGTATTTGTCCTTTTGTGACTTATTTTACTCACCATATTGTTTTTGGCATTCATCCAAGTTGTAACATGTTTCGTAATTTCCTTATTTTTTAAGGCTGAATCATATATCATTGTAAGTATATGCCACAGTTTGTTTATCCATTCATCAATTGATAGATACTTGAGTTGCTCCCACCTCTTGGCTATTGTGAATAATTCTGCTGTGAACTTGGGTGTACAAACGTCTATTTGGGCCCTTAACTTCAAGTCTTTTGGGTATATACCTGGAATTGAAATTGTTGTGTCGTATGGAAATTCTATTTTTAAATTTTTGATGAACCTCCATACTGTTTTCCATAGAGGCTGCACCATTTTACATGGAACCTGTATTAGAAGGCCAGGAGGGGCAGGAGCCTGGCTGGGTGAGAGGATCCTAGAATTTGAGCTTTATTATGAATGCGATTAGAAGGCTTTGCATGTCTAGCCCTAGATGGGACCTTAGCACCTAGAACTGTTGAATCGATTTTAATCTAGTAAAACAATGATTTATGTTTCTTTTCCTTTTCACATTTTGCTTCCTCCTGTGATTTCTTTTTGTTTGTTTGTTTACCCACTTCTTTCTAATCTGATTTTAGTGGCTTTTCAATTTTTTTTTTTTTTTCCTGGAGATACATCTCAGATACAGAAAAACATAAACAGCACTGGGGCATGAATGAAGACAAAAACAACCACAAAAAAGTGAATTCATCCAAGAAAATATTGAAGCTCCCTACCTAGGTTAGGCTCAGTTGTGCTTCCAAATGTGTTTTAAATTAGGTCATCTCAACCATGACTACAAGTTCAAAATATTCAAAGCAACCTTACTGGATTTGGAACAAGGCATATTTGGTTACGTCTGAAAGATTTCAAAAAGCGTAGTTAACAGTGGAGCTCTGAAATGTAAAAATACAGGAAAAGAAAGCCCATACGCAAATCATTCTCCTAGTAAGTGGCATTAAAGCTTCCAAACTCTCAAAAGTTATGATCTCCTAGTAACATCTCACTTACACAAACAGTGCTTATGTAGCAACCTCATTTGCTTGAGCACAGCCAATCCAAGAGAAGAGCAGGGGAAGAACTGGAACAACCTAAACAGATGCTCAGAGTCCTTAGACTCAGACAGGTTTTGCTCTCATTTTACACACAAGCACATGTAAACGTGGTTACCTAGTTCCCTAAGAGGACAGAATAGGAGCAATAATTTACAAGGGTGAGAAAAGAGAATTGGCTAGAAATAGGCACAAGGATTCTTCTGAGAAAAAAAATGCTGTTGGTTTTAGAAGGAGGAGATAGAAAGCATATGAAAGGAAGGATCCACAGACCCTGAAAGGAAAACTCACACATAGCATACAGAGTACTTTTGAGTTATTTGATAAGAAATAGGAACCTACCCACCTGGACAGCCTCTGGCACATCTCCAAAAGAAGGCACAGAGTCAAAATTGATGTTCATACTGATCCCTTTGATCAGTATAGTTCTATTTTAAACATTTGGGCCACAAAGTAGTAAAAACAAACTACTCTGGAAAATTCTCTTCTGCAGAAATAACTGTATCTTATTTTGCCATGATGCCAATTAAATGAGGCATTAGACTACATCTCCTAATCTTAGCAAAATTCCATGTTTAATTACAGTAGCAAGAAAGGTTTATAGTTAGAGAGTTTGTGTAATTTTCTCATATTCTAAATATGAGCTTAGGCAAGACTCAGTCTTCATATCTGTCAAATGATGATAATACAAAGTGTATCATAGATCTGTTGTGAGGACAAAATGAGGTAAAGTGTGCAAAGCGTTTTACATTGTCTGTGCTTTATAAATGTCCAATACTGCTCTGTGCCACTCTTACTATCCCCACTATCACCACCACCACCATCATTACTATTGTCTACTATTTGATCTTTATAGCAACACTGCACCTGGGCTCCTAACCTCACTCTACCATGTGTGATCTATGTGACTTTGGGATAGTCACCTAACTTGTCTCTGCCTTAGTTTTCTCATCTGGAAAATAATGAGAATGCAATATAATGAGATAATAATGAAAAACACTTAAAATAGGGACAAGTGCAGAGTAAGCATTTAAGTAATATTGGTTACAATTATTATTTTCATTGCTGTCCTCTTACTTCTAAGGAAGGTAGCACTCAGTGTGGAGTGGGGACCCCTGGTGGTCCCTTTTTCAGGCAGTCCACAAGGTGAAAACAACTTTCGTCGTGATAGTAAATGCCGAGTGCCATTTTCACTTCCATTCTCTCCAGTGTACAGTGGAGTTTACTAGAAACTACACGAGGTATGATATCACTACAGATTGAATGCAGTTTTACTCCAGCTGTCTTTTGTTAAACAGTAAAGAAATCTACAAAAATGAAAAAAATGCTTTTTTTGCAAAATATAGTTATTTTTGATAAAAAATGTTTTATTTTAGTCTATGATGGGTTTATTGCTGCTATTTTTAAATGAATAAATTTTTTAAAAAAGATTGTTTTAATTTCTAATATGGCAAATATCAATAGATGTGATGCACATAAACAAAAGTTCTTTGGGGTCTTCAGTACCAAAGAGTATAAAGGGGTCCTGAGATGGGAAAGTTTGAGAATCACTGTCTTAGTACATTAAGCCTGAGTTCTTGACATCCTTACTGTTACTTGTTTGAGACTCAAATATAGGCAAAGTCAAATTTCCACCAAAGTTTCCTGATAATGAAGCCTAGTGGTCACTATAATATGCCATACCCCAAGAGTCATGGGACACGGTCGTCACAACCCTTCAACAGTTTAGTACTGCTCAGGGCTCTGTATCAATGGGTCTACTCAGCAAGACTCTACTCTTAACATGGTATTCAAGGCCAATAGATGTCTTCCAACTTCCTGAGTTTTATTCCAAGTGGTCTATCATTGTAGTACCAAATTCACATGAAGTTTTTGCCTGGTGATTAAGAAGAGGGACCTAGAGTTAATACTCTTAAGTTCTGATTTCAAAGCCAAAACTGATTCCCATCATAGGTTTTCAAATGTCAAGCAAGAATTCTCACCCATTTGTAAGCCACTTTAAATACGCTTCTCAGGAGTTCAAGAACTAATCCCTAAAGGAACTGGGTCAAGTTCTTCCCAATCCTGTCCCCCCACCACAGATGGCTAAGCCTCAGCCCTAAGGAAATACTTTGGGATACAAGGACATACTTAAAGGAAGAAAAATAAACAGAAGCAGTCTGACACAAACATGATGTATGTGGTCTGTCTTTGAATAAGCATTTGATACTTGAGTGTATGTCACTGAAACAAATTGGTTTTAAGTAGGTAACATTCTCATTTAGGGTTCCCACCATTATCTTGGTGGAAAATTGACACCTGCTATTTACATTGCTTAAGACCTTTTGTCTCAGAGGCTTCAGATTTTTATATAAATATGTGCCCATATAGATAATGTATTTGGTTGGGTTGAATTGAAAACTTCAGTAGTAATTCGAAGAGTGTGGCTTATGGGGCAACGACACAGGTTTTCATGCATTATGCAGAATTTTCTACTAAGTACAATGAGCTTCTGGAAATTAAATTCGTTTATTTTAATCTATGCTTGTTTGACATAAATGTTACACTTATGCTGAATAACTATACCATTCTTCTATTTCTGCTCCAATAATGTTAATTTTTAAAATGTTTCCTCGGATAGGCTATAACTACACAATGCTAAATATCTATCTTGAAATAACAAAACTTTTTTATTATCCTAATATTCCCAAGTCTGATATTTGAGAAGATAGAGTTAATTTACCTGGATATTGTAGAAAAACAGAAATAAGCAACATGAAATGAAAATAATTTTTATCAAACTATACAGCATCATAGAACTAAACAGCCCCGCTCCAGTATTTCACTAAATTGAATAATTTCAACAGATGTTATCAGATCAATTTATGTGTGGAACACAATGTACCAGCAAAACAAGCTGACCATTTTACTGTTGGAATAATGTGGAAGGAAGATAGGGGAAACAAGCATGAGATATATGGGGTAAGGCAAAGATGAAAGGATTCTCTTTTACTCCTCCACGGAGGGTCTGGGCAGAGCCGGCTGTCTTTAGCAATGAGCAGGAACATTGGTCCTCTTATCTTTGACTGCTCCTGTGACGCCTTCATTCCACCAAGCACTGTGGTTTTGGAAGAGAGGCATCTAAGGTAGAAGATCTAACTACTAAGGACTGATAGCTAAGGATTCTCTGTCCCTCAGTTTCCTGGGTAAGTGACTCAGTTTATACTGGACACTCCCTGGCATTGGGAATGATCCATTCATTCACCCCAAATCATTACCTCAATCTAAGACTTGCAAATTCAGGCAGCAGACTACTACAACATCCATAGGCCACCACTACTGGGGACTGGTTTATCTTGTCCTAGAAAAGTCGCTATAGTAATTTAGATATTTCTTTGCATATAGACCCACACAGAACAGGGTGGCCATATGAGAACAGTCCTGTGAAAGCTAGTCAGACTTGAGATATACCCCAAAGTTGTTGAGACACTTAAGTAGTCTAAGATTTCTGTTTAATTCTATTTTTGTCCTGCTTAGAGTTTGGCTTCACTGTTCCCCTTCTCTAATCAGACCTATAATAGTCAAGCGGAAGTTCAAAGTTAGCCATTTTCTGATAAATTTGGAAAAAAAGTAAAGCCATATCATATTCCCAAGCTCTACTTTTTTCTTAGCTAGTGAACCAACTGGACCACAACATGGATTTGGCTTAATGAGCCAACTAAATAATTTGTATCCGTGTAGTCTTGATCATTATCAAATGGGTGAAAATAAAAATCTAAATGGAGATTTCAAGATAAACAGTCTTGGCAAATTGCCAACAATGACCATACATACTCAAACCTCCCTAATGAAATTGAAAGATTGACACTTTAGGCATTCATGCAGTTTAGTTCAGCAAATCAACCATTCAACCCACATTTATTGAGTGCCTACCATGTGCAAGTTTCTGAAAATGAGAAGTAATTGAAAGAGACCTATTTCAAAGAGTTCACAGCATAAATAGGAGATATAAAAGCAAGCATAATCTCCTGTCAATTTGGTATATGCTGAGATATAGGTATGCAAGGGTACTTTGTGAACACAGAAGGCAATGATATTTTCCTTATGATTACCATTAATAGGCACCTATTATATGCATTGTGTCCTGTGCTGAGTACTCAGTAGAAATAGCCAAAGAATTCTGGAAACCACCTTGTTACTTCCTAATTCTCTCTTGCCAAGGCTGCAATGACTAATCTTCAGAAAATCTACAGTTTAGCACCTGTTGAATGATATTAGAGGAAATCATCTGTGTTGCAAATAGAGAATATGTTAGAGAGGCTGGACTCAAATGGATCCAGGTTTTGATATCTTTCTCCTTCTGTTTTAGCAGACAAATAATCTGTTGCAACTTTGCTGCTTCTCTTCCATAGCTTGGCTCTGTTCCCGTGCACCATTTTGTTCTAGGGGATGCCTAAACTGATTCTTCAGTGTTAGCCAAAACAAATGAGGAGTTTGGCTCTCGGTCTGGTCACAGCAGCTGCTGTGATTGAAGTTCTCTGCACCTAAGACAGTGGGGCAGCTTTCCATTTGACAGATGAACACATTTTCATTACTGGAGAAACAGGAAGCATTGCATACTGGGCAAAAAAAGAAAGAAAGAAATATTTGGGAAGTGACTTTGTTCTTTCTTATATCAATCGTGGTCATTGTTTAGCTAAAATGTTGGTGAGGAGGTTGAAGGAGTGGGAGCCCGATACCCGTGCCCCGGGCTTCTCTTCCCTTTAGACTGTAACTGTGAGCTGACAGCTGTATGGTTTCTTGACCTCAGGTTGCCTCAGCCAGAAAAATCTTTTGCAAATCTGCTCTGGGAGGCAGTTTCTGTTCATGCATGCAGCAAAGGGCACAAAGAGGTCAGGAGGGCTAGGGAAACCCACATATAAAGAAAAGGGAAAGAAACACTTGGCTGTTTCCACTTATTTAGTCATACAATGGCTAAACTGTAAAGCGCGTATTCAAAAGCCTTCAAAGTGACTGCTAGAGATTTCCATGTCCATTTGGGAGTTTGTGACTGACTCAACTACAGTGGGACTGGATACAGGTCCCTCAGAGAACAAAACACATCTGCATTATAGCAATCCTGTGACAGCCTTTCCTTTACAATTTCTTACCCAGAGGAAATTTTTTTTTTTTTTTTTGAGCCAGGGTCTCGCTCTGTCATTCAGGCCAGAGTGCAGTGGCATGATCCTAGCTCACTGTAACCTCCAATGCTTGGGCTCAAGGGATTCTTCTGCCTCATCCTTCCGAGTAGCTGGGACTAAGAGTGCATATCACCATGCCTGGATAATTTTTTTTTTAATATTTGTAGAGTTGGGGGTCTTGCTACATTGCCCAGGCTGCTCTGGAACTCCTCGCCTCAAGAGATCCTCCCACCTTGGCCTCCCAAAGTGCTGGGATTATGGGTGTGAGCCATTGCACCCAGCCTCAGAAGACTTTTTAATTAAAATGGTGGCTCGGGAGCATCCTTGATCCCTAGGTTTTGTGTGTTGAGTCCCTGGATAAATGTTGGTGCCATTCACAGATGTGGGGAATTTAAGAAATCCAAGAAAATCCAAAGAAGAAAATTGTCAGAAGAAGCAGAAGGAGATGATGAGAAAATACACAAATCCAAGGTGTGAAGTTGCAAATGAAATGTTAAAAATTTAGTGTATTAAGAGATGTCTTCAGAGGAGTTTAGAGTCCTCACAGCCGTGTGGTTTTTGGACCCCCATTTACAATGAGCACTGTAACAAGAACCTCCTGTCTTCCATATAATCTACTGAAGAAGTTTGATTTACAGTCAATATTCAAGTAGTTATATTGAATAACTACTATTTGTCAGACAGTGTGCTAGGTGCTTTGTATAAGGACATACCTATAACAGCACAAAAAATACGAGTACCAAGTCCTTTGATATATATGTAAAGAAGCTGAGACTTGGGCTGTTCAAGGTTACATGGCTAAGAGACAAAGCAAGACTTCCAACCCAGTTCTTGATAACTTCAAAGGCTTCTTTGGGTTTGAAGGTTCTTCTTCTAACATGTGCCCCTGAGCTTTCCCTCCTACATTCGTGTCAGACATTTTTAATATCTCACAGCATTCCTTCCTGCTTTTCCTGGACAAAGTCACAGATCTCTCCACACAGAACTCTAGGCTGCTAATAATTGATGGGAGTTTTCACGCAAGATGAATCCTAGTTGCAATCCTTGTGTCTTTACTTATGGGTCAGAGTGGGAGGAGGAGAACTAGTTTGCTGTCATGTATTTACTAAAGGTTTGCAATATAGTATGCCGTACACTGTGCTATCATTGCTTATGTTCATTAGTGAGTCCCTTGAGGACTCACTGGGACTGTCTTACTTCTGCATCCTTGTTGTATAAGGTACATAATGTTCATTCTCTGGTCTTCAGGTTAAGGACTCAGACTTCCTCATTTAAAGCATCTTCAAGTCCCTTCCTATGCTTTTATGTTTATAAAAGCATTTGATGAGGTCTTATTGGTGGCAGTGGCTGTGATGTCAGAAAGGTCATGGGACTTGGTCAAGGTTCTGCAGTAGATAAGTTACAAAACCAAGCAAAACACCAGATTTTCTGTTTCCCAATGGACTGTTTCCTCTTATAGACCAAGATTTTTTTAAATCTCGTAGAGGTCTACGTTTCAGTTAAAGCTTTCTGGGATTTCATAGTTTTTTGCAAAGCCAATCTGTTTTTAATTGTTTTAATAAAAGTGTCACATCTAGAATAATCTTCTGATGTCTCCTTTTGTTCTAGTTCCTTACTCTCTTCTTAAGGCTAAGTTACACTTTTATCCTTTGCTTTATGCAAATGAATTTGTTCTCAAGTACAATCAATGATATTTGTAAGGAAAACACTACGCACAAATGTTGCTTCCTATAAGCAAAAAATTGTGTGCATGAGTTATGAAACTTTTCAGATTCTCAATTTTCTCATTAGTGGTATGAAATATCAGTACCCCCCTCATGGGGTTATTATGGGAGTTAAATCAATTATTTAATTAATTTAACATAAATTAACTAATATAAAGCACCTAGCAAAATGCCTGATATATAGTAGGCATTCAACAAATATTAGCTCTTTTCATTGTTAATATTGATATGACTTGTCTAAGGAATGACCTGAAAAAGAAAAGAAAGGTACTACCACCATAACCTCTACATCTTACTATATTATTATTTTTATATCTACAACTCCCTCTTATCATAGATTACTGTTTACAGAATAGTTTTGCTTTGATATCTATCTACTGATCAATCAATCTATAATAATACAAGTCAAAGTCAATGCTTATGCTTGCCATGCCCACAACCTTTCCTCGGGGAAACCACTTTGCACACCACTTTTGCTGAGGGATGGAAGGAGCATCCTTTACACACATCTTCTTAACCTGCTTCTAGCCTCACCAAATCAGGCCACGGGTGAACAACTGACTTGAGCACGGCCAATCCACAGTCTAGCCAGTGGCCTGTGAAATCTCTAAATCTCTACTCAGGAACAAGCTAAGCTGATAAGATCCTCTCAACTCTGCAGTTAGCCTTGGGGACTGTGGAGAAGATTAGGCTATTAACAGTGAGAGGTGAATTCTGCAAGGAGTCACAGAAAGACATCATGAAGTAGAGTGAAGGAATATGCTGGAGTTATGAGGAAACAGAACATTATTTAGTAGAAGAAATATTTAGCAGAAAAAAAATTTCACAGAAGCCACGAGGCTGCATTTGCTGTTGATGACGACAAGGTCTCTTGATGGCCTCCTGTTACAAATTCCATGCACCTGTGTCCTCCTCATCCCAACTGGGAGGCTCCTTTTGGAAGTCTCTGAATACCCAGCTGCTTTTCTCATGCCATGTTGCGGTTTCAGGGGCCCAAAGCTGTGCTCAGACCCATCTGTTGGTTTCCTCAGCAGTTGCTACTCTGCCACCTAAATGCCGCATTGGACCTGGAGTTTCTTTACAAGGCTTGCAGTCTCCCAGATGCATAGATAACGCAAAAGACTTCGAAGACGGCACATTCTGTTTTGAAATCCTCCCAGATTGTCTGCTATTTCTATCAGGGATTCTATTATTCCTGTTACCTCCCACCACAGTGGGAGCTGGGCCACCTCTTAGAAACTGAAAAGCATCCCTATTAACTCACCTTTTCCCCTTGTGATCAAACTCTGTTCGCATGTACTGGGTTCTAGTATCATCACAGTCTTCCAACTCTGGATCATGGTATCTATGGTGGTGTGTTTTGTTTGCTTTTGAGTGGTTGTTCCATAGTTTTCAATATACATTTATTGAAGTCCACTCTTAAATAACACTACCCCACTTCAAGGTAGGGCACGTGTGTTGTAACAGAGTGTTCCCAATACCTCCCTCCTATCCCTGGTAACATCGTTCTCATTTTTTTCACCTACCCATGAGCTGTAATCTCAGAAAACATTGTCGCTATTATTATTTTGAACAAACTATTATTTGTTAGCCCAATTAAGAATAAGAAAAATAAAAGATTTACTATATCTTAATTTATTCCTTCTCTAATGTTCTTCCTTCTTTATGCAGATCTGAGTTTCTGGCCCCTATCATTTTCCTTCTCTCTGAAGAACCTCTTTTAACATTTCTGACAAAGCAGGTCTCTTGACAACAAATTCTCTCAATATTTATTTGTCTGAGACAATCTTTCATTCTCCCTTTGAAGGACATCATGAAGTAGAGTGAAGGAATATGCTGGAGTTATGAGGAAACAGAACATTATTTAGTAGAAGAAATATTTAGCAGAAAAAAAATTTCGCATTTTTTGCTGAATACAGAATTGTAGTTAGGTTTTCTGGGTTTTTCTTTTTGCCCATTAAATATTTCATTCCACCCTCTCCTTGCTTGTGTGGTTTATGAAGATAAATCTGATGTAATTCTCATCCTTGTTCCTCCATAGGTAAGGAGGATCCCCTCCATCCCTAGTTTCTTTTGAGATTTTCTCTTTGTTTTTGATGTTCTGCAGTTTAAATATGATATGCCTAGGTGTAGATATTTTTGTATTTATTACGGTTAGTATTCTCTGAACTTCTTAGATCTGTGGTTTGGTGTCTGCCATTAATTTTTTTGAAATTGTCATCCAGTATTACCTTGAGTATTTTTTCTGTTCAGTTATGCCCACTGCACATATGTGATACTTTTTTTAATTGTCCTGCAGTTTCTGGATATTCTGTGTCATCTTTTTTCTCTTTGCATTTCAGTTTTGGAAGTTTCTATGACATATCTTCAAGCTCACTGATTTTTTCCTTGGTCATAGCCAATCTACTGAGGAGCCTATCAAAGGCATTCTTTATTTCTGTTAGAATTTTTTTTTTTTTTAGCATTTCCTTTTGATTCTTTTCTTAGAGTTTTCATCTCTGCTTATATTACCCGTCTGTTCTTCCTATGCTATGTTTTGAATCTTCTAGGACTTGGTTCTTCCACATTTAAAGCCAAGGAAATAAAAAAATTCTATTTCTATTTCAAGTAGTTGGTACTTGCAATAAAAGGCTTTTAAGACTATTTTCCCTGCTTTAGATCTATCCAAATCTACAGAGGAGGTCCAAATCGCAGCATTTAACTCTTTGTTTACTATCAGCTCTACATCGAGGGCAGCATTATAGCAAGTTCTTTTTTTTTTTTTTTTTTGAGACAGAATGGTGATAATGAACATCCTTATCTTGTTTCATACGTTAGAGGAAAGGCTTTCAGTTTTTCCCCATTTAGTATGATACTAGCTCTGGGTCTGTCAGCTGGGACTACAGGCATGCGCCACCATGCCCAGCTAATTTTTTCTATATATTTTTAGTTGTCCAATTAATTTCTTTCTAATTTTAGTGGGGACAGGGTCTCGCTCTTGCTCAGGCTGGTTTCGAACTCCTAAGCTCGAATAATCCGCCCGCCTCGGCCTCCCAGAGAGCTAGGATTACAGGCGTGAGCCACCGCGCCCGGCCTATAGCAAGTTCTTGATGCTACTTGAATTATTAGAGAATGGGGAAGATGAGATAAACAGACTTCAGTATTAAAATATCCTCCTACTACATTTTGCTTCTTCAGGGCTTTATAAAATCTGAAGCATAGAATCCACATTGCCCTGACTCAGACAAGGGGCAAGATGTCCATGACCAGCACTGCGCAGATGAGACAGAAGCAGCACCTCCACCTTCATACTGAGCATTATTTGCAGGCTCGCTTACCCATTTATTTTGTCAATTAATTAACACACTGGTGATCATAATGAATAGAAGGAAACCCAGACATACTCCCCCGACTTCTCTTCAAAAAACAGAGAAATTTGATATTGTACTTCGGGGTTGAGGAAAACTAATTGATTTGTCAGCTAATCAAAAACTCCAAAGGGGAAAAAAATCAACATAGAGCAAAATAATCTAGTCTGTAATTCTGTATGCTGTTCCCCTACTATGTTGATTGTATAGCATCAATGTCATCTATTTTAGAGGGGAATGTTACAACTATAATGCTTCTGTTGATATTTCAAAAAGATTCTAATCTCATTTCAGTAATAGCTTCTGTCATTCCTAGCGACACATATGCCATAACATTCTTGGTTAAAGTGACAGAAATATTAATGTGCTCAGATTTTATATTATTTGTCCCACTATATGTCTCTTTCCTAGTGTTCAATTCCCTTTGTTTTCTACAGTGTCAGGACCTGGCTGCCCAATCCCGATGCGTTTGGTGTTATTCACTAGGGACATTAGCCTTACAATCTCTGTGTGGTTTTGGTCTCCAGCAGAAGACCTTTCTACAGCTCCATGGATTTTCTTCTTTAAACCTTATACTTTTCCATCTTCTGTGACTCAGATTAACTTGCTATTTGCCTTGCTCCTTATCTTCACTTTATTCCCTTAGAATCATAGCCTCTCAGAATTGGAATGGACTTTTGGCCCGTGCTTAAATCTGATGTTTGGAACTGTCCTCCTGTATCTTCCCTACCAAATTCTAACTATCATTAGAACTCATTGCCTACCAAGTGGGCAAAAAGCACTTGCTTCTCTGACCAAATATCTCAGTTATTTCTGTTATTCCTCATAGAATATGGTTTTCAATTCCTTTACCATCTACTTGGTGACTGCCTGCGTATTTGAGAAACACATCAAGCAACATTTTGGAAGAGGTGTTAGTTATGAAATTCTCCCTCTTTGGCACCAGAATCCACACTGGAATGACTAACTGTATATGGCTATCTCTAATACTTTTTACATTTAAACGGCACTTTAGAAAAGTAAAAAATAAAATAAAATAGAGATGTCAAATGGGACTGACTGAATTCATATAATAAAATAAAGCCTTACACAATTTTCTGTATATTTGATAATGAACATTTTTGATGCCATAAAACAGTGATAATCAGAATCAAACTCAGTGTCTGTCAGGCACCTAGTCAGTACTCAGTAAATATTTGTTAATAAATAATAGACATTTTAATATGAATTTCAAATTCCCCTTGACCAAATATTGGTGTAAAGCCATGGGAATGCTACGGAAGACTAAAAGAATTACCCAGGCGATTCAGTGATTGCGTCAGAGTGTCTATGGTGGGGATTGAGATGAGGGAAATCATGCTGGAAAGAGGAATCAGTGGATTTTCCTTAAAACTCTATTTAAAGAGTAAAATAATATATTCACCATATTGGGCATGACAAGTCAGTTAATGTAGTGAGGTTTTCTAGAGATGCTTTTACTCACTCATCATCTAAGATTAAGAAATTACCCATTGTCCATATTAGAGATAGTTACTTGTAGTTAAGTTAACTTTGGAAGGTGAGGAAAATTCTGGAAAGGTTAAAGCCATTCTTCCATGAAGGCACCTATTACATTCACTATTGCTTAGATTTCTCATGTTATTGTTTTTGTTCTAGATAATTTTGCATTGGATGTATAATGTTCACAGATCACAAAAAATATGCAATAAAATTCTCAGTCTCTGTGATGCAACTGTTTAACACTTACTTGAAATAATAAGACTTCGTTAGTTGTGGTTATAGAGAAATACTTCTAATGTATACTATGACGTGTCTGCTTCCAATTACCTTCTATTCCGGCAACGGTTTGTTCTCCTTCTGCATTTTACTGTGCCTGTGTCTGTCTCTCTCTCCCTCTGATACCTCTCTGCTCTTTCTATATTGCATTTCCAGAAGGGAAGGATAGTCTCCTCATTTTAGGTCAGAATTGGTCATTTTCAGGTTAGGAAATGTGCTCCCATCAGTGAAACATTTATCCAAAACACATTTAAACATTCTTTCTAGCTACAGCTGCTCAAGATTTTACCCTCTAATCATTTCAGGCCCATTAATCCTAAGACTACATATGTGACACTTTTAAAGTATGGAATCCAGAACAGAACCCAATACCACAGGTGAGATCTGATCTTAGCTTTCCCTTAGCTTGAAAGGCATGTAAATTCCATTTGGGGGGATATTTTGGACTTGAAGAATGGATGACAGATTGCCTTTATTAAACGTCCTCTCAAAAGAGAACATTATGTTCAGCCTTGGAGGATCAACAGACTTATAGACAGCCTTAAAGAAGACTGAGAATCTACTTTGAAGAACTTCGATATAAAGTGGGGGCTAAAAACCAAGCCACCACTTGCTGTTCATCATAAAGGCATCATCAGGTGAAATCCGTCCTACTGTTATTTGCACAGCCAACAAAACATGAGAGATTTAAGTTTATAATGACAAGATTTATGCTGCAATACATATTTGTTGCATTTGTTACAGGCACCTCTTTGGGAGCAGGTTGGGAAGAAGGAATGAATTAATACTTGCTCAGGGCCTGCAATGTGCCAGCACTACCTCATTGAATTTTCAGAACCATCCTCTAAATTCAGGTTGTTATTCCTGTTTTATGAATAAGAAAACCAAGTTTCAAAGGAAGAGTATGCAGCACACCTTTTAATAACTGGCAGAGACAGGATGAAAACTCAAATATTTTATTTGAAAGCCCATGCTTTTCCACCATGACATGCTTCCCAGGAGGCAGCCTGTGGGTAAAGTGAAAACTGTGCTTTTGATATAACATTTAAAAACATATGAAAAAAAAAATATAAGACTAGTGTCCTACAACTGAAACAGTTTATAATTCTCAATTATTGTAATGATTGTAAATTGAAATGTATTAGAATTTGGCATATTACTACTAAATAGATATTAGAAAATCATTCTAGGAATATATCACCCCGTTGTCCTTGGTATACTCCCTCTGCTCTGTGTATCTTTCATAAACTGTTGGTGACTGAATAGGCGGTCTTTCATAATTAATGCATGTAAATTCACTAGGCGTTCTTTTCATTATTCTTTTTGTCCAAGAATTCTTATTTCTTATACCCAAATGATGGATTCCTTTCCCCCTTTTCAGTGGTGACAGGTTGCTGGGGCAGAGTCTTGCCCTAAATGACTTTTAAAGCAGATAGAAAAATCTGATGCAAAGAAATCTATGAACGTGCAAGAAATCATAGACATTAGAGCACAAAGTCATTTTTAATGTCATTTACTAAACCATCCCATTTTTATTAGGGAGAACACCCAGAAAGGCCTATCAACAGAATGTTATAGTAATACCTACTTCAGGTAAGATGACATTCATTTTCCAAACTATGACGTTTCCTAGAGCAAAAGGAGGTGTCGGGATGGATGGTGGGGAATGGGCACTGGGACTGTCCCAGACAAACCAGAAAATATAGTTATCCTAACCTCGTTGTACCCTTATAACAATGAAATGAAATGGCATATGTGAAAGCCTTCGGATTAATGACTGGCACATACATAGAAAATGCAAAACAAATTTTGGTTAAACTCTGAATCTGCAAGTCCATTCGCCCAGAAAGTTAATGGCAGAGTTGTGAATTAGGCACAGGCTTTCCAACTTTTAAGGCTAAGAGTCAGTGGGACCAAATGAAACAAACAAAAACAGAAAATGGCAACTAATACCAGGTTTTATTTTTGTTTATTGTAATTTTGTTTTGTCTCCAAACAGCAAAACCTCCTGTTATTTCATTTTTTCCATTTTATAGCTTGACCAAATTATCTAGTCACTTTAAGACAGAAACGCATCAATAGACAATCTTGCAGACTAATAAATCCTATGGGAAGGAAAGAAGTGACAAGGGAGGAAGTGGGGGGGGGAGAAGGAAGGAAGGCAGAAGGTTGGAACAATTGTTTCCTAAGATATAAAATTATGTGGAATCTGTAACCAGACAAGATGCTACACATTTTGTGTGGAACTGCTCTGAAAAGAAAGTAGATGGAGTATAGACTTGTAACTTTAAAATACTGTGAGATTTATATTACCTTATTTGACTACCATTTCACTGTGTAAAAATTGTTCCTCCATCTCTATTTCAGGTGGATGTTTCTTTATTGAATACAGTCTGCTTTCAGAGCCCTTTAACTCACCTCTTTTCCACTTTTGCCATAAGAATAGCTGCAATTCATTCCTTAATTTATGGCAAACCACAAAGTGTGTGACCTAGTCTCACTTGCTCCAGGGTTAAGTTATGAGCGCCCAAGGGTAGTTCAAAGGTAATATCTACATAAAATGCTTTTCTAGGTCATGTCATGTGGAAGTTTCAAGTTCTATACATTTTGATTCTGTCACCATCCAGAGATGTAGAAGCATTCCCTTCTCTACTTTCAAATCCAAAATGTTTGGCTCCACGAAGGTAATTCTGGTTGAAACCTTATCGTTGGAAAGGCAGCAAATGGACCACTTCTGCTCCTTGCCATTTGTCTAATGGCAATGAAATTTCCAGTGTCATCCAGGTTGTGAAATCTGGCCCTGGCCCAGTCCTGTTGTGACTTTTTCAATCTTCCCTATGCTAACTGACTGGCCATGGACAGCCCCTCATACAGGTTGGTTGTGTTCTAAACATTGGAAGAGTGGAATCACCAGCCAACCAGCATACCAAAGATCCAAAAGACCAACTCAAACTGGTCTTCTCTGCAGCTGTGTACCACGCCGTGCTCAGGGTATGCAAGCCATATATACAGAAAGTGCCACCACTTTGGAAACATTCTGTTCTAGTTTTATTGCATTAAAAAAGTAAAGGAATTTGAATAATACTGATTATTTCACACTAGAGTAAACTAACGTGGGAAAAACTACTTTCCACTATATAATTCGATTATATAGCTGATGGAGGACTATGAATATGTCCAACTTTACTCAACTTTGTATTTTTTTCAAGAAAAACACCAGGATTTTTTTTTTAAGTAAGAATTTTCAAATAAGATTCCTCTCACAATGACTGATTTTTTTTTTCTATCTTAAGTTCAAGGACTTAATTTCAAAATCAAGTTCTCTTTTTCTTCTCTCTTTGAATGATATCTTCATCTTTACTCCATGGTGATACATTTTCTTCCACGTACAATCAAAAAGAATGCCACAAAGTGAACAGTTAAAATGAAACTGGCTTATATTTTCATGGTGCTATATGTTTTATAAAACATACTGTTTTAGCCAGGATAGGAAAGGTTAGGCTGTGATAACAAATTAATCCTGTAATCTCAGTGCTTAAAACATGAAAGCTTTATTTCTTATCATGCAACATTTTCCATGTGAGTTAGCTGGGGGCTGGGTTCCACATTAGCTCACAAATCACAGGTTGATGAAGACTCCATTATCCTAAACACACACCTTTGGAATTTGCGGTGCCAGCCTTAGAAAACATTTACTCTTCTGTGTTTTGTGCAAATGGGAAAATGTATCACTTCTGCTCATAGGACATTAGCTAGAATATGTCACATGGCCCCACCTGGGCTGAAAGTATTGACGATCACTTGGATATTTCGTAAGCAACAGATGTCTCTGCCACTCACATTTATATCAAAGTCTTCCATAAGCATAACAACCTTGAGATATTGATAATCTTGCTATTAGTAACAATGTAGCAACCATTTATCATTTTCTAGTTCAATATTAGTAATGGACTCCTGAGACTTCATTTTACTCATCTAGAAACTGAGGCTCAAAGACAGTAGAGAGTCACTTTAGGTCATCCTGGAAGCAGACATCATGGTGCAGTTAGAAGTTGAAAAGATTTATTAATATTTGGAAGGGGGGATAATCTTTCTGAAAGATATGGGGGAGAGCAAAGGTAGGCACAGAAGACCTTTAGACCATGGAGCAGGTCTGACAACATGAAAGGGCAGAGGAAAGGAAGAGCCAGCCTCAGACAGCTGAGCATCCCTGAGAATTGCAGCCAACCCCACAAGAGCTCCTGATGACAGACGGATAGTGGAAAGAGTTTCGTATTGGGTAGAAATGGCCAGGGCCTAGGACCCCCTGCTGTGCTGAGTCACTGCTTGGGAGCCCATGTTTTTAGCTCTCACCTTGAGGCAGATCCCAAAGTTACTGCAGCTGAGGCTGTCAGCTGACTGTACTCATCACACATAACACAATTTTTTTTTCTTAAGGGCTGCCACAGATTCCTATACAGACAGCAACTGGGAGAGCCAGAATACATGCTCTGATGTTCTAGTGCTGAGGCTTTCTGCTACTCCAGTATGTATTGTTGGCTATAGCAAAACTTTTACCATATTACTATAAACTGAATAAGGAACACTTTAAAAGGATTTTTTAAAAGGCAATGGGGGAAAATATAAAGGTCACATAGTCATTAGATTGCAGCTACAGCCTCACTTCTTCCATTAACAAGGTATGTGACTGTGGCAGAGACATTTAAACTCTGTGCCTTTGTTCTCTCCACTGTTCAGTTAGATGATGTTTGGACTGTATCAGTGGTTCTCAAACTTTATCAAAATCTCCTGGACGGCCTGTAGAAACACAGATTTCTGGATTCTGTTGCCACAGTTTCTTATTCAGTAAATCTTGCGTGGGATTAGGATTTACATCTCTGACAAGTCCCTAGATGCTGCTGCTGGTTGGTGGCCCACATGTTGAAAACCACAGGACTAGATACTTTCTAAGGCTGTTTCAAACTCAGACATACTATGTGTTTGTGATTCAGCTGCACTACTTTAAAATTACCATTTCTATAGTTATTTTATATCTACCTCAATATTCTCCATTACAGACTAGTATAAATATTGCCTTTATTCCTATCTATATACTACCTGTATAAATAACCCACAAATTAAATAAACATATCCACTGATTTCTTACCAAATAACATGTACTGTGCTAAGTACAAAAAAAGTCATTTACTTTTGAGTTAAGAGACTAATAGAAGAGACATCATTGTCTTCATCAGCAGCATCAGCATCATTATAGCTAACACTTACATTTTTATTTATTTTTAATTTTTAAAAATTTTTTGTAAAGATAGGATCTCACTATGTTGTTCAGACTGGTCTCAAACTCTTGGCCTCAAGTGATCCTCCTGCTTCGGACTCCCAAAGTGCTGGGATTACAGGTGTGAGCCACTTTGCCTGGCCACTAACACGTATTGAAAACATGATTTCCTGGTCTCTGTGCTAGTTCTTTAGATCCATTAGCTCATTAACATATGCACATGGTTAAACATTATACTATGAGTGTTTTACAGAAGGAGCAACAAACTTTACAGCACACAGACATAAGCCAGAGAGGCTTCAGAGCAGATAGATGAGATGGGGAAGAAACAATCCAGTGAAAGGAACATGAGCAAAGCTGTTGCCATATATATGTATAAGTAGAATGGTCAATTTGGGGAGCAGAGAATAGTTTGGTGAAGTCTTGATATGTACTAGAGATATTTTGGCAGTAAGGAAGGAATGCTGTTTGTATGAGTGAGGGAAAGAAGTAGAATAGATCCAGACATACAACTTGATTCTATAGATTCAACACCTTTGACAACCACGGCTTAGAGCAGTCTGTACAGGCACCACCTGATAGGTAAGGAAACACTGGTTGATGGTTTTACTAGACAGAAATGAAAAGAAAGAAGTGGAAAGAGTATAAGACTTGTCTCAGCTCTGCTACAGAATAAGCTATATGGCTCTGTGAGTCACCAAGCTTTCTCAGTGTCATGCTTTCTCTGTAACATGAATGTAGTACTCACCATGCCTATCTCAAAGGATGATTAGGGGCATCAGGTGTGAGCTGTTTGTTAACCACAAAGCTTTGTGTATCAGTACAACACTATTAATAAGAAATCACTCTTCTATTTGTATCCTATTTTTAGATTTTTTGCAACATTTCCAAATATCTTATTTAGTAGCAGAGTTCAGTTACTTCTGAGAAAACCAGGACTTCCATAGGAAATGGTCTAGCATTTGCCCAATTGCCTTGGGGATGTCCTGTCCTGGAAGCTTTCTGAATGTAGAAAGGGAGCCCTCTGCCTCATGACTTGACACGACAGGAATTTCCCCACCCACTTGGGGTAGGTTGTTCTCTCCCCCATAAATGCAAATAGGAAACTCCCAGAGAGTCAGTCCAGGTGATGTTTTGTGGTATAGAACAACAAAAAGATGACATGAACATAATGGAAAACCAAAACATGGTTGGCCAAAACATGTTGTAATTAATATATCCCAGGAGTTCAATTGGCTTCCTTCTCTTGTTGGATCCTAAAGGAACAAAGGAAGGGAGGAAAATCCAATCCAATTAAAGAAAATGTAGCTCAGGCTAAGGTCAAAGCTGTGCTCTAGGGATCTTTCATTAACCACTTGAAATCAGGTTCAGAATGGGTTAATAAAAGCCTTGACCTCTGGCATTAGGAATATATTGTCAAGGGAAAATCAGATTCTTAGCCCAGAGTAAAGGTAGGAAACTTTGTCTACAATTCAATTAACAGATGCATATAGAATTGGTATTTGGAAAATTGAGTCTATTTATGAGGGGAGTGCTATGGAAGCTGGCTAAATGGGACACCTTGGTTTTATGCGTTATTATTCCCTTTAAGCAGATGGCTAAATTGAATTTGAAGGCGTTCGAAGGCTGGATTATACGAAATAATTCAAAATTCAGAGAGGAATATTCTCAAAGAATAGATGATATCAAATGATTTATATTTGGCTTTAAAGTATTATCCTAAATCATTTTTAGCAGAGAATTTGCCTATGCATTGATGTTTTGTTGAGATCATTATTAAAACAGATCAGTATTCTCTGAGTTCTCAACAGCTAGAAGCGGGGGGCGGTGAAGGTGGTGGAGAATCGTGTTTTGGAAACATAAAGTGTGAGATGATTAATAGACACCAAGTGGATGTGTGGAACATATGAATAACCTCAAAAGCCATCTCCTCAATGCTCAATGGTCTTCTGAGCTAGAGTCTTACAGTCCTGACCATGAAATGTTTAGACCTTTACGTTTACACCTCTCCCCTGGGATGTTCCATCATCACAGCAAACCCAGTATATCTGAAACAAGACTCATATTCATCCTTAACAAGTTGGCTTTCTTTCTGCCATTTCTTTTTCTGTGATGGATTTCATCATTTTTGCAAGTCACCCAGCATAAACCTCATGGGCAGTCTAGGTTCCTCCCTCCCCCTTTCCAGCCAGGCAAATCCACCGAGTCCTGTCAATCCCACCTTTGTGATGGCCATCCTATAATTCCCTCTCTTTCCACTTAATCTGCTACTACTCTTGTCCAGTCCAACACCCCCAGAATTCCTTTATATCTAGAAACTAATCTTGACTACAGTCTCCTAACATTCAACTTCAGTCTTTGTATCACCTCCATATTATCTTTCAAAAACAGTACTCTGCAGATATCTTCTTCAACTCAGAAATATTTGGCTCACCATTTGTGGCAAAGACAGCTAGCTAACTCCTAGGATCCATTAATTCACTAGTTATTCCTTCGTAACCCTGAACAATGTGCTTAGCTGAGAAAACAAACTTTGCCAGGCTCCCTTACAATTACATTTGGTCATGTGCTCAAGTTCTGGCCAATAAGATGTAAACAGAAGTCTTTTGTGTTGTTTGCCTCAAAAGATAAAAGCAATTTCTCCATCCTCCTTTCCTCCTTCCCAATGCTGGCATGTGATCAGATTGCTGGAGCTCCAGCAGCCGACTTTAATTGTAATATAATCTTGAGGGTGGATGTTAGCTCTGAGGATGACCAAACAGCAAGATAGAATGAGACTGAGTCGCTGATGACTTTATGGAACTATCATACCAACCCTAGACTGCTTAATTCTGTACCTTTTTCTATTTACTTAGAAAAATAAACATTTATATGTTTAAGCCACTATCCTGGGGTATATTACTTAGAGGCAAATGCAAATCTGAACTGATATAAATTTACCCCCCAGGATACTGTCCAAGATTCTTAACTTGATATTCACAATGGAAACTCAGCCTCTTCCAAGTCTGTTTCTGTAACACTTCCCTACCAGAAACATTTGTTTCAATCAAGTTAATACTCTCCAAATGTGCTGTACATTCTCCTGTTTCTGAAATATACCACATTATCTCAGGGACCCTGACTTTCATTTATCCCCATGACATCTAGCAAATACCTTGCATTGAGACTTTAATAAATAATGGAGTAATAGACTTTTCAAGATAGAAAGGAATTTAAAATTTCCGTAATCCCAAATTTTCTACACAGTGAAGGAAAATTCTTTATGTCCTTGATACTCAAAGTGTCTTTAGTGACCAACAGCACTTTATAAGACCCCAAGTTATTCAAATACACCTTAAAGTTAGAAAGACATGGCATCTGCAGCATCTCTAAACGAATGTCATTCAACTGCTGTGTAGGTTGGTCACAACACACAAAATACCCTATCCTGTTCTTGGACAGCTGTAATTGTCAGTTAGTCATTCCACATAATAAGCTGAAAATTGCTTGCTTGGAACTTTCGCCTATGACTTCCCTAGTTCTGGTTTCTGGAGCAGAGACAATAAATAATACTAATCCACCACAATTATTTGAAGATAGCTATCAGTGCCCCTAAGCCTTTCTTTTCCTTTTCT
>NW_012147412.1:2380790-2382606 GCF_000956105.1 Propithecus coquereli | reverse complement strand
AAGATTGCACTCCTTTACTCTGAATGGCTTTTGAAGAACTTGTATTTATCAAAAAAATAAAATCGAAGCAAACAAACACAATTTTAACAAAATCGTGTGACTCTTGAAAAGAAATGGAGTTAAATGCAGAAATCAGAAGAACATCTAACTTCAGCATTTTCCATCGTTTTATAGTCTCAATTTGCACAACTTCACTTGAGACACTATTTACATCTTCTAGATATTTTGTCTGAGGTTACATGGCTGTCTGTGGGTGAGTATTATTGCCCATTTTATGGTCTCATGGAGTACCCATAAACATTAGTATCTGGAGAAACATAGATATATATCCCAGTTGCATAATTTTAGAAAAAGGGACAACTTTACTCAAATAGGCAAGGGTAAATCCTGAGCAGTATTATTCATATCTTGCCCAAATTGAAAGATGAGCAAAAATAAAACAGCAAAAACCACCGTTGGTGCATCCTATAGCTAGGGAAAGTTCACACACTACCCTTTTCTCTCCCCTCAATATTACTGCAGCAAAAAGAAGTTCTGATTTAGTAATTAGTAGGGGATAGAGTTCTTTTGTGTTGCTCCCTCTTCCATCCGACCCAATCATAAATTGACAACTAAGACTGGCCTGAGGTCATATCCCACTTGGGAGGACTCAACCACCCTGGAAGGTCTAAAAGGGTAGTCCAGGGGAAGGAGGCGTGCAGTAGATTGCTTAGGCTAGCTCTGGTCTGGGCTTAGGAGCAAGGGCTCATTTTTCTTTTCCACTGTGAAGCTATAAAAGCAAGCTAATGAAATGAAAAATCTGCCTCCTATTGATGGAAGATTTGGGTTGCTTCCAATCTTTTCCTATTACTAACAATGCTGCCATAGATATTCACGTGTATCATTTTGCATGTGTCCTAGTATAACTCTAGGATACATTCCCAGAAGTGGAATAGCTAGGTCAAAGGGTATATGCATTTGTAATTTTAATAGATATTACCAAATTGCCCTCCCTAGAGGTTAAAGCAATTTACATTCCCACCAGCAATGTATGAAAGCGACTCTTTTCCTGTAGCCTCACCAGCCGATTGTATCGTACTTTTGGATATTTGACAATCTCATAGGTGGAAAAAAGTATCTTAGTGTGGCTTTTAAATTACAGTTCACTTATAAGTAGTTTCATGTATTTAAAAATACATTGAATTGGCTTTTATATTTTTTGCTCATTTTTACATTAGGTTTTATCGAAATTTAAGAGCTCTTTATATATTAGAGAGATAAGCTTCTTTTTTGATATTCATTGCAAGTATTTAAATTAAGTTTAACATTTACATTTTTCTTTGTTTAATGATATATCTTCATGCTGAAATCTTCTTTTAATTTTATGTAGTCAAGTACAATTTTTTTAAAATTTTGGATTTTGAGTTATATTTACATGGGCTTTTCCTATCCAAGCCTAAAATGGAATCCTTCCACATTTTCTTTCAGTATTTTTATGGCTTCAGGTTTTATATTTAAATCTTTGACCCATTTGGAATTTATCCTAGGTTTCAGGCATAGTATGTATATCCAATAGTTTCAACGACTTTTAATTGAATACTCTTTTTCCCTCTAATTTGAGATACCGCTTTTATTGTACATATTTGATTCTATTCCTGGACTTTCTTTATTTTTTTGCATGGGTATGTTGGTCTCTTCAAGCATAAGTGTCATGTTCTTTCCATTATTAAGGATTATTAATATGTTTGAAATCAAGTGTATTCTTTCTTGCTTTTCTTTTTCAGAATTTCTCTAAATATTGTTGACTTTTTATATGAATTTTAGAAATCATGTCTAG
>NW_012147412.1:2378648-2380214 GCF_000956105.1 Propithecus coquereli | reverse complement strand
CACCCCCAAAAGTTTCCTTGTGCCACTTTATAGTCAATTCTCCCAAGGTCCCCATCCGTGGCAACGACTGTTTGCTGGTTTTTACCTATGACTTTAGTTTGTTCCAAAATAAATGGAATCGTATAGTATGTAGTCTTTTTGTATCTTGCTTCCTTCCTTTAGCGTAATGCTTTTGAGATGCATCCAGGTTGTTGTATTTATCAGTAGTTGTTCCTTTTTATTGTTGAAGAGTCCGCTGTATGGATGAATATGCCAGTTTATTTGTGCATCCTCCAGTTGACAAGATATTTGGACTGTTTCTAGGTTTCAGTTTGCTGTAAACAACCTACAGATCTTTGTGTGGACTTATGTTTCCAGTTCTTTGGGGTACACATTTAGGAGTGGAAAGCTTGGGTTGAATGGTAAGAGTATGTATAACTTTATAAGACATTGCCAACTGTTTCCCCAAGCAGCTCTACCATTTCGCATTCACACCAACAATGTATGAAAATTATAGTTGCTCTATATTCTTGCCAGCACTTTGCTTTGTCTTTTCTTGGTGTGTAATTTTGTAAGTGTATGGTAGTATCTCATTGTGATTTTAATTTCCATTTTCCTAATGACTAATGTCAAGCATCCTTTTATGTGCTTATTTGCCATCTGTATCTTTCTTTGATAAAATATCTATTCAAATAGTGACATGATCACTAGAGTCATCACTAGAGTCACTAGAGATTAGGTTTCATCTTCTAGAATTTTATATAAATGAAGTCATATAGTAGGCACTTTTTAAAAATGTGGCTTCTTTCACTGACGTAATTATTTTGAAATAAGTCTGTGTTGTTTCATTTATCAAATGAGATTGGGCACATTTAGGGTGATATGGACATAGACTACGTTGCCACGTGAATCAATAGTTCATTTCTTTAAGTTACTAAGTAGTATTCCATGTAGGGATACTCTTTAGTTTGCTTATTCATTCATCTGCTGATGGACAGTTGGCTTGTTCCCAGTTTTTAGCTATAACAAATAAAGCTTCTATGGACCTTTGTGTACAGGTATTTGTGTGGACATGTGTTTTCATTTCTCTTGGGAAACTAGCTATGAGTAGAATGACTATGTCATGTCATAGGTATGTATTAAATATAAAATTTATCATTTTAAAGTGTACAATTTAGTACACTTTATTGTATTTAGTATATTCACAAGGTTGTGTATCTATCACCACTATTTAGTATAAGAACATTTTTATCACTCCAGAAAGAAACCCTGTACCCATTAGTAGTCTCCCCAACTCCTCCCTTCCCCCAGCCCCTATCAACCACTAATCTATGAACATTTCCTGTCCCTAAGGGTTTGCTTATTCTGGAGTTTTCATATAAATGCAATCATACAATATATTGTCTTTTTGTCTGCTTTCTTTAACTTAGCATAATATTTTCAATGGTCATTCATATTATAGCATGTCCATTCCTTTTTA
The DNA here is from genome assembly GCF_000956105.1 of Propithecus coquereli. Lineage (NCBI taxonomy): Eukaryota > Metazoa > Chordata > Mammalia > Primates > Indriidae > Propithecus > Propithecus coquereli. The sequence goes on along the minus strand of NW_012147412.1, from coordinate 2,378,755 downwards.
TGGCTGAATCATATTCCATTTTGTGGCTATACTATATTTTGTTTATTCATTCATCAGTTGATGGACATTGGGCTATTTCCACTTATTGAAATTCATACACAAGTTTT
>NW_012147412.1:2364383-2375278 GCF_000956105.1 Propithecus coquereli | reverse complement strand
AATTTTTATATTTTCCTTTAGTTCTTTAGTTTTTTTTAGTTCTTGAACATTTTTAAAATAACTGACTTAAAATCTGTGTCTACTAAGTCCAAGGTCTGGACTTCCTAAGAACAATTTCTATTGAATGTATTTTCCCTGAGTATGGGTCATACTTACTTGTTTCTTTCTTTCTATATCTTAAATTTTTTCATTGAAAAATGAACATTTAAAATAATAGAATATAGAAAACTCCCATCCCCAGAGTTTGTTGTTTCTGCTTTTTGTAGTTGTTGATCTTTTTTGTTTACTGACTTTATAAATTAATTCTATAAAATATGTATTGTTATGTGTGGCCACTGAATTCTCTAGCCAGTGAGCTTTGTGGTTAATGAATGATTCAGTAAAGATTTTATTTTTTCTTAAATGTTTGTGTATTAGTTTTCTATGGCTCTAAAAATTTACCACAAAGTTTGTGGCTTAAAACAGCACACTTTTATGTTCTTCTAGTTCAGGATGTCAGAAATCTGGAATCAGTTTCATCGAGCTGATATCAAGGAGTTGGAAGAGTCATACTTTCTCCAGAGGATCAAGGGGAGAATCTGCTTCCTTGCCATTTTCAGATTCTAGAGTGTCATTCCTTGCATCCCCTGGTTCATGGGCTCTTCTGCCATCTTCAAAGCCAGTAGTGCAGCATCTTGTGTTCAGTCCTCATGTTACCCTCTTCTTTTGTGTCAAATCTCAACATCCTTAGCTTAAGGACATTTGCCATATAAGGCAATATTTACAGGTTCCAAAGATTAGAACTTAAGCATATTTGGTGGCCATTATTCAGCCTACCACAGCCTAGAATCAAAAAATCTAGTCTTTGCTGAGAAGCTGTGTGTGTAAATGTGTTGGTGCACACATTCAATACTCAGCCAGACAATTAACAACTCTTTCTTAGCCACTACATTCTGTTTGAGCAAATCCTTATCCTTTTAAGCTTTTTTATTACTCTATCATTCACCCCAATCAATATCCCTCACCTCAGGCAGCCGCAAAGTTAAAACACTAGCCAGTAACTGTTTTTGACAAGTGTTCCCTGGGAAAAAGGCTTTCCATATTGGGTGAGTTCTAAGTTAACTCAAATATAGGCAGCCATGTAAGTGAGGTCTTCTAGGAAACCACTAGACAGGTCAAATAATGACAATTCCTGTGCAAAATGTTTTAAACGAGCTTTGGCTTCATACTGCTCCTTCCAGTGGCTACAAGGCTATACTGAGAATGCAGGCTGTTATTTTTCAAGGTTCTTGCAGAGTTGGAGAACAGGAGAGGGGAACAAGGCAAGTTAAATGTCACAAAGTTATTACAAAGATCCAGCCATATTTCTTGAGTAAATGTTTCCTGGGTTGTTGCAATCTCTTGGGTAATATCTAGAGTTCTGTAAAAGTTGAGTCTGGCAATTTTTGCCATTTTTTAAAATTGCTTTTATAGAAGAGAAAATTTTTTGAGCTACTTACTCCACCGTTTTTTGTTGATAAACTCACAAAATTGTTTTTAAAAGTGATTGCACCGTTTTATATTCCCATGACCAGTGTATGAGAATAGCAGTTCTTGCACATCCTCACCAATACTTTGTGTGGTCAATCTTTTTTGTTTGTGTCAATAGGTGTGTGGTAGTATCTGACGGAAATTTTAATTTGTGTTTTCCTAATGATTGATAATGTTGAACATCTTTTCATGTGTTTATTTGCCATCTGCATATCTTCTTTGGTGAAGTGTCTTTTAAAATGTCTTGTCCCCTTTTTATTTCTTGTTTGTTTTCTTACTATTGTTTTCCAGGTCCTTAATCAGAAATATAATTTGGAAATCCATTTCCTAATTTGTGGCTCGTCTTTTGATTCTCTTAACATGTTCTTTGAAGAGCAAAAGTTATTGATTTTGATAAAGTAAAGTCCACTTTACCAATTTTTTGTATGGATGATGCTTTTGGTATCATATATAAAAAGACTTTGCTTAAGCCAGTGTTCTAAAACTTTTTCTTCTAGAAATTTTTATAACTTTAGGTTTTCATTTAGGTCTATGATCCATTTGAGTTAATTTTTATATGTGCAAGGTGTGGATTAAATATTTATTTGCTTGCTTGCTTATTTGCATAGAGATATCTGATTCTTCCAGAAACATTTGCTGAAAAGGCTGTCATTTCTCCACTGAATTGACTTCGTACCGTTGTCAAAAATTGATTGACCATAAATGTTTAGAAGAACAGTAAATATGGGGTAAATTGCATTTATGTCCAGAAATGGTCATACCTCTCCTTCTGCCAGGTCATTTGTGTGTGTCTGAGCAGGTGTTTTATTTCAATCTTGTCAGTAATTGAACTGGTTTGGGTTTTATTGTTACTGTTATAATCCTCAGTGTGTGACAGCCTTCAAATTCCTCCAGCTGCGGGCTTCTATTACCTTGTGGGGCCTGTGGGAGAGTTTCTCAGTCCAATTCTACCCTTAGGTTTTAGCCATCCCTGTGTCTGTGCCAATGGTGGGGAAGGGGGTCTCTTTCCATGCCTTTACCCTATTTCTAGTGGTAAACTACTATTCTGCGTTGCTTAGTGCTTGTTCATGGGGTGTGAGGTAAGTCTTCAGTTCTTCTTGTTCTGTTGTATTTTGTCAAAGTCTTTTTTTAGTATCCATGAACATGAGTATATGATTTTACTCTTCTTAAATCTACTAATATGATAAAATATGTCAAAGAATTTCCTAATGTTTAACAAATTTTACATTCCTTTAATAAACTCCACTTGGTCATTATGCGTTATTTTAATTTTTTTTCTGCCAGCTTCCGCTTACAAATATTTTATTTAGGGTTTTTGAAACAATATTCATAAGTGAGATTGGTTCATAATTTCTCAATGGAGTATTTGTTTAGATTTTGTTTGAAAAATAATTTGGAAGTTAATATTTAACTTCATAAGCCAGTTTGCAATAACTCCGTTCTTTTGCCATTCTTTGGAACAGTTTAAATAGCATTGGAATTACATGTACTTTAAAGTACTGATGAAATTCTCTTTTAAGATATCCTGGACCTAGGACTTTGTGTGTGGCAGGGAGGGGAGTATCTGTTCAAGGGAAATTGATTCATTTGGATTTTTTATTTATCCTACTGTCAGTGTTGATAAATCATAGTTTCCTAAAATATCTTCCCTTTAGTCAAAACTTTCTAACTTGCATAAAATTGAACAAAGCCTTTTTAAAGAATATCTTAATTTTTTCCACTTATGTAATTAACTCTTATTTTTTGTATTTCACTTTCTCCCTTTTTCATTGATTAAATTGTAGTTAATATGCTATATTGATTTCTTTCAGATTGCTAACTTTGTGTGTATCAATTTGTTTTTGTTTTTCTGTTTTCCAACTCATTAATATCTTCTTTTATCTTTTTAAATTTCATTCTTCTTCTTATCTTTATTTTGTGGTATTTAATTAGTTTGCTTTAATTCATTTTTCATTTTTATGTTTTATAGTTTACCCTGTGTTTCCTGCAGTGTCTATTCATCATTGGGCTTCTTAAAATTTTGATTTCATTTCTGTGATGAAAATTGTTCCTTTCTTAAGTTCTCCAAGCTCCTGTTTGATCTCATCCTGTCATCATAACATCTCTTCTCCTGGTTCTTATATTTCTTCTTTGAAGTTTCCCTTTTAAAGATAATAATAGTTCCCTTAAATTGTTTTATCTCTTTTAATTCATAGTCATAGTATTCCTTGGCAGCGTTTTCTGGTATTCTTTGTCTATTGGTAAATATTTTTGCTGTTGTTGTTGTTGTTTAGATATATGATCCAACTCAAATGCATTTTTTTGTATAGTGTGAGATAGGGTTTGAGTTCCCTTTTATTCCCTTTTGCTTATGTTTATCCCTTGTAACAGTGTCATTTGTTAAACTTATTTTCTTTCCCCATTGATTTGTCTTAGCATCAGTGTCAAAAATAATTGATTATATATTTGGGTCTCTTCCTGTACTCTATTCTGCTCCACTGGCTTCTATATCTATTATTATACCAATACCACACCATCCGATTACTCTAGCTCTATAGTAAGTGTTAAATCAAAGAATATCATCCTCCAACCTTTTTCTTCATTTTTGATACTGATGCGGCCATTCTTGGTCCTTTGCATTTTTATATCAATTTTAGAATTAACTTGATGATTTCTACAAAACATACTGCTAAGTTTTTGGTTGTTTGTTTGCTTGTTTTTTGAGACAGGGTCTCACTATGTTGCCCAGGCTAGAGTGCAGTGGCATCACCATAGCTCATTACAACTTTAAACTCCTGGGTTCAAGTGATCTTCCTGCCTTAGCCTCCTGAGTAGCTGAGACTACAGCACGCGCTACCATGCCCGGCTAATTTTTCTATTTTTTGTAGAGATGGGGGTCTCCTGTTGCTCAGGCTGGTCTCAAACTCCTGGCCTCAAGCAATCCTCCCACCTCGGCCTCCCAGAGTGCTAGGATTACAGGTGTGAGCCATCTCCCCCAGCCTATTGCTGGGATTTTTGTTGGAATTGTGTTCAATCTACAGATCAATATGGGGAGATCAAGAAATCTGAATCTTCCAATCCACAAACATGGTATATATAGATAGGTTTGAGTTGTTTATAAATAAGTTTGTTTTTGTTGGTAAGTTTTGATGTTTTCCTCCCAGATTTTTATTATAGCAGCGTTCTATCTACCAATGTTCTTCCAAATATTCTATTTTTATACTTTATTGAATGATTTGGATTCTCCTGGACCAGTTCTTTGCAGGAGGTTCCTACAAGGGAGACATGATAGGGTCGTCTTCTCACTGGTACAGAGAGACACATTGCTTCCTCCGTACATGGTTGCTTGTTTCATTCTTTATATAGACAAGACTTTCTTGGTTTTTGTTTGTTTTCAATTATATTGGCTTCAATACCAATGCCACCTTCCCGATTTCTGACCCTATTATGGCAAGAAATGGAGTGGGTCCTTCCCCTTCAAGAAGTATATTTTTGCTACTATTTTATGAGATCTGCCACTCTTGGGCTACTGTTTCTACACTCCTATTCATGGCGTCACTGCAATCTCAGCAGCTATTGGAGGCCCTTACATATCTTTTTCGATCTGCAAATTATATCTTTATTTTAGTTTCATTTAAAATGGAGTTTTCAGGTTTTTTCTTTGTTGCTTTGTATAAATTCTATGAAAGGAAAGAGAAAGATGCTCAGTTAAGCAGCCATGTTAATATAAACGATTTCAATTTTAATTCTTAAAAATAACATTTAAAACAGAATATATTAAACCTTCTAAACAAACTTATAAAGTAGATTCTCCATATCACAGATTTAGGAATTCTGTTCTCAAGGCAAATGTGGGAAGTCTAGAGTCCAAGCATCTAACTAAGAAATGTCCATTTCCAAAATATATTGTCTCAAATATAAAGGCTTATATTATTGTAAAGGATTAAAACAAAATCTGAGCAATATACTAAAGCAAAACTCCTTCAATATTTTAATTTTTGTAAAAGCTTTTTGTCTCTATCCACTTAGATTCACAGGACTTTAGAATTCGAGAGCTGGAAAAGGTATTAGATTCAATTTTCCAGAAAATTGAAGTACCTTAATGTAGATGCCACTGCTGAGTGGCAGAGCCATGGCACTCAGAGAGCAAACTCTCAGGCCTTTGTTCTTTCACTGGGACTCATAGCTTTCTTTACTAGATCTCTGATACATTATCAAAGATAATTTTCTTTGACTTAGATGTGAGAAAACAGATTTAGGTTGGATAAGACTGTGTATTTTTGTTAGTAACAAAATTAGGAATAGAACCCAGGTCCAATCAAGGTAGAGAATCTCAATTATTAAAAGATTGAAATATTAAGATATTCAGTAGAAATCCCTATCTCTTCCCTGTACATACATTTTATTCTGCTTTGGGAGCACTTTTTCACAATACCTGCAATGGCTTTGGCTTTGAAGTCATTGGAAACAAGAATCTGGGTATATAGTGCATTAAAAATTACCCAACAGACTATCTTGTTGGTAGCTGCTGAAAGAACACTTCCTGATGGGAAAGGTCCTGTTAGAGAGTAGTTTGTACTTTGGTGTAGGAAAGCAGCCTATTGCATGGCAAGAGTGACACAATCTTGAGTCGGAACCCCCTGATGACCGATGTTTGACTCATGCATACCAAGGTGTTTTGCAGCAAGGTCTTTAAACAATGCCTGTAGCATAGATAACTCCTCATAAAGATGACCATCTAACCTCCCCAGTGGTCATAGTCTTGGCAAGAAAGTCTGAGATGTGACCAACTATACATGTCTTTACCCTAAAAGCTTGTTATATAAAGGATAGTTTCGGGGGGCAGGTGCAGAGATCCACCATCTTGTGGCTACCCGAGATGTTGCAGCTGTTCATGAGTCGCCATTAAATAGTTATTTCTGAGAAACTGGATTTGTCAGTTTCTTTCTTCAGCCCCTCAGCCCCACTGGCTTTTGGGGATAGGTCTGCATATACCTGCTCACCATAGAATATTTGGTGTTTCATGTCCCTTTTCTTCTTTCCTGATTGCCTTACCTTCCTTAGGTATACAGGTCAAACCAAGACCATGGGTGATGAATGCTAAAAAAACAAACAAACAAACAACAAAAAAAAAAACGTTGCAAGCCAGGACTGACTCAGATAAGACAAGGCAAGAGATATCAAGTAAGTGCAGAGTAGGAGAAGGGAAGACCCGGAGGGTCCTAGGAGCTGAGAGTCAAGAGAAATCTAGGGATCTAGAAACAAGAGATCCACAGAGTCTATCTATAAGCCTAGGCTAGGAAGATCAGAAATTAAGCAGGCAGTCATGACAGCAAACCCAAGAGTGCTTGAAACAGATAGATAGGAATCTCAAGGAGAAGCTAGCTTGAGATCTACAAGTGCAGGGCCACCATTTTGCACAATCCAAGGAGCACCACTCATATTGTCGGCTGTGAAGAGCAGTCACAGCCATTAGGAAGCTGGCCAGTGTCTGTAAAAGGTTAAAGGTGAAAGATGGGATATAAATCGTTGTCAGTGACTTCCACTATCAAATATGCTCTGGGGAAAAGTAATAAAACTCACACTAAGGTCATGTGTCTTCAGGAAAGTTTTCATGTTAGTGGAAATCAAAGCAGTAAGCTAAAGGACTTAACCTTCCGCTGGGGGAGCTGCTGTGGGAAGGGGTGTCTTGGGGCGTTCCTGGGCTCCCTGGCTCCTCTCCGTGGTTGATAGGCTGTCAGGGAGCCTAGGTACGAGCACTGGGAATTGTTGAGTTTTGAGGCGAGCATCCCCACTCCACTCCTCAGTTCAATACACACGCCTTTAATTTGACGTTTTTTAATTCAGCTCCAAGACTGTCGTCAGCCATTTTTTCCTCTTTCCTCTAACACTGACCACCTTGTTCCCTTTTACACCGTGAACAGAGCCAAGCAGTGTGCATTGAAAGCCAACATCCTTTGTGTTGCTTGAGAAATCTGAGGCTGACATCTCCAGGGCTTTTTTTGTTTCTCTTGCCTCTCTCCTCCCGTGACCTGCCAACTCCTTTTGGGTCTCCTGGGCTTTCGTCATGTCCCGTATCGATTGCTACCCTTTTCTTTATTTGCAGGATGCTGAGGATGGACCCTGCAGCACAATGACGCTGGCTTTGGATGCTGGTGAGGTCAGCCTCTGACCCTGGGCACACAGGTCCAGTGATATTTCACCAGGCCAGGATTGCTGTTGCATCAGCCACTCATAAATGAGCCAATTGATTTTTTTTTTCTTCCTAGACTGCTATTCTAAATTCCCAAGGTCTTTTCTGGGATTTTAGTCTGCTTCTTTGAATGCTCTTTTTCTGTTTCTTTTCCATCTTAGACCTTGTGATCCTCGGGTACCCGGTTTGCTAATTACCCCCAATGCTGGCACCTGACAGCAGGTGGCCACAGTTCTGTTAATTATGTCCCCAGGCTTAGAAATTCTCTTCTAATGACATCCAATCATCTACCTCTGACTCTTGGGCTAAAAGCAGGTTGCAGGCACAATTCTCTTCCCCTGAGCTCTTACAATCTTTTCTTCTGGCCTAGCACCTTAAGATTCGTGTGCTGTGGCTTGAAGGCATATGATAGAATAACCAAATACGCAATGCCTTCTGCAGCAACTAGTGGAGTCACAGCCACTGTGGACTCAAACGAAGGAGGATCTGAGACGGGCCAGCACGGCATCGATTTACCAGGCAAACAGGCCAACTAGGAAGGTGCTGGCCAGAAGCGCTCTGGGTAGACCTGCAGTGGATTAAGGCACTTGTCTTCCTCAATCCCCCGGCTCCAACATGAGCTGTTTTTGAGGCCAAATAGAGGTTGCGGCTTTCCATAGACAGTCGAATGAAGAGCAGAGGGAGCCATAGGGGATGAGTGAGAAAGACTATATTGTATAGGATATAAGAGGCCTGAGTTTCAAGAGAAATAGATTCTAATCAGTTATAATATTCATTCCAGAAGTGAATGGACCTTGGTTTTTCATCCATAAAGTGGGTGAAATGTCCATTTTTTTTCCTTGTTTAAAGTGCAGCCAGGAGAAAGAATTGTGCAGTACCTCCAGGAGCCTTGGTACTCCACGGAGGCAGGTGCGGTATGCCTACATGTAAACACACACAGGTATGTAGATACATAGATACTCCCTCATTGACCATTTCAAGACACTGCAAGAAATGACTTATGGGTAAGGAGAACTGTCAGGCAAGGAGTTTGGGTCAATTTGTAGGTGCTTTAATGCAGCTGTGATGGATGTGGGGCAAGAAATCGATGGAGAAATATCAATAGGGATTTCACGGTAAATACAATATGCTAACAGTCTCACCAGGTGTCAAAAATACTGCCTGTCTGTAACGTAGGCAAATTAAAAGGACGAAATAAGATCTTTGCATATAAGTCATAAAGAGAAAACAAAACATGCACTTAGTCTCACAACGGATGAGGAGCGCATGGGGGCAAGTGAGGGGAAAGCAGATAAAATTGGTCCTGGTCAAGGTCAGAGGTGTCTTACCTGATCTGTAATTACGACCTCAATTTTTACATGTCTGTCATTGCCACTGATTCTCGTAACACCCCTGTAAGATCTCCAGGGCAGGTTTTCTTTTATGTATGAGGAAACTGGCTCAGGGTTTCACCCGAGATCACACGAGGTGCCCACGGGAATGTTTGGACTTAATCTCAGTCATTTCTCTTGAGCTGGGGCACTTCTTACTATTCCACATTTTCTCTGGGAATTAGGTATTTTTGTTGAGACCTTGGTTCTATCCTAATACACCATCCTCTCTTTTCAGAGAATCTTCTTTTTTTCTATTGGTCCCTCTTCAATGACTTGGTAACCTAGGCCCATTGAATGCCTGTTCTCTGTAAATAAGACCTGCCTCTGGAGTCGGCAAACTCCCCAGGGCTGCCTGAATGATGATGTATCCTTTGGCCCTGGCGGGTCTCCAAACCCTCCCTTCAGCTGATGCTACCTGAGCAGCCTCCCGGCCTAGAATTTCTGGTCATTGCCCAATCGAAGGGAAGCCTACAGAAGGAGGGAGATAAGAAGGAACTAATCTGGGGGCTGCCTAAACAAATGTGCACTAAGATTTCTGGTGGCTGCCTACTTTCCCCTTCCAAATGCAGGCCGGCCCTGGTTAGAAATAATTCGGATTTTCTTGCTGAACTCACTGATTATTTGTCCACCATTCACTCCAGCACTGACAAAATAACTCTCAGGAGGGATTTTTAATTTGTATTTGATTTCGCTGGGTCTTTGTCTTGCTTTCCCTCTCTAGTTATTGAACTTTGTGTACTTTCTCTCTCTGTTTCTTTCTTTCTCTCTATCTGGTTGCTTAAAAACCTTCTCAATCAATTAACTCCCCTACTTCTACTTGCAAATGTATTTGGGAACTTTGGCTCTCATGCAGGTCAGGGTGCCATGTTGAGCACGCTGTTAGACGTGCAGGCTAGTAAACATGCCTACGTTATGACCATTGCGTCCATTTCTTTGTACCAGGCTTAGAGTTAAGGAAAAATTATCACCATCTTAGGTCCCTTCCATCTCCTCTCCAGCCCCAACATAATTTTTCCTGACCACTTGGAGACTGAGAAAGGGTAGCAGTGGTAAGGATTTATTGCTCTATCTTGATATGTGTAAATAAATTGCATCATTCCAGTGAGATCCGGACTCATACAACAGACTCTCCCTGCTGGCTTGGCTGTGTTCTCTGCTCTGCAGACAACAAAAGATGACAGGTTGTAAGTTCCAGCGTCAGAAGAGAGCAACTGGCTTCCGTTGGCAACCTTACTTGTCAACTGGCAGCTCCAAGAAACAAGGTCACCTAAGGACAAGCAGGGGCTGACGAGTTTGCAAGTAGAATAAGCAGCAAAGAAAGTATAGACTTCATTTCCATGGCACCGCAATGCCACAGCCTCGCTTTCCCTCCACACTTTCCTCCTTTGCAGAGCTCATCTCTGCCCCTCATCCCACCCTGGTACTAGGGTCAGACTGCAAGCAATGCAGTAAGAAGCACTGCCGTTTCCTGCACATGCTCCACGGAAAGGACTCCAGAACAGCCTTTGCGGCTACAGAAGTTATCTACTCAGTAAATGTCTCTCTGCCCTCTACACCAAACCTAGCCAGCCTGGTATCATCTGACACCAATGAGCAATAAACTATTACCTATTTGATTTCTTTTCGATGAGAGGCTCCCAAATTTCCTCTCTCTGTCTCCCTCTTTTTTTTCTCTCTCTCTGGTTGCTTAAAAGTCTTCTCCATCGATTAACTCCCCTACTTCTACTTGCAAATATATTTGGGAGTTTTGGCTCTCATGCAGGTCAGGGTACCAGGATTTTAAATTCAATATTTTAAATCCAGTTAGTATTTAGGTCACAAGTAGGGTATTGATCATTTTT
>NW_012147412.1:2359549-2363823 GCF_000956105.1 Propithecus coquereli | reverse complement strand
TTTAAACTTCATAATAAACCTTGAAAACCTGGAGGGGCAGGAGGCTGGGAAGGGGGTGAGGGATGAGAAATTGTCTCATGGGTACAGAACACTGTTCACATGACGTAGATGTGATGCCCAGACTTCACCACTGCGCAATGTATCCACGGAAAGAAACTACACTTGTACTCCCTGAATCTATAAAACATTTTTTAAAAAATTTAAAATAAAGTTTAAAAAATCAATGTTCATGAAATTACAACAGCTTTGTGTTTTTCTCGGTGAATAAAATTATCCTAATTCTCTAACAGCAACAACAAAAATGCATGAGGCCTGTCTGGTTTGCAGCACCGTGTCTCCTCCCCATAGCTGGGGTCCTGAACTCCCACCCAGAGTCTCAGGTCCTTCCTAGGCCCCAGGGGGAGGCTGACCAGTGAAGCTGGGACTTAAGCAGACCCGGTGCCTCGTTCTGGCCCTCAGCCATGAGTTTCCCTTACGGACAGCACAGTTGACCTTTGGGTCCCAGATCTGAGCAACTGCACACTGGACATCCACATCTGGAGGAATGTCCCCCCTAAGCCTCCCCCAGGACACCTGAGGCAAGAACCACGTGCTTGTCTTCCAGCATAGAAAATAATGCAGTGCCTTGCCCTCGATTTGTGTCAGTCCTGTCAATGGGCTCCCAAGGCCCTGCCTGGTCCTGTTGCTTCCAAGTACTTATTCCTTATGCCATGTGTAGGCCAGGGCCTGAAGCCCCTCCCCAGACTCTACCTACTGGACTGTCACATCAGACCTTGCCCCAGCACCCACTGAAATGAGGCCTGTTGGCACCACCCTCTCCATAGTTTGTGTCTTAACTCCTGAGTTAAACCTTCTCATCCTTATTCTCCCAAATTAACTGTTCTCGGCCCATGTCCAGACCCTGCCTGAGCTTCTCCGCTCTGCTGACACTGACCAGGCCGTGCTCGATTGCATCATGAGTTATGATAATACTCACTTTCTTCAGTCATTTTATACAAACATTTACTGCCTGTTACTTTCTAGGCTCCATGATTGAGGTCCACGGAGAAGAAAATAAAGCCCTATTTTCACAGCACTCGCCATCAGCAGAAGAGGCAGGCAAGAACAGTGAGGGTTTCTGGACTGCAGGGCAGTTGCTAGAGGAAGCTAGAGCAGGGTGAGTGAAGAGGTAGTACTCGGTTGTCTGGGAAGGGTCACAGAGGAAGAAGAGCAGGCCTTAGGAGAACATAAGCAGTGCCATGTGGACGTGTTAACATTTGAAGTAACTACAGGACATCCAAATGAAGATGTCCATTATGCATCCGATATAGGAGCCTGGAGATAGAAGGGAAATGGGGGCTGAAGTTTGGGAGTTCTCAAAATACAGAGGCAAATTAAATCCTAAACCCACCTGGAGCTGATAGGCATTATAGAAGGAGAGGCTAGTATGGGGCCTGGAAGAAATGACTTAGGAGATGAGGGAGGACAATACTGAGTCATTTCTGAAAGTATTCCTCCAACTTGGAGCACGTAAGGCACAAAGGAAGATGGATTTATGCATGCCCTCTCTTTCCCACAGCTCAGCTGCCTTGCTGTAGTTTGATCTGCCCAGGCAGGCCGCAGCTGGTACTGCTCACTGCTATTGCTCTGAAAAGAGCAAGAGAACTACACGTCCTGACCTCTGCTATTAAGGCGTAACGACCAGTACTCATTCTCCTCCAGGTTGTTGCAGATAACTGGTGAAATTGAAGGAGAAGTTGTGGAATCTAGGCACATCCACGGTCCTTGAATAAGATTCACTATCCTCGTCCATAATGTGGGGATAAGCTATTGCTCATTAACTGGCATTCTGAGAAAAGCATTCTGTGCTGCTGAGACAGAGGCTCCCTGGGGATCACCACAGCAGCAGGAATGGGCTGGAACTCATAAATGTCCGGGTTCCCAGAGAGCTTCCAATACAGTAAGGACTCAGGCTAATTGGTGAAGGATAAACTCCAGAGTCTATACCTGGGAACTAGAGAAAGAATTATGTGTGATCCGTACTCAGGAAAAAAAAAAAAAATTCAAGACAAAAATGGTAATTGTAATGATAATGCCCAGAAATATAAACCGGCATATCGATGCTTCCAAATTATTAACTGTGTTGAATTAACTGAGTGATGATTAAGATGATTGATGAATGATGAACATTGTTTTAAAGCTTCAGAACACGGAAAAAGTAGTATGATTATAGTAGTGTGGATCCTTGTCAGCTTCCTGTTTTTAAGGCTAGTCTATAGTATATGTGTTTCACGGAGAAATTCGAGGAAACAATGTGGGTTGCTGTTGGATCTCCTATCTGAAAACATTTATTAAAAAAATTCTCGAGATTCTAGCAATTGGTCAGGTGTTCTAACAGGGTTCTCAGGCCTCTTGAACTGGAGGAGGCTCCCGGGGAAGCATTTTTAAGTAGCACAGATGAGTTATTGTCTGGGAGCTGGGTATCTGAGGACCGCAGGCAAACACTACCCTTATCCTGTTGATAGAGAAGCCCAGAACCTTGATAAGTCACCCTGTATCTATGTGACCAGATATCCTGGAACAAGTTCACCTAGGGAGAATATATGGGAACAGACCCTTCCCTGCTGACAATGAGGCCCACTGATGCTGCAGATGGCAGGGGGAAGGCTGGACACCAGAAGAAAGTCTGAGGACTGCATGTGAAAGTATCCTTTCTGGAGTGCAAGCTTTTTCTCACCGGTCTGAAAAGCACTGACATTATTTGTTCTGAAAATGTTCTGCAATCTTGTGCCCTGAGAATAATGAAAGAAGATTAATTATCTCATTTGATCTTCTTAGCATTCCTATAAAGAACAGCTATCAACATGCCCAGTTTTCAGAAGGAAAAGCAGAAAGTTCATTTATTTATCCTGTAAATATCTATTGAGTACATCCTAAGTGCCAACACCTACTACGTAATAAACATAAGATATGATCTTTGCTCTTATGCAACTTGCAAATGTGAAGGAAGCAATAAACAAGTAAACAACTCAATCCAGTTTCAAAATTTAATCACGCTAAAGGGTAATAGAGATAACAGATTATATGACTTGTTCAAATTATTTGCTGACCCTCCCCTGGGTGTCATTCCCGATAGCACAGCTATTGGACACCCCTCTCGGTGGGAAGTGTATTGTCATCTCGCTGAGTTCACACTTGGACATATGACTTGCTTTGACCAATGAACCACGAGTGGAAGTTACCCATGCTACATCTAGGGAAAAGTTGGAGGAATTGCCTTGTTTTGTCATTACTTTTTTCCCTCTGTCTCAAGAATGGAATGTCTCAGACAAGGGCTGCTTTTCCTTCCTGCAACTTGCCTGTGGGGAGGTGACCTCAGCCTCCCCACAGCCAATGTGAGTGATATGAGAATGAGAAATAAATCGTTCCTTGCTATAAGCCACTTAGATTTAGAGACTTCTTGTAATTGCAGCACAATGAAATCTGATTCGTACAATGGGTATGTTTGTGTATCAAGGTGGGGAATGGAAAGGGACTTTTTAGATGGTCTCTGGGAGCTCGTCTTAGGAGCTGACATTTTTATTGACCTGCATGAGGCCACTGTGTACCCAACACAGTGTACCCAACCATAGTAACTAAGATTCCCCAAGCCTGTTGCGGCCATTTCTGCACAGATGAATCTGTGCTCACAAAAGAGCTAGATTCTGAGTAAAATTCACAGAGCAGATGCATGAGAATTCCAAACAATTCCTCCAACATTTATGTTTGAATTAAGTCCAAAGCATGATTTGCCCCAAGCTTCTTGCTTCTTCATTTTAAATCTATATGGATCATCAGGAAAATAGAATCCATACTTTTCTCATATATTGATGCTTACTTCATCAAAATACAGTTTCAAAAAAATCACTGGATGTTTTAAGAACTTGTAATCATATTTTCGTTCCCGAATAGGGAAGCTACCTTTCCTGGTCAGTGGTATAAAAGGAATAAAAGGTGTTCATCCTTTTGGGGTATGGTGAGGTCCTCAGCTCAGACTTCTTCTTTCTCTTGGCCTCAGTAAAATCTTCCAAACGCAGCCGCCACTACCATCACCATATTGTAATGTGCCAAATTAAACCACAATGTCCAGCCATCAGAAAAAGATGTATTTTTTTCAAGAAAATGAAAGATTCAAAGCCAAAGAGTTCAACATTTCCCCTAGGCACTTACTCTTCACTGACACTTAATTCTTTTCTTTGCAACCAGATCAACTTCAATGTTTTATATCTTATTGCTAGCTAATCAGAAAAGTAACA
>NW_012147412.1:2354367-2358489 GCF_000956105.1 Propithecus coquereli | reverse complement strand
CACACAAATATAGATATTTTATATATGTATATATACACACATATATATAGTATTGTATGTGTGTTTGTGTGTGTCCATGTTACATTTAACCTTGAATGTGAATATATTATCAGGTCAATTCAAATCCAACCTTCTAATTATCACATTGCCCTAAAGGAAAATTCTAGATTCAAACTGTGTGGAAGATAAAGAAAAAAATTAATGAATTAACCACCTATTATTACAATAATAAGAAGCACTAAAAAAGCTGAGTGGATTCTGGCCTTCATGTCTTGAGTAGCAGAAAGAAGAAATTAATGTTTTAAGAAAGAAATGAGAGACTAAGCAAATAATTCAAACAAAATGCGTGTGTGTCCTCTTGAAACAATGAAAGATTCAAAGATTCCCTTCCCCACCTCTCCTTACCTCAACCCTTTGAGGAGCTCTTGCAGAATTTTTTGGTTTGTTTTGCTAAAACCATGGGTTGAGGAGCAGGGAGACCTGGGAGTCAGGGACCAGGGAATAAACTTTATTGGTATTTCAGAGTCAGAAAATCTTGACTCACATTAAAACAGTGAGCACTGAGAACATGAAACAGTGATTCTTATCTCCTAAAGAGTTTTATAGTCATCAATGCCCAGAGTAAGCTGATGGACTGGGAGTGGGTGACCTTAATAGATATAACTATGTATGGGTTCATCGTACCATGAAATTAAATTTTAAATCTGAATTGATGAACAAAAATGCTGGTTTGATATTTCTGAACAATAGTTTTGATAGTTTTGTAACTCTTTCCTTTCCATGATAATTGATCTGAATTTGGGACTGTGCAAGGAAGTTCCGTTTAGTAAGTTTCGAGTGTCTCTGGGATAAGGGGCTGATTATCCATTGGTGGGGGGGTCTCCAGATCTTCCTCCCTTTCCTCCTTCCTCTTGCTCCTTCAGAGACCGTGTCTGCCCCTCCTCTTGCTGTGCTGTTGGTCCCCTCCAATCTCTCAGATCCTGCTGTGTAATGTCTCCTCTCTTTCATCTGCTCAATCTCTCTCCCTCCACCCTTCCTCAGCTCAGGTTTCTTCCCTTCTGGTCCTTGTGAATGTCCTATTTCTCCTCCTTTCTTTCATGTGAAAGATAATTTTAATAGGGGTCTCTATTTGCCTCCTTCACTTTTCTATCACAGGTACTTAACGTATTGATACCAAGTAGTTTAGCTTCCTCTACAATCACTTAACTAAATTGCCCAATCCGATAGCTTCTTTCCAGTCCTCATCCTGCTGCTCTTTCCGCCTGGGGCCTTGTTGACTCCTCTCTTCTTCTTAAGTATCTCTTATCTCTGGCTTCTAGGACAAAGACTCCTACTCCTCTGTTGACTACTTTTTCCTATTTGCTGTGTTTTCTCCCATGTTCCCCAAGGTCCTACCTTGGCCCTGATCTTACTTGCTCCCCCACCCCCCAAACCCCCCAGCAGTCTCATGCTTTCCTGTGGCTTTAGCTGTCATTGCTCCAGGTGACTCCCAAATTGTCACCTTCTATTCTGGCCTCTCATCTGAGCACGTGCCCTGTATTCCTACTTCCCATCTTGACATTTACTCATGGATATCCTCCCAGCCTCTTAGAATCACTATGACTAAAACCCAAATCACAACCATGTTCCCCATACCCTCAGCACATTCTGACTTCCCACTAAGAAAAGAACAAGATACATGGAAATAAAATCCAGAAACTTCCAAGTTCTGAGCAGTGAATTGCTGGAGTAGGGTGTATGTGTCGAGACTAACTGTGCCAGTCCCTCTCCAGAGCTTTTTAGAAATATATTTTCGTTTGCACCTTCACTCACTATTTAATTACTCATCTATTTATTTATTCATTTATTCCTCCATCTATCCATTTCTTCCTGCTGTTTCTCATTCATTCAAAAATCATTATTTATGCCAATTATTTGTGCCAGGAATACAAATTAAGACATAGTCTCTGACTTCAAAGAATTTCATAAGAAGAGACAAAAATTGCATTAAGCCTTCCAGATGTTATGATGGAAATATTCAGAATTTGGAACACCAGGTAGGAGATGTTCAGTACTACTGGGGACAGATAAGTTTAGGAAATGTTCATAAACAAGTGGCACGAGACATGTCTTAAAGGATGAATTGGTATTCATCACATACTCAGGCTCAAGCTGTGTGAACAAAGGCACTGGGTCCAACACGGCCTGGTGTCCCCGCTAGGTAGAGGGTGGGAGACACTGAGAGAGGAAGCTAGAGAGGTAGGCAGGGCCAGATGGCGCAGATGCTTGTTTTCACCATGCTTAGGAGTGGGAGTGTTATCCTGTAGTCCTCGGGGGTTCCTGAGAGGTTGGGATGGGAGATTCCCCTCTGCAGAGTGTATTACATAATAGTTTCCTGGGGCTGCCGTAATGAGGCATCACCAGTGGATAACTTAAAACAGCAGAAACAGCTCTGGAGGTTAGAAGTTCAAAATCAAGGTGTTGGCAGGGCCATGCTCTGTCTGAAACCTCTAAGGGAGGATCCTTCCTTGCCTCGTCCAGCTTCTGGTAGTCCCAGGTATCCCAGTCTCTGTCTCCCTCATCACATGGCATTTTCTCCCTCACTATCTCTGGAAATGTCTTCTTATTTTCTTCTTCGCTACCTCTGGGTCTCTCCTCTTCTCACTAGTCGTAATGAATTAAGCCCTCCACAATAACCTTAGCTTAGCTTGATAATGTTTGCAAGGACCTTACTTCCAAATAAGGTCACATTCTCAGGTACTGAGGTTAGGACTTCAGCCTATTTTTTTGTGGGGGGGAGGGGCAGACAAATTCAACAGGGAGATGTGATTTTATCTCCTCTTTGGGCTCCTGCTGTCACCACCCTGCCGAGTCCTGTCCTTTACTGTCCTGACTGAGGCTCTGGCCCAGACAAAAGCACAGATTCCCCTTTTCAGCTCCTCTTGAAGCAGCCAGAATAGTTTCTGATTTTCACACAGAACTTTATTACATGCTAAAGAGAAAGGAAATTATTGAGGAAATTTCATCTGTATATCAATAGTCTAGTTTCCTGTGTATGGATATATTTGAAAAAGCAAAGAGGTCTACTTGGTTTCCAAATCTCTTTCTACTCATCATGCTACTGTTACCACCACTATTATTATTTCTACCACCGCCACTATTACTGCTGCGACTATCTCCACCTGCAGATTGCCAGCAGCTGTCGTATATTAAGTTTATATCTTGTTCCAGTTGCCATGCTAGTTGCTTTATTTATAATGTTTCATTTAATCCTCATCAAAATAAATAAATAAAATTGATAAGGTATTTATCAATACCCCATGTTACAGCTAAGAAACTAAAATTCGGATAGAAATAACGGAGCTTCTCCAAGATCACACAGCAAGTATGTAACAGAACAGGCTTGTATCACCTAGTACCAGAGAATTAAGGGAGAAAAAGCAGGTTTTGCTGTCACACAAGCAACCAGGGTCATGCATACAAAGATGCCTCAGTGCCTACCTAGCTCACTGTAGTTCACACTAAATGCCTGCTGGACATACCCAGGCTCTTGTCCTTTCTGCTCTAAATGTTTTCTCTACTTTTTAACTCCTTTCCCAATAAAGCACTTTGTTGGGATGAGAAAGTAGTCTCTCTCATCTAAAAGCATTTCCCCAGACCCAAGACTCTTACAATTCTCTTAAACAGAACATTCTGTGGGGAAGGGTGGGGAAGGATAAATATTGATCTGACACATGGTCACCCAAATATGGGCCAAATAAAAATTAATAGATGAGAGTCAAATGTGATTTATTCCTTGCCGTTCTCTTGGATTAAGAGCATGGATGGGGGGCTGAGGAAGGACAGTAAAAAGACAACTGCATCCTTCTCTCATGTGGCTTTGAGAAAATTCTGCATGCATTGTCTAGGTTTCTGTTGTGCTCATTTCTAATAACTGAACTTACGAAATCATCTTCAGTTGTAAAATAAAATAATGAATCAGTTCTAGATTTAGTGGAACACAGCTGATGCAAGGGCCACATGCCTATGAACAGTGCCTACCTCTGCGACTCATCCTACACCCATTGACCCTACTCTGCCACACCCTCAGAGGGAGGATAGCTAGAGCAGAAGACAGACAGTCCCTTTTCTCAGACGATGAGG
>NW_012147412.1:2351507-2354317 GCF_000956105.1 Propithecus coquereli | reverse complement strand
ATGCCCCAAACATGTTTCTGCCACTTTGCAAATGCTGTTCTCACTCATTGGATGCCTTTATCCCCTCAGTCCATTAGATGCCTTCGAGCTCATGCTGGAAGGTTTCCTCCTTTGTGAACACCATGTAAGTACGTGCTCCGTCTCCAGTGTTCCCAGGTGGCCAGGCACATACGTCCGTTCACATTGATCTCATGGTATTAAAATTATATGCAGAGTAACCGCCTCCAATAGATTTTGTCCTACTTGAGGACAGGGAACAGGCCTTATTTGTCCTTGTTTCTGTCTCATTGCCGGATAAGAGGCCTTCAATCACAGTTCACTAGTTGAATAAATGGTTAAACCCATGCACGGCTGAACAGTATTTAACAGTCATTACTATATCTTTACTATGTCTATACTATGTAGGTATTTACTATATCTTTGCTATATCTATACTGAGAAAATATATATTCTGGGATGGGGAGGTGGGGATCAAAGTTTCACATGTAATAAACAATATCAGAATTGCCATTTTTAAAAATTAATAATTAAAAAAAGCATACTACTGTTGAGATGAAAGCAGAAAGAGAAGAGGAGAGACATCTAATTATCCAGAGAATTCAGACAGTGTCGATGCAGTCTGGATAGGGTGGGCAGCCAGTCCTCAGCCACTCCCTGGGTCTGTTGTGTTTCATGTTAATTATTCTTTTACATCTTTTCCAGGGTTGATTTCCCCACTATTTCTCTAGACCTTGTTGCTAACCCAGTTTAAGTCTCTGAAAGCGCTGAATTTTAGATGATTGAACTGAAGGCATGGTTTCTCACAGGGGCAGTAAGGGGAAGAGCAGGCAGATTTTTCATGACTTTCTCATATAAATGCACTTTTACATTTATATATATTTTCACACGCACCATGTGTGTATGCATGTGTATACATATGTATTTACGTGTATATGTATACACACAAATATAGATATTTTATATATGTATATATACACACATATATATAGTATTGTATGTGTGTTTGTGTGTGTCCATGTTACATTTAACCTTGAATGTGAATATATTATCAGGTCAATTCAAATCCAACCTTCTAATTATCACATTGCCCTAAAGGAAAATTCTAGATTCAAACTGTGTGGAAGATAAAGAAAAAAATTAATGAATTAACCACCTATTATTACAATAATAAGAAGCACTAAAAAAGCTGAGTGGATTCTGGCCTTCATGTCTTGAGTAGCAGAAAGAAGAAATTAATGTTTTAAGAAAGAAATGAGAGACTAAGCAAATAATTCAAACAAAATGCGTGTGTGTCCTCTTGAAACAATGAAAGATTCAAAGATTCCCTTCCCCACCTCTCCTTACCTCAACCCTTTGAGGAGCTCTTGCAGAATTTTTTGGTTTGTTTTGCTAAAACCATGGGTTGAGGAGCAGGGAGACCTGGGAGTCAGGGACCAGGGAATAAACTTTATTGGTATTTCAGAGTCAGAAAATCTTGACTCACATTAAAACAGTGAGCACTGAGAACATGAAACAGTGATTCTTATCTCCTAAAGAGTTTTATAGTCATCAATGCCCAGAGTAAGCTGATGGACTGGGAGTGGGTGACCTTAATAGATATAACTATGTATGGGTTCATCGTACCATGAAATTAAATTTTAAATCTGAATTGATGAACAAAAATGCTGGTTTGATATTTCTGAACAATAGTTTTGATAGTTTTGTAACTCTTTCCTTTCCATGATAATTGATCTGAATTTGGGACTGTGCAAGGAAGTTCCGTTTAGTAAGTTTCGAGTGTCTCTGGGATAAGGGGCTGATTATCCATTGGTGGGGGGGTCTCCAGATCTTCCTCCCTTTCCTCCTTCCTCTTGCTCCTTCAGAGACCGTGTCTGCCCCTCCTCTTGCTGTGCTGTTGGTCCCCTCCAATCTCTCAGATCCTGCTGTGTAATGTCTCCTCTCTTTCATCTGCTCAATCTCTCTCCCTCCACCCTTCCTCAGCTCAGGTTTCTTCCCTTCTGGTCCTTGTGAATGTCCTATTTCTCCTCCTTTCTTTCATGTGAAAGATAATTTTAATAGGGGTCTCTATTTGCCTCCTTCACTTTTCTATCACAGGTACTTAACGTATTGATACCAAGTAGTTTAGCTTCCTCTACAATCACTTAACTAAATTGCCCAATCCGATAGCTTCTTTCCAGTCCTCATCCTGCTGCTCTTTCCGCCTGGGGCCTTGTTGACTCCTCTCTTCTTCTTAAGTATCTCTTATCTCTGGCTTCTAGGACAAAGACTCCTACTCCTCTGTTGACTACTTTTTCCTATTTGCTGTGTTTTCTCCCATGTTCCCCAAGGTCCTACCTTGGCCCTGATCTTACTTGCTCCCCCACCCCCCAAACCCCCCAGCAGTCTCATGCTTTCCTGTGGCTTTAGCTGTCATTGCTCCAGGTGACTCCCAAATTGTCACCTTCTATTCTGGCCTCTCATCTGAGCACGTGCCCTGTATTCCTACTTCCCATCTTGACATTTACTCATGGATATCCTCCCAGCCTCTTAGAATCACTATGACTAAAACCCAAATCACAACCATGTTCCCCATACCCTCAGCACATTCTGACTTCCCACTAAGAAAAGAACAAGATACATGGAAATAAAATCCAGAAACTTCCAAGTTCTGAGCAGTGAATTGCTGGAGTAGGGTGTATGTGTCGAGACTAACTGTGCCAGTCCCTCTCCAGAGCTTTTTAGAAATATATTTTCGTTTGCACCTTCACTCACTATTTAATTACTCATCTATTTATTTATTCATTGATTCATCCATCTATCCATTTCTTCCT
>NW_012147412.1:2321934-2343927 GCF_000956105.1 Propithecus coquereli | reverse complement strand
AGACAGTCCCTTTTCTCAGACGATGAGGATTAGGATAACAGTTCATTATCATCAACATTTATGAAGCATGCATCATGTTTCAGGCACATCTTCAAAAGTGTTATATATCTCACAATAACCCTATAATACAGGAATTATTATCCTTATTTTTTAGATGAATACATTGAAATTTTGTTAGTTAGGTAACTTAGCCAATGTTGCATGACTAATTAAGTAGCGGATCTAAGTTTCAAAACAGGATTGAGCAAACTCCCCTGCCTTGCTTAGTATCTGCAAATCTGCATGTGGGGCGGCAAGGACTTGCTTTCTGGTCAAGACCCAGGGATGCTGCTTCCCATCAGTAAATCTATAATCTCCTTCTCCTCTTTGTGCTAAGTTCCCACCCTGGGCACCATCCACTGCTTATAGATTTAGACTGCCTGTACCCTTCAATGTGATCTAGACTCTCCCAACATTGACTTTGGTCTGGTAACAGCCCTTCCTCAGTTAGCCTTTTCCAGTTTGACCTTAAGCCAAAGATGTTGACTCCAGCCTCACATTCTGTTTTCATGGACTCACACAGCCTCTCTTTTTCTACAAAGCCTCACGCTCCCCAGTAGGGCCTCTATCTTGCTCTGTGTGTCATTTGCCATACCCATCATTTCTCCTCCTCCTGCCTTACTTCCCACATGCCCCTTACTGGCCCAGACAAAGGGACTAATGAGAAGGTCCATGTGGCAGTGTTAAGGAGAAATCAGAAACCAGACATTTTGAAAAGCCACAATGACTGAGAGTCGTCAACAATTTTCTCCTAGAGGCAGTGACG
Source organism: Propithecus coquereli (assembly GCF_000956105.1). Classification (NCBI taxonomy): domain Eukaryota; kingdom Metazoa; phylum Chordata; class Mammalia; order Primates; family Indriidae; genus Propithecus; species Propithecus coquereli. The sequence continues at coordinate 2,343,122 of NW_012147412.1, read as the reverse complement.
ACGCTTCCAAGGATCATAACCACTCAAGTTTGAAGGCCTCGGAGCTTGTCTTTTCTGCTGTGTGTGTGTGTGTGTGTGTGTGTGTGTGTGTGAGAGAGAGAGAGAGAGAGAGAGAGAGAGTGAGAGAGAGAGTAATTATTTATTTGAACATGAAGATGGAATCTTTAGAGAAGCGATTACCATGCAGAACTGACAGCTCTTGCTTCCTAACTTCAAATGGTGTATTGCAGCCTCTGCAAATTGGCTCATTTTCCTCTATCATCTAAATGTCCCAGATCTTCCGTGGTACTCAAGTGCAAAGCTGCTCAAGGAAGATGAAGTATCCACCCAGCTCTTTGCCAGGGGAACAATTACTTACAGCCCTAAGAGTTTTCCGAGGCACAAGCAGTAACGATGGCTTGTATCATTATCACCACCACCATCATCGTATCACCTTATTTGGCACTTTATGGTGTGACTACAAACGTTTTCACATCAAATTTATACTTTGATCCTTATTAAAACCACCCTGTAAGTTAGGCATTGCTAGCTCCATTTCATATATGAAGATATGGAAGTTGAAAGAAATCGAACTACAAGGAAGTAGAATCTGCGCCAACCCCCAGGCCTCCTAACTTCTAGACCAGCTTGTCCCATGACATCATGTTGAGCATGGTTGGGGCCAGATGATCCCTTACACAGGTAAGTGACATGGTATAATAGTTAAGAACAATAATTTTGGAGGCAGACAGAAATTATTCAAATAATCTTGAGGTTCAATTCTTTGCTTTTGTACATATTAGTTGTGTGGCCTTGGATAAGTTTTTAATTGAAACTAAGTTTCCACACCTGTAAAATGGAGTTAAAATGTCTGTCTATGACACTGAGGAGAAAATTAAACAAAACAATGTCTGTAGAGCACTTGGGCTCAGTACAATGCTTGACACAAAGCAGGTACACAATAAATGGGAGTTCTTTTACAATAGGGCCACAATCATCCTTCTTCAATTCAGAAATATGAAAAGCTCTGAAAATCCAAAAATTTTTAAAATAATTTCTTTCACTGCCAAACCCAACCTAAACGGACTTGAGGCTAACTTTGTATTTCTTCTCTTTTAAAATGTTGTTTTCAACTCTATTTATGCAACTTAATGTGAGTATTCATGCATCATGCTGCAGAACTATTACTTTTTCTGCTGCCACAGACTCCACTGGGTATGTTGCATAATATTCAATATATGGAACATAATACCTTTCTAAAATCCAGAGCACTCTGAAACACAACTCTCCATGAGGGTAAATGACTGTGGGTTCACACTTCCACACAGGTGGTGGTAGCATTGGTAAAGGGTACGGGTATTTCTAGTATGCAAGGAAGGGCCCTGAGGGCAAGGGCTAGAGAAAGGAGTTGTGCCAGTGTGGGCCCTCCAAGAAGTGGTCACCAGGACAGAGGTAAACCTGCAAGAGATTGATTGAAAGATACACTTGTAAAGGATGAAAGGAAGGAGAGGCAAGGAAAGGCTTCAGACCACAAAGCCGGTCTGATCCTTGCAAAAGGAGAAAGAAGAGAAAGAAGAACTGGGTGGGAGGAAGTTCGGGTGGCAGCATAGCTCTGAGGAAGTCTGAGCCAGCTTTGATGGGGAGCCCTGGAGCACAGGTTTGTCAAGGGAATAGACCAGCCCTAGTGCCTTCCATGATCAGTCATTGGCTGAGAGCACCCTGGACAGACTATGGCCTCGGCATGGGCAGATCCAAAGGAATAGCACCTGGAGGTTGACAGCCAACCATACGCTTCTCAGCAGTTCTCTGGAAGGAAGGTCTGAGAGGCGTATTTCTATGGCCACCACAAAAGTCAAATTTTGTCAGAAGAGACATTTTGAGCATGGCAGAAATGCATCAAAATGAGAGAAAATTAAAACTAAGTAAAGTGAATGAAAGTACGTGATAAAGCAAATTTTAAAGACCTCCAAGGATATTCACAGCTTACCTCTCTGGCTCATGGGTTTGTGCATGGGCCCAGCTAGCTTAGATACCAGGGCAGTGTCCCGATGTGTTAGGAAGTTGTTTTCAGTTCATCTCACCATCCCAGAAAAGAGAAGAAATTTTTGGGTTGCCCACCTGATCCCTGTGGTCCTTGAGGGCAACCAATCACGCCATAGTTTTTCCCTTCAGTTCTTTCTGAGCATGCTACTCATGGAATTCCAACACAATACCCCTGCACAGCAGATTCCCTGCAGGCACAGTCCACGGTCTAGCGCTGATGCTGGACGTTATTGCTTGAACACAAGGAGACCTTGTGTTCACTTCTTTGCATTGAAACTGCTGCTCATGGCTCTGCCCTCTGGAGATTGCTTCCCAGGTCTGACAGCTCCACTCAATGCTGAAGACATTCTCTTCCTATCTCTCCTTTGCATCGTTTTCTCTTTACCATGCTCTCACTTCAGCAGAATGCTCATTTAAGAAGAAATACTTTACGGTCTTATTCTGAACTGAGAATTTTGGAACTGGTCTTTATCTAGGACAAGGAAATTTGTTGGAGTTGGCAGGCAATGCAGTTTGAGGGACCAGAAATCTGAGTCAATACGTATTAATATTTTCCTCAAAGATCAATATAGTACTAATATATTTAGTGCTACTGAACTTCATTAAATATGTATTGGTTCCTTTTATTCTCAGCTTAAAATCATTCCAAGTGTATTCTGCATGCAAATGAGTATTTAGAGCTGATGAGCAAGTTTCGAGTTCGATTGCATTAAAGCCCTGTCTGCAAGCATGAGGTGTTTGCCCAAGCTCCGACTTCCTTCACAGGATCAGGATTCAGTGATCGCTATATTGAGCTGACTTCATGTGGCTCTTGGCACACCTCTTGATGAAATACTCTCCTGCTGACTGGGTACTCACATGCCCTCATAATGCCAGCGGAAATTGAGAACGTGCATTGAGCAAGAACATTGGTAAGCTATAAGGAAGAGTAATATTTGGACATTGTCATTTTGAGGAAAGCAAGATTTCAAGAAATGAAATGCAGCATGTACTTCCATAGACTGCCCCATTTGGCCATCCTTACAGCTATGGCTGCCCCTCTGTTTGCCTTTCAGGAGAAAGAGAACAGCCCAGGTCTACGTGAGTTGAAGAAAAGATGACTTTTTAATCCCAAAGTTAGATGGATTAATAAATGCATCTATAAAGTAAGGGGGGTATATATCATAACCTTTGAAATCCCTTGTAAGGCTAAAGCTCTAAGAGACTCGTAAATAACATTTAGAAGATGATAGTGCAGGAGTAAAAAAAACCCACAAAGGTCAAGTAATTCAGCCTCATCAATGGGTTTATAGGAGTTTGTACTGTGACTTACAGATATGGCCATTTGAGTTTTGATTGGAAAGATTCCTTCTCTTCTGTCCCCTAGGAGAAAAGGGGGCTTATGTCCATCAAATTCAAGGAGATTTCATAATGGAACATGAGATTCAGAGTCATCACCTGGGATCAAACTCTGCCTACTCCACTTTCTAGCTCTTTACCTTCCCCTGTCTACAAAACAGGTGCAATAAACATGGGCCTCACACAGCTGATGTACAGTCTGACTATGATAACTGCTGCAAATATGATATGATCAAAACAAAATGGCAAGTCCCTCCCATACACAAAGCCCAGTCAAAATGGACTTTATCATCTCTGTGCAATTCTTCTGAATTTAGAAGGTTGAATGCATTGGGCTTTATGGGGTCCTGGAGGCACAGGCATAACCAAGAAGTGAATGGTGTTCTATAAGTGTGCAAAGAAATCCCAGGGAAGATAGATACTCAAAGGTGAAAAATAAACACCACTCTTCCCCAGGGCAGCACACCTCTCTAAAAGGGAAATCTGGCTTTGTACACAGAAGGCGGGGAAATATTTTCCACATACATCTGACAGCTGTGCTAACACAGTTCCAGGAACAGATCACACAGTTCTAGAGCCAATAGCCAATAGTGAACATCAGCTCTGAGACACTTGCAGAGAGATATTACAGGGAAGTTTAATAAGTGTTATGCTGTCTCTAGAAAAATGCCCAGAGACTTGTATAACAGCATAGGAGTTAAAATATAACAAATTTTAAAAATGCATTATATTAGTAATCTATTGCTGTGTAACAAATTATTCTAAACCCAGAGGATCAAAACAACGAATATGTAATATCTCACAGTTTTTGTGGCCCAGAAACCTAGGAGCAGTTTAGCTGGATACATCTGGCTGAAGGTCTCTCATGAGATTGCAGTCAAGCTTTTGGCTGGGGTTGTTGCAGTTATCTCAACTGGGGAAGGGTCCACTTCCAAGCTCAGTCACATGCCTACTGGCATGTCTCACAGTTCTCAACAGGCTGCCCAAGTGTCCTCACACCATAGCACTTGGCCTTCCTCTCCCCAGAGCTACTCATGACACGGCAGCTGTCTCCTTTCAGAGTGAGTGATTCAGAAGACAGAGGGAAAGAGTGCACCCAACGCAGAATCCAAAATCTTTTCATAACCAAATATTGGAAGTGACAAGCTTTCATTTCTACTCTATTCTACTCACCAGAAATGAGTCACTAAGTACAGCCTACCTTCAAGGACAGGGGAATTAATCTCCATCTCTTGAGGGAAAGAGAATCAAAGAAGGCATAGATATATCTTTAAAACCACTGCATGTGTTGAAAGAAAGAATCCAATTAAAGAAATAGTGGGCCTATCGATGGTCATGCTATGAGAGATCTTAGAGGAAAGAGAGGCAATAAAATCTGAGCTGACTCTGTGTTCTCCATTCTGAATAAGAAATCAGTGAGATCTCAAACTATCTGAGTGAGACTGCTGTGTTCATGGAACATATTTCCTTTAACTTCTGGACGTAGGCTACATTTCCGTCCTCCTTTATGAGCATCTAGGACTGTGAGACTGAGTTCTAGTCACTGAAATAAAGAGCAGAAGAGATAGTGACCCTTACTAGGCCTGCCCCACAAAAACTTCTTCCATACCCTCTTTTTTCTCTACTGAATGGAGATACTAACTGGAGAAGACTGAGGACCTAGAAAAGGGTGGAGGCATTAAAGAAAGGAGCCCAGGTCCTCAAGTGAACAACTGGAAGTTAATGTGAGCGGGAACATCTGATTTGAATCAACAATAAGCAAAAATAACATTTTATTATATAAACCATTGGGGCTTGAGGCTTGTTTGTCATAACAGCTACCATAACTTATTCTAACTAATTCACTGTCTTTTCAGGGAGGTGATTCAAAAGTATCAGATTAAATAATGTTAAGTCTATAGGATGTTCTAAACATCAATTAGTAAGATTATATTCATCTGAAGACTTTCAAAGAAATTTGAAAAATCATCATTTCATAGCTGTGCCCTATGACTGATGAGTTGCTAGTGTTACTCTGATTCTTGGAATGTACTCTGGGAAACAGATCAGTAATTTTTGCTTCCATACCTATTATGATATGGAACCCAGTAATAGAGCAAAAGATTATCAATCAATATAATATATATAATCTGCTTGGCCTTGGAGAAAATCAGTTAATAAACTACATAGCATAATGGATAAGAGTTTAGTCTTTGAAGCTAGACAGACCTGGGCTCCCATTTCTTCCACCATTTATAATTTATAAAACCTTAAGTTTCTTACTCAATTTATTTGCATTTCAGTTTCCTGGTCTATAAATGGGGATTATGATAATAATAATCACAATAATAACAACTGTATCATTTATCTAAAATTATAGTGAGGAGGAACTGAGATAATATATATAAAAAGTACACAGAAACTATAAATATTAAGTGCCCAACAAGTATTAGCCATTATTATCATCATTGTTGCAATTTATATTATTTTGGGGAGGGAAATTTATGTTTTGCTAGTCTGCAATTGATTTTTTTTTTTTTTTTGAGGACAGAGAAATACTGTTATGGATAAGATAGAACTAAAGATTGTAATTAACTAAACAGTCAGAAAGTCATTTCATTAAAGCTCATGGCAACAATCTCCTACAGATCCTATGGGAAAATTTTATTATGATAGGGGAACTTTTTGGGAAGCTATAAGAAAAATTAACCCAAAACATATTTGCCAGATGCAAGAATCCATCAGTTTTCAGTCTTAAGCCAGGAAGGGGATAATCATTTAGGTATCACTGCCGCTTAGATTGTCCTCTGGAGCCAGCTGCTACCATGAAGTGTGAAGCTCCAGTAATGTGGATAAGAAAGTCGAAGGTAAAAGCCAGAACCTGGGGAGGCTGACTTGGTTGCCACAATTGGTCCAAAAAGAGCAACTGGTAGGTCCTATGTATTCAGAGAGAAGGGACAGCTCAGGCATGTGTCATGCCAGTGCCACATTGGTATGAAAGAGTGGCCCATCTTAACAGGCAACACTGGCTCAAAAGAAATCAAGGAGATTCTCAAAGTTTTTTTAGAGGTATTATCATTGCAAGAGGTCAGTCTTAACAGGCCAGGCCAATGCAGTAAGCTGTTAAGACCTAGGGGCTCTAATCAAGCAGGTGCGGTTTGAGGCAGGGTCAGACTTTGAGCTGTGGTTGGAAGGCAAATTGAGGCAGAAGGATAGTTGTATTGTCTGGGTCAATGGAGACGGTTAGAATGGGGTAGTGGGGAGTGGATATTAAGAAATGGTCTGTCTGCTTTGCCACACCAGGGACCAGATAAAGTTGGCAAACATCTGTCAGAGCTGAGGACCTTTGTTAACTCCTTTCAGATAGGAATATAGCTAGATATTAATTTATAATAATAAATATAGCTAAAGGGAGCTGAGAAAGGCCGTGATGAGGGAAATAGCCTCAGACTGTCACTCAGAAAGCTGTAAGCAAGTCAAAGAGGACACATCAAAATGACAAACACTATAGTCCACAGCGAAGAACTTGCATGACTTTCTGTGCACCAAATACGATAGTTTCAAAATTCAAGAAGCAAAGCCTCCAGAAACGACCAGAAACTCATCAATAGAAAGGAGCTTATTAGGTGTCTCTCAGCTAATGATAGATCATATTACAGACAACATTCTCTGATCAAAATGCAATAAAACTAAAACTAGAATCAAAACTAACCTACTGTCTAAAAATTTAGAAACTCTTAAATAATTCTTGGGTTACGGAGGAAATCAAAGGGAGAATTCCTACTATGTAGAAAACAAGAATGATATCAGACTATGCGATATAATTAAAACAAAGCCAGTGGAAAATTCATGGTTGTGAATACTGTTTATATTAATAAACAGAAAGATTAAAAATAATTGAATTAAGTATGAAACTCAAGAAGGTGGGAAAAAGTAATCTGAAAGAAAGCAGAATAAAGGTAAAAGCAGAAAATCATAAGGAAATCCAAAATGGTAGAATAAATAAATATACTCAAGAAGTAGATCTTTTAAAAAAGTAAAATAGAATAGATAAAACACTAGCCAATTATAGCACAAACACAAAAAATAAGAAATAAGAATGAAGAAATAACTGTTGACAGAGAAGGAATCTTTAAAAACTGTTAATACTTTTCTCAACTCTTTGCACATAAATATGAGAACCTAGGTTGCCTTTCTAGGAAACTATAAATTGCTAAAACTAACCTCAGAAGAGATCAAAGTTTTAAACAACTGATATCCATAAAAGAAATTCAGAAAAATTTAAAAGAACTAGGCCTAGATGTTTTCATAAATGAATTCAACCAAAATATTTTTTAAAAATGACAATTCCAATGTCATTTAAACCCTTGCTATTCACAGAGTGATTGAGGCCTGGCAGGTGAACATCACCTGGGAGCTAGTGAGAAATGCAGAGTCTTAGGCTACACCGCAAACCTACTGAAGGAAAATCTAGTTTTAACGAGATTCCTAGGAGACTGTATGCACATAAAGTTTGAGGAAGCTGATTTATACCAGGGCTCAGCAAACTATGGTCCGTGGACCAAATCCAGCCCATGTTTTCTCTTCATAAGTAAAGTTTCACTGGGACACAGCCATACTCATTTGTTTGTATATTGTGTATAGCTTCTTTCCCACTACACCGGTAGAGTTGGGTTGGGTAGTTGGGACGGTGACGATATAGCCCACAAAGCTTAAAATAGTTGCCATCTGGCCCTTTAAAGAAAAAGGTTACTGACCCTGACTTTACTGACTGTTCCAGACATAGAAAAAATGAAGAATGCTTCCATCTCTTTTTGATGCACCAGGTCAACATTGATTACAAAAGTTAGCAAATAAGTTACAAAAATTTCAGCCTTAGCAAAGATTTCACAAGCAAAAGCAAAATAAGATCACTCCTACTTATGACCAGCAATGCAAAAATGGAACTCTGTTAATATAAATCAATAGAAAAATCATAAGATAATGCTCTCAAGCATTGAAAAGGCATTTGATGAAGTTCAATATTATTCTTGATTTTTTAAAAAAATAAAATGAAAATTAATAGACTAACATTATAATAAAACTTATGAATTTCAACTCAAATCTTGCATCAGTCTTGATCAGAAAACAATAAAATGATTCCTGATAAAATCAGGACCATTATCATTACATGTAGACAATATTGCAATTCTAAGAAACACAAGAAAATCAATTGGAAAAAAAAGCTATGATAAGCAATAAGATAATTTAAAGTACATGTATTGAGTACTGATGTTTGACAAAATATCCCAAAATTTGCTATTAGCAGCTGCTAAAGACTGAAATCTCTAGTAGTTGCTTGCCCAAAATTTAGCAGCTGCTTTAGACTGAATATTTATGTTTCTCCAAAAGTCATTTGCTGAAACTTAACCTCCAATGTGATAGTGTTTGGAGGTGGGGTCTTCGGGAGGTCATTAGGTTATGAGGGCAGAGCCTTACTTTAACGGGATTAGTGCCCTTCTAGAAGAGGCCCCAGAGAGCTCTCTTGGCCCTTCCACCATGTGAGGACACGGCCAGAAGGTGCCAAATATGAGCCAGAAAGTGGACTCTCACCAGACGCTGAATCTGCCAGCGCCTTGATCTTGAGCTCCCCAGCCTCCAGACTGTGAGAAATAAATTTCTCTTGTTTATAATCCACCCAATCTATGGTATTCCGTTATAGCAGCCTGAACAGACTAAGATATCAGCTTAAAACAACCAACATTTATTATCTCACACAATTTCTGAAGTTGGGAATCCAGGAGCCACTTAGCTGAGGGGTTCTGGCTCAGGGTCCCTCATGAGGGTGCAGCCAAGACGTCGGCCGGGGCCACCACAAGCATCTGAAGACTTGCCAGGCTGGATGCTCACAAGAGAGCATGCTCACATGGCTATGGCAGAAGGCCTCAGTTTCTCCCTGGCTATTGGCTTCAGTTGCTTGCCATAGGCCTCTCCCCAGGGCTGCCTAAGTGTCCTCACAACATAGCTGCTGGCTTACACCTGAACAAGTGATTGAAGAGGAAGTACAAGCAAGCAGGAAGCCACAGCGCCTTCTATGACCTAGTTTATGAAGCTGCGCACCATTACTTTTGCATTAGAAGTGAGACACTACGTCTAGCCCACACTCATGAGAAGGGGAATTAAGCTCCACCTCTTGAAAGGGAAAGTATTAAAGAAGGTAATACCATCATGGTACTGTATCATATAGCACCATGGTAGATGATGCATAATTCATATGCAAAATCAGTGCAATAGCATTCCTATACAAGGTACTTAAAAATTTAATGGAATTAAGAAGAAAAACAAAAATATATAAAAGATATAGATAGTTCAACTTTTTTAAAAAAGGAACACTACATGGTTAATAAACACATGAAAGATGCTCAAACTTATTAATAATAACGGAAATTCAAATTCAATGAGACACTCTTTCACACCCCCTAAGTTTGGAATAATATTGAAGTTTCACAATACCAAGTGAACGTCAGGATGAGAAACATAAAAAACTCTTAGGCATAGCTGGTGGGATTATATCACCTTTAAAGCAATTTGATACCATCTGGTGAGTTGGATGGTAAATTACCCCACAACCCTTCAATTCCACTCTCAGAGAGACTCTCTCCCATACAGGAGAACATCCCTAGCATTATTGTTTCTAATAGGAAAAAGAGAAAAGAGATATTAAATGTCCATCTCCAGGAGGATGGGTAAACAAATTGTGAAATATTCACCCAACATAATGAATAAACTAGAAATGTACATGTCACGAGGAATGAATTCTCACAAATATATTGAGCGACAAAAGCAAGCTACAGAACACATTTCTGTAACGTTTAAAAAAGTGCAAAACAATTCTATGTGCTATTTGAGAACACACACCTATGTTGTAAAAGTACTTTGAGAAATAAATAGGATGCCAGGCATAGTAGCACCTGCCTGTTGTCCCTGCTACTCAGGAGACTGGAGTGGGAGGATTGCTTGAGCCTAGGAGTTTGAGTCCAACCTGGACAACATAGCAAGATCCTGTCTCTATTTTAAAAAAAAGAAAGAATGAAATGCACAGGATTGATGCACACTGAAGGCAGATACTGACTATTTCTGGGAGAGAATGAGAAGAATGTGATAAAAAGAAATAGATGGGGATTTCAACTTTATCAGTGATACATTAAGGAAGCCAAGTGGTTGGCACCTGGACATTTGCTGTATTATTCTTTATACCTTTTAAAATGTCATTTCATAATATATTTTATATTAAACTTTTTACAAAATGAAATGGAAGAAAATATTTCATGTAAAATTACAATAAGGGTAGAAGCTAAAACACCTAAGCTAATAATCTCAGAATGGATAAGTGATACATTTAACTACATTTTTTGGCATGATAAGTGAAATATAATAAAATCTAAAAGATTAATGAAAACTGAGGAAGACATCCCCATATTCCAAAACTTAATGTTTTTAATATGTACAGAGTTCTTTAAGTCATATGAACAATACCTCAGCACAGTAACAGGCTAAAGTGATGAACTGACAATCCACAGAAATATAAACAGCATCTAAGTATGTGAGAAATGCAAGTGGAAACCATGAAATAATACGTGCACTGATTAGATGTCAGATGTAAATGTTGGTGAGGGTGTGAGGAAGCAGCCACTTTCATGTATTGTCAAACCGTATGGAAGTGTATGTCTACAGATTGTCTACAGAGGGGATCTGCAAAGATCTATCAAAATGTAAAGATCCTATATCCTTTGACCTGGAAATGCTATCTCTGGGAATCTTTCCTGGTGATATATTTACACATGTGTAAAATGATTTATTACACTGTTTATAATTACAAAAATTTGAAACAAATTAAATATCCCTTGATAGGGGCTTGGTAGAATAAAATATGATACATCCACTGAATTGAATGCTAGTTAGTGGTTTTACATTGGGGTCACCTCTCTATGTATACTGAAGAATGATCTCCAAGATAAATTGTAGAGCAAAAAGTGACGTGAGGAATAGTGTGTATGCTACCATTTGCAGAGGAAAAAGGAATAGTATACGTATATGCTTGTTTATAAATAGAAAATTCCTGGAAGGAAACAAATAAAAGTAGTAATAGTGATTGCTTCCAGTAGTATCATGACAGTATGGCAGAACTTTGAATTACGTAAAAAAATAAATAAAAACAAATCCTAAAACTAAGAAGCAAGAAATCTGATCTAATTTAACACCGTTACAAATTTAAAAATCCTCAGTGCTAGCCATTTGAAAATGGCTGGAGGAATGTTGGTGATGTGCAATTCTGGCCCTAATTATTTTCTCTCTAACCTCTAAATGTTTCTCCTGAAACAGCCAGTCAGATACAAAGAGAGAGAGAGAGAGAGAAGTGAGAGAGAGAGAGAGAGACACACAGAGAGAGGTTACTTGTTATCGACACAGCCCCACAAATTCGATCAGCATCCTGAATCTGCTTACCTGGTGCTTCTGGGTCACTTCTAATGAGAGATAATGATGGCAAGGCAGGGAGGTCTCAGGTGCATGCTGAGGAAGGATACCAGTGAAGGCCAGGTCAATTTTGATTCATTGCACATTGAACTTTTCATTTTTCCTTTCCTTTATAGCCATTAGTGAGGAATTTAGGAGCACTGCAAACACAAGATAGTTGTCAAAACTAACTTTAGATCCCTGTGAATGTACCTGGAAACTGGTGGCTTAGATGAAGAGAAACAAAGTCTATCCTCAAGGAGATGCTATAGAACAAATGCCCCTGCTCTCAAGGATAAAGGCGGTGTGCTGGGTGTGGGGAGGAGGGGAAGACAGAGCAATCCTTACCAAATATGTAAAAGTAGAATTTTCCCATATTTTGGCTGCAAATTGAGAGGAATGTAAAGTGAGTAAAGCTGGGTGAGTTTCATTAGCAAATGTTTCCTGACTCTGGAAACACAGGAAAACTATGTGATTTATTATATAGTCAATTGAAATGTTCAACATAGAACCATTCGATCAGAAATAAACATTTATTGAGCACCTAAGATAGACCAGGCACTGTTCTAGGTCTCAGAGATGTATCAAAGAACAAAATGAAGTCTTGACCTTCAAGCTGCTTACAGTCTCCTGGCCAGGGTAGGGGTGGATAGGGAGAAATTGATGGCACACAAATAAGAACATAAGCATGTGATATAATGTTAGGTAATGATCAAAGAGTCTATCTGCATGATAAGGGAAGAGAAAGATCAGGAGCAGGGCAAGGATAGGGGTTATTTCAGATATGCCTCTCTGATGAGGTGACATTTGATTAGAGACAGGAGTGAAGTTAAGCACCAAGCCATGAGGGCATATAAAGGATGTGATAATGCAAAGGCCCTGGGGCTGAAACATGATTCCTCCCCCCCTCCCCCTCCAAAGGTTAAGAAAAGGTGTTCAGAAAATAATATAATTAAAACACAAAATGCACATTCCCTATGATTGTGTATGCATAGGGATATATACCAGGAAAGACTAATGAAAAATATAAATCTTTACAGTACTTCAACGAAGGGATAAAAACTGAGTGTTTCTCAAGGGCAGGCAGTATCTTCTAATTCCTTGTGTCTGATCCAGCCGTGCTTGGTATATGTAGAATCTGCACAGTATGTGATGGTGGATGAATCACTGCAAATCTTTCGAAAATGTTTTATTCATCATTTCAAAAAATGCAACGACTTTTTAAACATTAAGTTTGTAGCAACATCCCATACTCTTCACCACAGTGGGGTTTCCCAGCAGGATATGACTTTAGCTTAGGGCCAGCCCGAAATATAATTGGGTAAGAAGACAGAAAGCCAGATTTTACTGAATACCTAACATCTGCCATGTACTTATACGTGCATTATCTTAGGCAGCCTCAGAACAGCTCAAGGAGGAAGGTATAGTTATGCCCATATTGTAGTGTGGGACAAGGAGGCTCAGAGACATTCAGTTTCTAGCCCATGGACACAAGGCCAGGAGATGATAGAGCCAAACAGTGGATCTTCCGACTCCAAGTTCAGACCTCTGATCACAACTATGTAGGGTCTACCCTAGAACTCTTCCCTCATGCCCAGTAGTTTTCAAGAACCACTTCCCAGTGCCCTGTACTCTCAGGGGTCCTTCGTGTTGCCAAATCCTCCCAGTGAGAACCTCGCCGAGAGCTGTTCCCTCTGCCCTTCCGATCTCTGATGTTAGTGTCAAAAGAACTGGGTCCAAAGCTCACATTCACCCTCTTATAGTGATGTGACTCTTGGCAGGTGATTTAACCTTTCTGAGCCTCATTTTTGTCATTTTTAAATGGAGATAACTATGTGTTGGAATTGCAGTGCAGAGTCAATGAGATCATGTAGTCAAAGTCTCTGGACCCGTGTCTGATATATATGGCAGGTACTCAATAAATGCTGGGTGAATCTATTTGTGGCTGACTTGTGTCTGGATCTTGCTAATGATCGGCTAACCTGATAAATGAATCCTGGATTAGTTACCAATGATGATAATAGCATAAAATATTGTGCCCCCTCAATAACATTTACAATTTAACATAACTCAAATGAATTGCTGATGGTGTGAAGGCCAGGCACAGGCGCCAGGGAGCACCTCATTGACATCCCTTACCTTGCTGTTCCCTGGGAAGACAGCCCATTTGTTCAAAATTAATTAGGCCACGACTTAGGCTCAGAGTATATCTAACATGTAAGTTGACTGTCATAAATTAAATAAAAAATTCCTACTCAGAGGACACCAATCTGCATATGTAGCCCCCAAACTTAAGGTTCAGAAAAAAAAAAAAAATGAAACTCTTCAAAACACTCTGAAAATAAGTCATTCTAGTGAGCCACGTTTTCTGAAATCTAGAATTTATTTTTTAAATACGACAACTATTCTTTTCTTAATTATTAATATTAATATCTTGACTGAGAGCAAGAGAGGGGGATAGATGAAGACCCTAAAAAGTGGATATATCAGTTTCCTAGGGCTGCCATAACAAATTGTCACAAATTGTGTGGGTTAAAACAACAGAGATTTATCATCTCACAGTACTGGGGGCTGGAAGTCTGAAATCAAGGTGTCATCAGGGCCACATTCCCTCTGAAACCCAGAGGGATCACCCTTCATTGACTCTTCCAGGGTTCCATTGGTGGCTGGAAATCCTGGGCATTCCTTCGCCTTCAGATGCCTCACTCCATCTCTGCCTGCATAACCACGTGGCAGTCGCGTCCTCGTGTCTCTGTCTCTGCATCCCTTCTCTTTTTCATGGACACCTGTCATTGGCTAAAGGGCCCACCCTACTCCAGCATGAATGCATCTGACCTAATTACATTCACAAACCCCTACTTCCAAATAAGATCACATTCTGAGGTATTGGGGGTTAGGACTTCAACATATCGTTTGGGGGGAGACACAACTCAATCCGTAACAGCGGGTCACTGGACCCCCTTGGAGCTTAGATGGTTTTGGTTGCAGAGAGCCTGTGCCTTGCATCCCAGAGCTGGTGGGGGCCTCAGAGGGGTAGAGGTCACCTCTCCCCTTCTTTGTCACTATGGAGGGCCTGTTTCCACAGTGGTGAGTCCCAAGCTGGGCGGCCCCATTCAGTTATCTTAGAGCCACAGGATGTATAGAACTTCAGGTGCTGAAGTGAATGAACCTTCTCTATTTCTATTTTAATTGCCACATTTTGATTTCAATCCCATGTGTAAGAAAAACATATAAAGTGTGCTTTAGCTCTCATTATCCTATTTTCGTTAGGTTGAACCATATGAAATTCCATTTTTATAGACAGAAACTGTTAGAACATGGGCAATTTCACATGGTTTGACCTGTACATTCCATCAGATGCTGTCATGGACAATCCCGACTGGGCTTGGATTCTTTACTTTGGTCCCAAGACTTTGAATATTATACTGTGTCTAATTCCTGCCTGTATGCACTACTGGGGCCCCGCTGAGAACTTATATCCTCTACCGTGTTTAGTAACCCCTTTGTGAGCACAGGCTCAGGAAAGAAATAAGGGTTTGAGGAGCCCAAAAGATCTAGATTCTAATTACCCCTCTATTATTTACTAGGTATTTGACCTTCGGGGCCCAATTACTTAGATTTATTTGTGTCTCAAAAACCTCTTTTGTAAAGTGGGTATAAAATTTGATAGGATTATTATAAGGATTAAATTTTATATAATATATATGTGTGTATGTCGAGCACGCTACCAGCACATGGTATATATTCAACAAATGATGACTCCCTACCTACATCCATGACCTCCAAGACCTCTTCTGTAGTCCCTAATAGTCCCAGCAGCTGCTCAGAGATGAACTGAAGCCAGGGGAAAACCTGCCTAATGAAGGGTAATCTAGGATTAAACAATAATGGGGTAATAATGAGACAAATAAATAGACTACTTTGCACATACCCTATTCTTTGGGATCTGACTGCAGACACCAGTCTCAAATAATACACCTTGAAACTCAGTTGCTAAAAGACTACCTCATTGTGTAGTCTAAACTCCATTTCAATTGCATACATGATATGTCTGTGTTTACATCAAATGTCATTTTTCGGCATAGTAGTTCTCAACCTTTTCTCTTTTGGAAATACACAGGATATTAACATGAATTAGCATATATGGCACACTCTTTGGAGGCTATTCAGAGACTTCCCAAATTCCCAAAAGTTACTCCTTTCTGTCCCACTTTGGAAAGCCTATTGGAAAGGAAATGATGCAATGACATCATAGGGATAACCTCTCTAATTTTTTCCAGTTAAATTATCTACAGACTTTAATAAATCATCCACCAATGTTATGCTTATAATATAATATACCTGAAACTTGTTTGTGATGCAATACTGAGATTGAGAACCACTCTTCTAAGAGATGCTGTTTATCATGCCCATTCAGAATGATTAAAACACTCTGAAGCCACTAGGCAATTCAGATCCAAATAGACAGTCATAGTCTCCAAAACCTTCGTTAGATTCTTTTAGGTGCTCTGACCCACAGGGAATACACAAAGTTAGGACACATTTTCTCTGCACGCTCATACCGAATAAATGAATCTATTTCAATGACAGTGTGTTGCCACAAATGGTACTCCCACCTCCGTGTTACAGAGCAAAGCACCGAGGTATGAAGAAAACCACCTCAGGCTTCCTGTCTTTCAACATATTCTACATGTGCAATATTGCCACCAATATGATCAACTCTATCTAACCACCAGAAGCAATCTCCGCTGTCTTTAGGCATTTAAGCATTCCACTCAGCTAATCCACTCTCCCCTCCAGTCAAAGCCATTTATTATCAATTGTAAGTAATGTGACTATGGGATGCTACCTGGGGCCACTGGAAACCTGCCATGGTTTACAGCCTTTGGAAAAGACTCAGACATTGTAAGTGAAAACTCTTTAAGCCAAACCCAAACCTTTTATAATTGAAATTATAATAAATCACACCTCCTAAATCTTCCTGGAGGAGACTCAGGAAAGGTCTCCTCTCTCTCTTTGCCAAAGAACTCCCTCATAAGAGAGCCAGATTTCAAAAAAAAAAAAAAGGACAACTTGCATTTGCATTTCAGCTGTGCTCAGGGCTAGCACAGGGACTATAAGATTTGGTCAGTTCTTAAGACATGAAGGCCAGGAATAGAGATAGAAGAGAGGGCAAGGCAAATTGGAGTATGTAAATGTCAATGGATCCCCATCAACATAAAGATAAAGTCCACACATACGGACCTTATGAGCGTGCTGTGTATGCAGGGCCTCCAGGATCTGCCTCAGCCCCGATGTGTCCCTCTGCTATAGCACTCGCTTCTGTGCATTGCAGTTATTTGTTTTCCTTCCCTATTAGACTGCGAGGCCCTTGAGGGCAGGGATCACGACTTAACTTTAATCCTCAGTAACTATCAGAGGGCTCATAGGTGTTTAATCAATTCTGAAAAATGAGCAGACTGACCCTGCACTAAAGCTGCACGCATGCCAAGAGGGCAAAGTGAAGATAAGTGAACCTCAGATTTTGCATAATCTGAAGAACTCATAGGCATGTCCCTTTCTTCTGGATGGACTGCAAGCTGTTTAGGGAAGGCTGTTACAAACTGTGACCGTGAAACAATGAGCTTTATTTTTTTTTCCTCATAGGTGTATCAGGATCTATGATACCATCTCAGTACTGTCCTTGGGAGGCTATGCGTATATTCTGAAATGACTGTGCTTGCTCAGCAAGACTTGCTTGGAATTATGATCAGATTTAGTTTATATGCCACATAAGAAAACCAATCTAATTTCTTTATAGGCCAACTTATTTCTAAGACAACATTCCCCAACTTGATTGCCCATCATATTCATTGGACACAGCTTCAGGGCAACTTTTAATACCTTCCAACAACAGATCCACCCTCCAAGGATAAAGATGTACCACAATTGAAGATAATTAAGAGAGAGTACCAACAGTGTCTGCACACAATTCTAAAGAAAAGTTCCAAAAATACTTTGAGCAATCTCTCAGTATCTTGGAAATACACCTTTATCTATTGAGGAGACTACTTTGAAGGCAATAGCGCTACTTTAGGATTATATGTTCTGAGGTGCCACACAGCAACAACCAGCACTTATGAACTGTTTGCTATGAACCTAGGACTCTATTAGGTAATGTTTGTGGGTCTGTATTCTCATTGAACCCTTCCAACAACTACAAGAAAATAACAACAACAATAACAATAGTCGACATATATTGAGTGCTCACTAGGAGTCAGGCACTGTGCTAAGGGTTATTGCACCTAATCCCCATTTCACAGACAAGAAAACTGAGGTGTAGAGAAGCATAAAGTACTTTGCTAAGGTCACAAAGCCAGTAAGAGAAGAACTGCGATTCA
Source organism: Propithecus coquereli (assembly GCF_000956105.1). Lineage (NCBI taxonomy): Eukaryota > Metazoa > Chordata > Mammalia > Primates > Indriidae > Propithecus > Propithecus coquereli. Next base: position 2,324,910 of record NW_012147412.1, on the reverse strand, counting down.
TGGGCAAATTTATCTGACTTGCTCTTAATTACTTTGATTTCTACTTGTTATAAGCTATGCTCTTAAGCACTATGACATGACCACTAGATTTCTATTAAAATATTATTAATATTTAAAATATTAAGATGTGTATGTCTACATAATATATGTATTATATATACATATAACTATATATATATGTCCTAACTCATACTTCTTTTTAATCAAAATATTGCCTAGTTCAGTGCTTAATAAATGCTAGTTGAATGAATAAACCTGTGTCAATGACAGTGGTCCAACCAGGAAAAGGAAGAAGGGTAAATAAGAACAATAGGCCAAAGTGATACAAGATGGTTTCAATCATCTGACCCCTAAACTAAAGCCATGTTCATGTTCATAGGAGAGAGCAGTAGGTGTCAGAAAAAATACCTGGATGGCTTCAAGCCAGTGGCAACTTGGGGTTTTGTGATTTGCTTGCTGTTTCACTCCAGGTAAGCCCCTGCAGGGCCCTTAGCCTCAGTCACCCCATCCAAGCATGAGGAATGGGTACACTCACCTCCCTTCTTCAGCCTGCCCCTATGAATATTTATAAAGGGCTCTAGAATCCTGGTATCCCATAAAAATGCAAAGTGCGATTATTATTAATGATACAGTTAGCAAGAAGGACATTTGTTATTTCTACTCAATTGGTTTCCCCCGGGAGCAGAAACAATTTTTTTTGACATAGTATTAATGTGCCGTCTTTGCAACTTTGATCATCTGTCATTTTCTTTTGGAGAAAGTTGTGCCAGCGTCTCAGGCAGCACCCTGTCTTTCCCTTTGCAAGATGGGCACTAGCCGAGCCCAAGCTCCTTCACGGTTTAGATGAAACTGTGGATCTTTATTTGATTTCTGGTATCAGGAAACAATTTATTAGGATCAAGGCAGTTAGGCTACGCGACTTCCTTTCTTGCCGAGGTAGTCACTAGTCTCGCAGGCAGCCCTGGCTCATAAATCTAGTTTTATTTCCCCATCTATTCACCTGGAACTAAGTGATTTTTTTTAAGGCAAAGGGGAGAGCACATTTCCTTGTGTAAGCACTCTTCCTCCAGCTCGTAGGAATCACCATTGTTTCTCAGACAAACCAGTGAGCCCCTGAAGCAGGATCCATTCCCATTTTCCTGCATCACACTTGTATTTTCAGAGTTTACAGAAAAATACTGCAACCAATTTGGGATTTCCCTGTAATGAACCACTTCCTCTAAATAAACCAGAATTGATCCAAATGCGAATCTCAGAGACGAAACGGCTTCCTGAAAATATCCATTTTCATATGCCCTTCAGAAACTACCTTGCCTTTCTTTCTGCTCCCCTCCCCCGCTGCCACCCTCCCTCAGGCCCCCCACCCCGCCTTCCCCTCCTTCTTAAGAAGACTTTCCCAGGTCCCTCTTGGCTGTGGTTGAACGACGTTGGCTCCTGTCCATGCTGCAACAAAGACCTGGCATTCCAGCTGTCTGCGTCTAATCTCCAGTGTCAGCTCTCGTTAATGTGTGAGCGTGAAATCAGAGGGGGCAGAGCTGCACGGAATATTAAAACCATGATCAGAATTCCACTGAAATGCTGAGAGTCTGCAAGCACCATTAGAGGAGGCTGTCAAATCACCGCTTCACATTAAATAAAAGAAAAGATTTCTATCAGAGGAAAGTACAATCAGTGAATCGCTGAGCTAAATTAGCATTTTTTCAATTGGAGATCGAAGTTGATTTATTGTTCTACACGACATTAATGTAACTATGTGCTTGACCTGCTAAGGCAGCTAATTTTTCATTTAAATGGTTTCTTTCCTTCCCAGTGCAAAGGCTGCAATCATATTTCAACTTTGCAGAGTGATCAGAAAAGTCGTGGAATGCTGCAGAAATGTCTTAGCGAGGCCTTCCTTCCCCTCCCCTCTCCCTCCCTCCCTTTTTCCAACTCTAGTGCCTTCCTCCTTCCCTCCCCTTCCCCCCTAACCTCATGGCTGGTGGTCAAGGTCACAGAGGAAGAGTAATCTCAAAGCCACCGACTTCAAAGCCTCCATCAAAGAAGCCCCTACGTAGCCATTGAATCAAAAGGGAGTGGGGGAGGATGGGGTCTGGGCACTAGCCGCTCATATCAGCAAGAAAGGACCCCTGAACTGCCCTGCTGGTGTGGCCCAATTGGGGCAGTCCTGGGTCCAGCTCTCTCCTGCTTGGCTCTCGGTATGTGTCTCTTCTCATCCTCCCCCCGCCTCCCCTCCACACACACACCGCCTGAAGATAATATACATTTCCAATTAGCAGAGCACATTCTAGTCATGTTCTCTTTTACTGCCCTAACTATCTTCCTTTTGCTAAAAAGCTGGGCTGTCATTAATGAAATCCTGCAGTTCTGTTAATCCGAGATACAATGCTCCTTTTCTCTCTCAAGCTCTCCCTAGCATAAAAACTACAGTTACTCAAGCTCCGCTCTTCTATTTAGAATCCTTGTCATTTGTCTTTCATTACATACCTGATGTAGCACAGTAGCAGTCGAAGTTCTTGGACATTAGAAGGAAAGGACGCAATTACATTTGTTTCCCAATGTCCTTGTTTGCAAAGGCAGCTGGCATTTTCTGTTTTTATTTTTATTTTTTTTAAAGCACATCGATTTTAATCTCTGGAAATTGATGAATAGGTTTTAGGGCCCTAACGTGTAGCAAACTTGTTGGATTTAAAAGTAGCTGGAAGCCCTGGAAGAACCTGATGAATTAGATTTCCTGCATTTATCTGAAATGCTTCTGAGGAATTAATTCATTGTATCCCACGGTGAGAAAAAGGCAAGGACTGGTACGCGGGTGGTGGGCAGAAAGGCTGAGGTTTGCCACACTTTACCAATATAAATGTGACTTTTGAAACAATACAGACATTGGACCAATAGCTAAATATTTATATATATATATATTTTTTTATTTCAGCATATTATGGGGGTACAGATGTTTAGGTTATGTATGTTGCCCTTGCC
>NW_012147412.1:2309033-2321760 GCF_000956105.1 Propithecus coquereli | reverse complement strand
TTCTTCATCTTACCCCAGAACATCTACATTCTGAAATTACAAATTGAGAATTTTTTTTCTATATTTATGGAAGGCATGAGGGCATTGTCAACTCCTTAGATCTGGAGCTGAGGATATGAGGCTGTGAAGGGAACCGATCACTGCATACAGGGCTGGGTGTGGACAGATGAGGATGATACCTCCCACCCCACCCCCACGGCCTCTAAGACAATGAAGTCACTTCAGGGGCCAGCAGGATGAAGGAACCTTCCCTCCACCTCCGTCACAACTGGGCTTAATTGGCACCTTGCACAGCCAAGAGGCCATGCGGTGACTGGGTCAGTGTGCTAACCTCTGCTCCGACCCAGTGAAAGGGACTCTGCATAGACCAAAGGTGAGGTTCCTGGCAAGACACTGTTTAGCTGGATGCTGTAGCCAAGGACCTCTCGTCTGCATAGCTGCCACCACTTGGTGGAAGCTGCTTATCTCACTCATCTTTTATTCCTTTGGGAAAGTAGCACCATCTCATCCCCGTGTTGACTACCACTCAAACAACCACTCTAATATAGAAGTGTAGATCTCATTCTCCAAAGGCAGTGGAAGTTTGGTCACTAAATATAGAAGATGCTTCCTCGTACAACACATGAGTCGTCTGCTTTCTCTTGGGTGATTTCCTCATTGATTCTGTACCTACAGTCAGTGCCGGGTGATCCGAGTTCCCTCTGTCCCCTGACAATCCACGTTCATTAGCCAAGAGGTGGTGTCACAACATGTTGCTCCCATATTTTCCATCTGCAGGGCTAGACCCTTGTAAATCCTACCAAAGTACCAGATGAGAAGCTCGATTATTTCCTGCTCTCACTATTTCCATGGTCACTTATGCCTCAAACATAAAGTACCTCTCCTTCACGTGATAACCTCTTTCTGAATATAGTTTTATTCATGATGTTAAGGACTTTCGGATGATTTTGGTCATTCCTAATGCACAACATAGAATCCTAGCACCTGGAAGAGATAATGCAGCCATTTAATCAATCAACCCACATGGCCCGCAACATGCTGAGAACTAAGCAGGCAACATGAGCCTCAAAGGCTGGGAGGGACCAGTCTGGAAGAAGAGCACGTTCTTTGGGGCAGGAAATGCAGGAAGGGAACCAACCTGGGTGCAGAGGCAGACTCTGCAGAAGGCAGCCAGGCTGTGCAAGGCACTATGGTCAGAGAGCATGGTGCAATTTGTTGGGCTCAGAAAAACTATACTCCATACTGAGTATTTCAACCTAAAGGAGATAGGAAGACCTCAGAAGTAGTCTCTCTCTGATCTTCTCCTGCCCTCCTGTCTCTCACCTCTCTTTCTCCCCCAAAACAAGTCATAGAAACCAGAATTGCTCTTCTCTGAGGCAGGTCATAGAAACTAGAACCCCTCTCCCCACAAAGCAAGCCATAAAACCTAGGAAGGTCACTCTCTTGTTTCTCCCTTGAAGATCCTCATTCCAGAGGAGTCTTGTCTGTTTCCCCCATGGCCAGGGGGAAAGAATACTATAGAAAGGCCAAGAAGAATCTGAGCAGACAGGCCTTGCTGGGTTCCCCACTCAGTCTGTGACCACTAGATAAGACCCTTTTGTCCAATCACATTTCTACACGGCTCCAATTCTTCACCCAACCTAAGCATAAGAACAGTTTTCCCTGAGTCTTTGGACCTTCACTTTTGAAGGCTCCCATGTCACATAAAACTTTGATTAAATAAATTTATTATATTTTTCTCTTGTTAACCTGTACTTTGTAATAGGAGTGTCACCCGTGACCCTTATGATGGATGAGGAAAGGTATCACACATTTCTGTCCCTACGAAGCAATTCTTAGTACCCAGAGACATAACCCAGTGGGCATTTGAAAGGAAGGCAGGGAAAGGATGGGGTTATGAGATCAGTCCTTTCAATACCAAAGTTCAGCACACGGGGAGAGCCCCAGAGGAAGGAATGCTGTGGTGAGTAGGACAAGAAGCTGAGCCTTGCACCTCCTGGGCTCGGGGACAAGGCCCAGTCCTCAAAGAAAATGAAACTCATGCTAGAATAGGACCCACAGCTCCAGGCCCTCCTTAGAAGCCGTCTTCCTCTGCTTCCTCATCTTAGAACGGGATCATAATAGCACTACTCCACAGGGCTATCTCAAGGATTGAATGATTTGATATCTAGATCTAGGTCTCTCTCTCTCTCATACATATATATATATAGAGAGAGAGAGAGAGAGAGAGAAACAGAGATCCTGCCTGGCACATAGTAATCCACTAAGTTACTTTGTTTGGCACCATCAAAATGCTCAGGGTTCATTCCAGGTGTATCAGATTCCAGATTCAGTGGCCATGAGAACTTTTTTTTTTTTTTTTTGGCTTTTTTAAATTAAAGAATGAAGCAAACATTTATTAAGACTGTCACACATGATGCTAGACACTTCCATATGTTATTTACTTAATTCAATCTCACAACACTCATTCAATCATCACAGCAGCCCTGTGAGGGGTAAATGATTACCTCTACTTTTTAAGTTGAGGAAATAGAAGATTAGGGAGGTTAAATAACCTCTCCCAGGTGAGACACCCAATAGTGGTAAAAATATTGAAATTCAAGTTCCAAGATCTAACTCTAAATTACGTACTCTTCAAAAATACTATGAGGATTTGAAGCACCTATTCCCAGCAGTAGCCTTTTATAAACTGAGTCTCAAAGCATTCAAAATATAAAAATATGATTAGAAAGAATCGTCAATACTGCAACACCACAGTACACTCTAGGTGTGACTTAATTCACTTGGAGAATAATAACTAATAACTAGCATCTCTCGAACATGCATTAAATACCATACAGTGTTCCTAGTAAGTGCATGTATCTATACATTTAATCATCACACCAGCCCTATAAAGTATGTTTTATTATTATTCTCATTTTAAAGATGGGAAAACCTAGGCACAAATATATTAAGTAACTTCCCCAAAATAACACATTTAGTCAATGGCAGAGCCAGGATTTGAACCCAGCCAAATCCAGACTTCAAATTTCACCCTTTTTGCCACCATGCTATGCTACCCTGAAGAAGAATGTAGCATGATTTCTTGTCATTATTCTTGTTTAGTGGGGAGTTCTGAGGGACGCAAACTGAGCCCTGCAGCTACGTTTGAGCCAAGACTCTCAATGCAAAAATTATAAACTTAATTATAAGGTCTCCTTTTATGAAGTTTAGGCCACAAATATACTTCCTACTTCTGTTAGAACATTCCCAGAAGTGATATTCTTGTCCTACAAGCTTTGGGGAGGTGGGAAAAATAAAGGCAGGAGGAATAAGATGGCAGCAGGCACTTTTATCAAATACCAACTGTACAACTTCAGAGTAGAAGCATCGAGCTGTTAGAGTGTGGGAAAAAGAACGATTAATTCTCACTGTGGAGAGGAGTGGTGCAGATGAGAAAAGACATGCTCCTAAGCTGGCCCTTAAGGTGTGGGAAGGATTTGTTCTGTATCTTTCATGGTATCTTCTTTAGTGCCTGTCTATTTCTGGATCACAGTAGGTGTGCCATAAATGTTGAGTGAATTGAATGGATAATGCTTCCACACATGCATGAATGAGTGAAATCATAGTGCATGTTATGTCAAAATCATTGCAAGTGGTCCAATGCATCTGAAAGTGGTCTCCCAAAGCATATATATTGACCCTGGAGAGTGGTTTAAACAATGAGATAATCTCCTTCCTGGTCTCTGTCTCCTGTCTCTCGCCATGCCATGGCATCATTGCGATGTGTGAGAGATTTGTTTGGAGTGGGGGAAGCATATTTTTGTTTGCATTTGCTTAGCACATTGCTGTCGCACATTTTGCTATGAGATGTAAAGTCATCTGCATGCGCCGGTTGTGCAGTTAGAGAAAAGTCAAAACAAGCGTCAGGCGGGTTGTCAGCCACATGGCCTAGGCAGATTGTCACACTCCTTTGCCCATGAGTGGTGCCACCTTCTCTATCCTCCTCCCCCACTCTCCTCCTTGCCCCTGAATCTCCACACCTGCATATATATCCTTACCTTTCAAGGGTCTAATTTCTAATTGATTTAATTACGTAGAAGACCCCATCTCTGCAGACCTCAGTCCTCTAGGGTGGTACCGCCTATACCATTCATATTGCTGGTCCCATGGAATAAAGTTTGCATCGGCCTTGACTGCAAGTAGGTTTGTGTCAAGAACCCTCAGGAATCCATCCACCCTGAGGGATATCATTTTCTGAAAAATGAATTTAGCAGTGTGCACAGGCCAAATGATATTTTCCTTCTTTTTATCATCTAGAAATATTCTTCTTCTTTGAAATCCATCTTCATCCCACGTTACGAAGGAGACAATCATATTCAGAATATCAACATCAAGATTACTAATGTCCCAGAGAACACAGAACCAGTAGGAACAGCTGTGATGCAAGGGAAAAGAGCTAATAATTTGGAGTCAGGAAACTTCATTTTGAGTACGCAATCCGTGAAATTTTGAGTCAACCACTTAATTCTTCTGAATTTATCTAGAGAATATCAATAGGGTTGCATTAAAGGCTATCAACACTCATTCATTTATTCAATAAATCTTTAGGCAGGAACCATTTTGTGACAGAAACTATACTAGGCTCAAGATACAGTAGATGACAAAGCAGGTCTATTACAGTTTACACCCTGATGGAACTTAAAGCCCCCAGGAAGAACAGATAATCAGCAAGTGTAATGATTGCTATGAAAGAGAAGTATGGATGCTTGGAAGGGTGCTTTAGCCAAGAAGGAAAAGAACACATGAAATCTCTGAGCCCACCAAAACCATAGTGCATTCACAGAAATGAAAAAAGCCAAGGATGGCTTGGGTAGCATGGTAATGTTACATGTAAGAGAACTTAGTAAACAGAAAGGAACTCACAAATGCAAAGGTATACATTTTAATAGAGAAAATATCTTTGGCAAGAGATTCATTCTAATGGCTGCTCCTAGCAGACTGGCAAAGGAGATACAGTCATGAGCCATGAAATGACATTTTGGTCAACAATGGATCTCATATGGGACAATAGTCCCATTAGATAACAATGCCATATTTTTAATGTACCTTGTCCATGTTTAGATCTGTTTAGATATACAAATACTTTCCATTGTGTTACAACCGTCTACAGTATTCAGTACAGTAACATGCTGTACAGGTGTGGATCCTAGGAGCAATAGGCTGTACCGTACAGCCTAGGTGTGTAGTAGGCTGTGCCATCTAGGTTTGCGTACGTGAACTCCGTGATGTTTGAACAAGATAAAATCGCCTAAAGATACATTTCTCAGAACATATCTCCGTTGTTAAAGCAACGCATGACTGTATTTAAAGGCAAGAGGAACAATTCTCACTTCTCCTCAAGTTTCATCTTATAGGGAATCATCTATTTTATCAACATTTTGGGGCTAGATTCACAGAAAAATGTAGAATAGGAGCACCCAGCCCACCTATAGGAATGATAAACAGGAAAGCTTATTCAAATGCTCAGTGCCTTCTGGATGCCCCCTGGCAATATTCAACCCAACTACACCCAAGTTCGTGGGTTGGAAGATTTCATTCTACACAGATTTTGCTGTGGCCACATCAAGGTCATGCTATCCAGTACTCATAGCTGTCCATTTATTTTGCCTGTTTTTTGAAACATTGCACCTGATGAGAGTAGATTTGCTCACACACTACATGCAAGGACGCATCAAAAGGCACAAAGCAGTAAGCGGTTCAGAAGTCCCCCTTCCCCCAGGACTCTCACAGCCTGATAGGCATTGTAGGCTTTGGCCATGTCTGGGTACTACTGGAAGGGAATCATGCCTGGATAACCACCTGGGTGTTTAGGAATGCTCCTTTTTACTTCCAGAGACTCGTGAAAAAGACCAGAGGTCTTCTAGGACTCCTCCTACCCTGTTCAGGAATCTCATCTATATCAGCCCTATAAGGTAGTCATCAGTCTCTCCTTGAACACCTCCAATGACCGGGGAGCTTACTACCCCGTCAAACCACCTACTTCACCACTGAGCTGTTCTAATTGTTAGCCCTTCACAGAAGTCACCCCATGCATGGACCTTAGTTCTCCCCTCTGCTAACCTGGAGAATAAATCTGTTACTTTATTCACCAGGCATTTACTAAGAATTTTCTATGTTCCTGACAAGATTACCTACTAAGCCATGTAGAACAGGGCTTGTTCTTCAAAAAGTCTACCGCCTAGTGTATTTGCTATACCTTGTGTGAGTTTGCCAGGGCTGCCATAAGAAAGTGCTCCAGACTGGGTGGCATCTCTAGTGCACTCAATTTCCCTACCTGAAAAATTCTGTCTTAGTCAGAGAGAATCAGAAAGCACAGAACCAAGGGGCCAGCAACAATGATGTCATAAAACAAATACTTAAAAAACAAATACTTCGTGGTTTGGTGATTCTGAATAATGCTTTGCTCAATGAACTGCCAGCTGTTCGTACCTGGCATTTGAATGACTCTTTATGGTTCACAAACTGTTTTCATACCTATTACCCTCAACACCTCTGTAGGGTTCTTCAGATTGTCTCAATTTATAGATGAAGAATAGAAGCTCAATGAGAATAACTAGTAAATCTGAAGTCTCATGGTATGTGGAAGAAGAGCGAGGTTAACTCTCTACTTCTTTAAACATCAATTCCATTGCTCTTTGAATTAGGGAATTTCTGAGAAGAGTATCAGAGAAATAGCAGAAGAAAACCCTATTTAGCGATATTCCCAAAGGCAGATGATAAGAAGGGAAATAGCCAAAGGGTACAGGATGCAGACAGTCCATAAACTGGGTAGTGGAAAAAGAACTGCATGAGCCCTTTCTTTCATAAAGCCCAAAGTAATCCGAGGACAGACATATCCCACTAATAGTTCCAAAAGCAAGAAGTATCACTGTCTTTTTTGTATAAGTAAGGAAGTTGAGGCAGAAAAAGAAAAAGGGAACTGTCCAAGGATATTTTCCAGGTGGGAGGAAGAGTTCCAACTTCCCCCTGTCAGATAGGAGTGCAACTCAGGTGCAACCCCATCACTGAGGCACCCCCTCCCCATGTGGGACTCACTGGTGGATGTCCTCTCCCACCCAGAGCTGAGTGCCCAGTGGAAAACGAGACATTTATTTACAAAAAGGTAGTCATCCTTCACCCCACGTCACTTTTGATAGCAAGGAGAAACCAAGATGAACGTGTTTGTCCCTGACCCGAGTCTCAACCAGTTCTTTCTATTTTATCACTAAGACCCAAGACAGAGAGCACAGCACAGGGGTGAGTTAATGTAACCCTTCACAGCCTCTTGCCTAGCCCATCTTCCTCCTCCTCCCACCCTCTGTTTTGCAGCCATGATCCTTTCCCAGCAGCTCTCTCAAGCACTTCCTGCTCATTACTTTATTCCATGTGCCTAGATAAATCTCTACATGGTTCCCACTCCAAACCCACCTATTCTGACATGTCAGGGTATCCCCATTGGAGAAAAATTGAACATTTGACTAAGAGATTCATGGACTCTATTTCTTCTGCTCTGATAAGATGAAGGAAGGAGTTTAATACATACCAGACCCATGAGAATCCCACTCATAGACTATGTATTAGGGCACTTTCCAAAGACTGCTCTGGAGGATGTCTTGTATTCTACTGGATAGTTCTTTGGCCAACCATCTAATTGCTTATACATATCTATCTTATGTCTAACGGTTTCTTGTTGTTGATTTGTGTTCATTCTTTCATTCAGCTTATTAAACACCTTCTAAGAGACAGATCATTATCGAAAGCCATGGCAGAAGATACAGAGCCCCATACTCTCATTAAATGACAGCAGGAAGTATCTAGAAAGAACTTATGCAACTGGTGTATTTTGGGGGGTTTTTTTGTCCACAATATTTGTGGAGAATTGCTGAGAGAGGTCCTTAGGAAGTATTGCTTGAGCAATATGGCTAGAACATTCTCCGAGGAAAAGTGAAAATGAAATAACATCAAGTTTCCTTTTTTTTTAAATATGGTCATGTCTATTCCAAAACTTTGCCCCCGCCCCCACCCCCAAGGTACTGAAATTAAAAAATGATGCTTTCTGTGAACAGCCCTTAGAGAAGTAAATAGATTGGATACAGTTGTTCCAAAAAGACACACGTAATCCTATAAATCAGTATTTGTTCAACTTGAAGAAGATATATTAATAGATGCCTTTTTAGAGAAAAAACAAATTTAATGCAGCTCCATGTGGACTTCGACTCTTTTTATTTTAATGTTTCTTAAATATATGACATAAACTAGACATAAACTGCTTATGCATATAGTCCTTATGCAATACAGTCAAAATTAATTGGCGATTTAAATACAAGCAAAACTAAAAAATTAATAGTGGACTTATCACCATTAAACTAATTTGACCTATAACAGTTTGAAAACAGTAATTGTTGCTCAGAATGTGAGCCTGTTCCTAAGGGCTGTAGGGCTGTCGTGAACTCGCTTCTGTGTTTGGTCTGCCTCTGCTATCACGCGCTGTGCGATGACTCCATCCCCTCAGTATGTCTCTTTATGAAAATTCCGGGAGTCCACCTTTCTTCAGCACAGTTTGAATGTTCTTTGGTCTTCACTGGGGTGCAAACGAATTCTACTTGAGCCTTTTTCTCATTAGTGAGACAAAGTGATACCAGTTGGCCCTAAAGCAAATGCAGCTGGGACACTGAAATCACATAGTGGGACTTTTATAAGAAGATCTTCTAGATGGTCCAGAATATGCTTATGTGTGTTTTAAAAGTCATAAAAATGAAAATATAACATAGAAAACTTCGTAGAAAGAACTTTTGACTTTCTGAGAACATGCATCTGATGTTGAACCCCTTCCACACACTTCTGCTTGAAAAACACTGCTATGACATGACCAGGGACCCACCCTAGCTTCTGTCAGAGCCTAGAATGACCCAGCTCCCATATCACTGTCCAAGCAGAGATGGAAATGCTGGCATCACAGCGATACGGGAGATGGGGGAAAAGGCATGGCCACTCAGACTGAGCGATGTCAAGAGTCTTCCAGATGGGAATCAGGCAAAAATCCAGTTCATTTGGAACAGTTTGCACTTGCCACAAATGGCCAAGAGATTATCATAATCTAACCCTGTGCAGGATGCTTTTATGAGATGTTATAAAAGAGAAAATACACATGCACTCCTAGCAACAGAGCCTGGATGACACAACAGCCTATTTCATCTGCAATTTCAGTGATTATGTAAATGATGAATAAAATCCAACTGCAAGTGCGTTTCTTATTATCTTCTCAATGGAGCAAAATCTGAAAGCCTGACCCCTGGAACATAACAGCCTCCTTTAGATGTACCCAGAGCTGGAATAAAGCTGGGCATCTGGACTTTGACCTGAAGCTCTTGAAGAGAATATTGCTTATCATGCCCCTGGGGACAGAGAGATTTTTACTGTGAGATCAGCTTACACTGGGGGAGTAATAGAGACAACTCTTAAAATAAAAGAAAACTACCCCAAATATGTCTTCTACTAGGGGCAGTTGGCATATATGATTGACAGTACTGAGATGTTCACCAAAGGCTTCTTACTTTGAGCAGGGTAGAGAAGGAGTGCAGAGGTCAAGCTGTTAATGTTCATGACAAGGAAGCAGGGAGCCTATCTCTATATTTGTGGCCACTGGATAGGACCAGACCTGAGTCATTCTACCCCCAAATGCTTGAACTCAGATCCAGTACTCAAAAGCCAGCAAACCAACTTCTGTGCAAACCACATAACCATACATGGGACTAGGCATCCTCTAGCCAGAATGACCAAATCCTGGGTTCCTCCCAATAGAGTGAAGTCTCCGGGTAATACTCTTGACGGCCTAGCATCCTGAAAGAACTTTGTCATGCTTGTGTGAGGCTGTTTATGTGTGCCGCCTTTCAGGCATTTGCACTTGACACCAACTTCACTTCTCATGTTACCTGATTGAAACAAGAAGGCTTCTCCTAGTAATTCCTATCTATCTCAGGATGTGATCTAGGTATTAGTAACTCTCCAGCTGTCCAGATAATTTTGGACACTATTTCTTATCACTGGATTCAGCTATTGTGCACTGAGGGGACTGGCAGATCCAAGCAGCCCTCTTTGGTAGAAGTAGACAGCTGAAAGGAAGGGCTTGTGGATCTTTCACACCTCTGATGGTAACACACAGTATCCATTAGAGAGACACCTAATCATCTGCAGCTGTCAAATCCAAACTGCCCTCTTTTAAGAGCCAATTTGTTTTCTTGCCAGATCAATGCTCTTATCTGTAATTGTGTGGACCACCAGCGACAGCCAATAACCGGTTAACATGCAATTCAGTTTCAAAAGAAATGTCTTAATTCGAACGTTTATTGTACAACTGTGAAAATGCCCTAAGTGAAATTAATTGAGGCTCAGAGACTATAACTTATAAATCAGCTTGCCCGGCTAGAGCCAAATGATAGAGGGAAATAATATAGGTTTTGGAACAGAGAAAGGCAACTTCGCCCAGGCTTTCGATTTTTAACCCTGGGGCTTCTGTCATTACTGTACTACAACGACGGTGGTTGTCAACATGACTAGATCTTAGCTAGCACAACAGCCGTAGCAACACTTCCAGTTTCCAGTGTTCCTGCAGGTCTTCTGAACAGAATGACGCTCCTCTGTGTAGACATCACTACACCGTCCTGTTCTCTTCTGATGGGTGGTCTTAGTCCCCAAACAGGTGTATTCCAGATGCTTACCTTCAGACCTAGAGAATCTATCATGAGATCCTAGCCTTGACTTTTCTACTTGAATGTATGCAGAAAAAGATTTCTACTTAATGAGAGACTCTTGTGTTCAGGTTGTGCTCTGATTTACATTTTTCTAATTAGATGAATCTTATTCCCTTATCATGCTCCAATATATTTGCTTATAAAGCAAAACATCTTTGAGAGCCCTCTAAGCAAGTGAAAATTTTCATTTGAGACAACATAGGAAAGAAAAAGTTATAAAGCACTTTCTACCACATTCTGATTCTTGAACATGTGTGCAGTAGAGAATAGCTAGCTGTTCCCCAAGTCTGAGTCCTCTTTGTCCTGGTCACATGGCTAGACTACACTCCCCACCTTCCTTTTTAGTTGGGCGTGGCTATGTGACTGAGCTCTACCCCATGGAATTTGAACATAAATGATGGGCTTCACTTCAAAGCCTGGAACTAAAAAATTTCTCACATACCATTCTTCATGTTCTTTCATCTTTCATTAGCTTGATGCAGATGAATGACAATGGTTTTGGAAGCCAAGTGTTGATGATGGAAGGAATCTGAGCCCTCGAACCACTATTTGGAAGAGAGCTGTCCATCAGGAGCATCTATTTTATACTTTACCTGAGATATATGTAAATTTCTTTCATGTTCAAGCCATTCATGTAATTTGGGGCTTGTTTAAGCTGCAAACATGAACAAACATAATACAATGTGTTCAACTGAATATAAAGAGAATGGAAGATGATATCTCAAGATTCCTAACAGCTTTAGGATCTCTTTTGCCAAAATGAGTGTTTAAAAAAAGAATATAGCATTTTCATTTGCTTTGAGATTCAGATTCCTTATCTGAAAAATGATAGAGAGAGAGAGGGAATTTTGGACTAAACCTTCATGATCCCATATAGTGCTACTATTTTTTGCTTGTACAACTCAAACTCACATTTTTTTGAGAGAGAAAATGAAAAAATAGGACCATATAATTAAAAATTTCCTTTTTCTAAGTATGATGGAAAAAAAATCAGGAGACTAAGTCAATGTAGAGATTAACATATATACAAAATTTATTAGCATTAAGCTAACTAGTTACACACATGGCTTTAAGATTGCTTTTGAGCTTTTAATTTATGCTGTATATACATATGACATAAATAAGCTCAATATAACAAAACAGTATATTATGAAGAGAGGAAGAAAGAGAGGGAGGAAGGGAAGAAGGAGAAAACTCCATTGCCAAAACTCAAGTAGGACCCAAAGCAACATCTAGCATTCACTCCATGATTCTCTAACCAGTTAAATCTGATAGAATGAGACTCTACCTTTTAATTATAAGATGCATTATTGTTTGGTTCAGCAACAAACAAATCTCACATATACATAGACGCATACATACTCTCACATAAGCACACTTAGAGTCAACAGGTCATAATTCTCCTCCAGACTTAATTCTAAGAATTGCTACACTGTTAAATTCTGTCTTCCATACGACCTTGATGTAGGTGTGATTTAGCATCACATCTCTTCCCATTAAGGCAAAAACTTTTCTCTATAAAACAGCTTCTAATTAATCCTCAGTATGAAATGTAACTTTACATTAAGTGTTTAAAACATTCCTGGACATACCTTAATCCTTTTTCTAATCAAGAAGGGTCTTATAAAAATTGAATGTCATTTATCAACCCAATAGAACTGAAATCCACAATTCAACGATACATTGTTTCAGAAGTGGCCCCTCTGTTGGCATGGCACCACAAAGGCGCTGTGGAATTCCAAACACCCAATCAACTCTTTGGATTAAAAGTACAATAATTCCATGACGTTTTCTGTTCTGAGCTGAGAGAATGGTTCTGTAATGACTCACACTTCTTCAGACTTATCAGAGTAACATTATGTCAAGTATTTCATAGATGGATTTTTTTTTATTCTCATGAGGAAGGGAAAATTTAAAGTTGTTTTGTAGATCCTTCTTGAAACTTTTATTTCTAA
>NW_012147412.1:2297590-2305449 GCF_000956105.1 Propithecus coquereli | reverse complement strand
TCTGATTGGCTCTTCAGTCCTGGAGCTGCAAACAGGAAAAGTTGGAATGAACTTTCTCTGTGAAACAGGAATGAGACCTTCTTCATATGCAGTCAGAATGAGACCTCTTCATCGAGCTAGGGCAGAAAGCGGGGCTCCAAGGGAGTGCCCACCTACTGCATTAGGAGGTGAGTCTCTGTTTTCCTACAGGAAGAATGACCATAAGAACATTGTGAGATTGCCGGGAGCTTTGAAACATGCCCCTATCTGTTATTATTGGTTTGTCCTTTTTCATTATTTCCTGCAGTGGCACTTCTCAGCAACATCGTCATAGAACAGCCTCTTCATCTTTAAGACGAGGTCCATGTTCCTGCTGCTCCTTGTGATCTTCCTGACCATTGCAGTGGACTGATTTCCTCCGTCTCTGAACTTCTCCCCTGCATAATGATCAGAGTAGTCATTGGGCCTCCAGCACTCACTGCTTTCTACTATATTTCTCCTCATTAACAGAGCTTGAGGTCTTTGAGGGTGAATGGAAAACTACTTTTCCATCTCCCCAAATTTCTAGCAAAACACCTCACACATTGTATGTGCTGAATAAGCATGTTAATGCATTTGTGTATACACAGAGGCATATATAAGTGTGTGTGTACCAAATTATATGCAACACAAATACCCATTTCAAAGCTTTCCTCCCAAAACAAAATCAGAAGAAAGGGAAGAGAATGTGTGTAGGAAGGGCGAGGTTACCCCAACTCAAAAATTTCCCAGAACACTTTCAACCTCACTTCCTTCCCCTATGCCCTAAATGTTCAGAAACAACACTCTGAAAACTTTGCCTCCCCTCTCTCAGAAAAGATAAACACAATCAGTTATTATTTACTATTTCTGTGCTTCTTCACATTAAGATTGGAGCATTTCTGGTTCCTTGAGAAATCTTAAGACATTGTCCGGCAGGTTCATTTCAAAATCATCGTCGATATTCAGGGGAAACCCTCAGAGACAAACATCCACCCACCCTTCATACAGGTACATTTACATATACATGCAGATCACTGTCTGGAACCAAGTGATAAATGCAGAAAGCCAGGCACACATATGTGTTGGTGTACATGCGTACATGCATACGTAGTTACACACTCCTCTCACTGGCTTGGTAGCACCCTGAGAGAGTGAGGATGGAACTTGAGGGTTCTTGGAGCACGGTCGGTTTCTAATACCAGCTTCCATCAAGCCCTGGTTCAGGCAGGCAGAAGGACCATGTGGCTGAATTTCAGGGTAATTAAGAATGTAAAAGGGAACCCTGGGTGCCACTGGGCACTTAGCAGCATGTGCAAAATCCTCCCAGCAGATCCCCAAGTGGGCATGAGGCCAACAATCTTCCCATCCCCTGCCTTTTTTGGCAAGTCAGGCTGAACCTGCTCTGGGGAACACAAATGTAAGAGCTGTGGTGGTGAGGAAGACTCACGTTAGGCAGCCAACACATTTTACTCTCCATGCTGTAGCATCAGTTGCATGCTGTTCCGCCTTAATCTGTCAGCTCTCCTTAACAGCCTACTGGGACAGTATCCTCCCTACCCAGCCAGATTGTCTGCATAAACAGTTGTAAGGGAGATGTTGCTGGCAGCAGTAGCCCTCTGACTTCTTATCGGAGCCACACCTGCTGCTGTGGCCGGCAGCTTGCTCTTCCAGGGAGGAGGGCATTTCCTCCGGGGTCTCGTTTACCCTCTACCATTTCTGTCCCTCAATTTTTGGTTGGGTTCCATTGTCACATGACCCTTCATGAATGTCAGCTAACAGCAAAATTTGGAAGCAAATGAACTTACCTCCACTTAATGTCCCCTGCTTCTTATCTTAACTCAGTAACACCCTAAATGAGAATTAATAAATACATCACTGATGGTAGAATTTTAGGTCTTGTGATAACTAGATAGAGGAAAACTTTTTTAAAGAGGTCCTCTTGGAGCTACTTGATTCTTTACAGGGTTGACTGTGATATTTTTGTTTCTTCTTCCAGTGCTACTTCCTTTGACTTGCCTTGGTCCTCAGTTTCCCTCTGAAAGATGTACCAATGAGTATGAGGTTGCTTGAACTTCTGTGCTTATACAGGTGAATAGATGGCAAAGATATTCCCCTCTTCTTGTTTTTCTTTGGAAACCATGTTCTAAGTGGGCATGAGAGAGTTGAGGTCCTTAGCTTAGCAAAACAGACCTTTCGGTAGTTGGTTCCTGTCTACTGCTTTACCTTCAAACTCAGCTGCCTAAGTTGTGCTTCAGCCATGCCAACTCCTTGCAAGTCACTGTAAGTACCAGTCTCTGTCATGCTTCTACAGCTTTCTACTTGATATTTCTGCCACCCATCATGGCCTTTGACTCTGGTCTCTTCCTATTTAGATGTCCTCATCTCAGAGGACCTAGTGCCCTCTGGTCCCACAGTACCTGTGCACAAATTTCTCATAGCGCTAGGCTTTAGGAACACAAGAGGGACAACTGGCGGGCTGTGTAATGTTTTAAGGCTCCACTTTGGACAAGACAGGGAGTTCACTATGACTTTGAGTATGAAAAACCAGTTTCATAGAGACAGGGAAGGAAAGGGGAAGTGACAGGAAACGGATGGGCTAACACCTTGTTGTCTGCTCTCTCAGTTAGGATTATATTTGCTGCAAGGATAAAAAAAAATGGTAGTGGGTTGTACAAAGTAGTTTATTTCTCTCCCATGTGAAAGTCAGCCCAAGTAGGCAGTCCAAGGCTAATATGGTGGTTCTGTTCCAACAAAGCTCCCTGGCTCCTTTCAGTTCATAACCCCACCATTGCCCCCATGTTCTATGGTTCAAGATGGCAGCGTCCTCATTTCAGGATGCAGAAAGGAGAACCGTACAGAAGAGAATCTCTGTACAGAAAAGCCATCTCTGCGAAAAGTTCTTAGAAGCTGCCTCATTTTCAGCTTACATCCCAATGTCAAATCATATGGCCACTCCTATAAGGGAGTTGGGAAAAGTAGTAATTATTCTGGGAGATTACATACTCAGCTAAAATTCTATTACAATGGAAGAAGGGGAGAATTGGCATCAGAGTACAACCAGCAGTTTCTCCTACAATATTATCCCAGTTTTAAGGCAACCTCACTAGCCAATTGTGTCAGATTATGCTAGCACATTCTACAGCTATATACAAACACTTTTTAAAAAAAAACACACATATGTCCTCTCTCACCACTCTTATTCAGCATCATACCGGAAGCCCTAGCTTTTTCATGTAATATGAAAAAAAGAGAAAAGTATAAAAAACAAACAAGTGCATATATAGTTGTCTAACCAATCAGCAAGTATTTATTGAGAGCACCATGCTTGTTATTATGAAAATTGCAGAAGTCTAAGACAAAGTCTTTTTATGCATGTAATTGAAGCCAATTTTCTGATAAGGATTGTCCCAAGGATCCATAGATAGTCAAAATAAGAATTTATGAACATTACAAGGCCAAAATTTTAACACAGATCTCTCTCCACAACTGCAGACTTACACATTCACCTACCTACAGAACTTCTATTCCTAGATTTCCATACATACTTGTATGCAATACTGAACTAACTTATTCTTCCCCAAGACTGCTTCTTCTGTGGAACTCCCTGTCTACTAGAATCATCATCCATTAGGTTGTCCAAGTCAGAACTCCGAACGTCACCCTTCATGGACTTTCACCTTGATCCCTGCATTAATAAACCACCAAGTTCATCAATTCTACCTCCTTTCATGTATTTCTACCTACACTGTCATTATATCACTCCCAGCAACCATCATGTCTGACTTGACTATTGTTGCTCTTCTGGTCTTATCTTCTAGGACTGACACATTTTATAGGAAAAATAGAAATATTATGTGATGGTTGCTTTATGGGAATTAAGAGCAATGTACAAAAGCATCATAGAGGAGGGGAAAAGTACTTCTAGCTTCAATAGGCATAAGCTTTGGAGAAATACTTTGAGGAAGAAGCAAAATATTTTTTAAAATAAATACTGGCTAGAAAAGGTCTCTAAGTAAAAGAAACTGCATAAGCAAAAGTGTGATGTGTTCAAAGTAAAAGTAGTCTAGACTGAGGAGTATATTCTATAGGCTATGTATTAGTTTGCTAGAATTTCCATGACAAAGTACGGAAGACTGGTGGCTCAAACAACAGGAATTTATTCTCTCATAATTCTGGAAGCTAGAAGTCCAAGATCAAGGTATCACAGGGTTGGTTTTTCCTGAGTCCCCTCTCCTTGTCTTGAATATGGATATCTTCTCCCTATGTCTTCACATAGAATTTCTTTTTCCTTTGTATGTGTCTGTTCCCACATCTCCTCTTCTTATAAGGACACTAGTCATACTAGATCAGGTCCACCCTGATGCCCTCATTTTAATGTAATTACTTCTTTAAAGATCCTATCCCCTATCCTGCAGTCACTTTCAGAAGTACTGGAGTTAGGATTTCAACAGGAATTTGGGAGGGAAGACACAATTCAGCCTATAATGGACCGTTATATTTTATGGCCTTGTAAGAAATTGGATAGGATGGCAGGTAAGAGTCAGACTGTAAAGAACTTTGAAGGTTGGACTAAAGAGTTTGCACTATTTTTTAAACGAATAGCCAAAAAAGGGTTTTCAGCAAGAGCGTGCTTACGCATGTCTAAGATAACTGGCAGTATGAGGTCACTAGCCTGGACCAAAGGGAGACTGGAGGGACTGAGGTCAGTCTGGAGTCTATTGCAGTGAGTTAAGAGAAGGATAATGAAGGTCTGAGTGAAAACACTGTCAATGGAGAGTAGAAAAGAGATGACAAATCTGAAAGACATTTTGCTCATAGAATTGAGAGGCCGTATATGAGAAAACTAAAGACTCCCAGGTTTCTGGCCTGGTTGACTGGGGCAAGTGCTGTCACAAACTAAAATCAAGAGCATATGTTGACTATGAGATACTATAGAATATCTAGGTAGAAACATTCAAAAGACAGGAACCTGCAATCCAGGAGCGAGAACTAAGTTGAAAATATAGCGCACACACATGATAGTTGAGGTCAGAGTTGAGACCAGCCTGGCAGCATGCATAAGCCAAGAAAAAAAGATATCCAAAAGGGGAACCATGGAACACTTAAGGGGTAGGTTGAAGGGAAGAGGAGTCAGAGAGAGAGGAGGAAAATCAGAAAAGAATAGTGTCATGAAAGTAAAATAGGACAGTTTCAAAAAAGAAGACACAAAGTCAATCAAAAAAACAGAAAAAATTTAAAAGAGACCATTGAAATTGGCTTCCAAAAAGAAGTTTCCATGGTGGCATGGAAACACAAGCCTGACTGCAGCAGGTCTGGGAGCGAGGAAGTGCGGTGGTGGAATGCAGACCATTTCTAGGAACCCGGCTGGAAGGAGAGGAAGGAGCTGGGAAGTGTTGAGGGGGAGTTATCGGTTGCTGTCCCAGCCTGGTTTCCACACCCACAGAATAAGTAATCGCCAGATGGGGATCTCTATTCCACACCGTGTACCACCATGGCAAGCTATGCAGAAGCTCTAACACGCTGCCACATAGCTCTCCTTTGTGCCCCACGGTGGACTGTAAGCACTTCTGTCTCAGGACCTGCATAGGTGGTCCTTGTTCACAAAATCGTCCTCCTGTACCATACCATAAGCCCCGCAAGGGCAGGAATCATAACTGAGTCACCTTTACATCCCCTGCCATGTATGTTTTGTAAATGTACAAAGAAGGAAGGAATGAAGGAAGAAAGGGAGAAATGGAGGGAGGGAGGGAAAGAAGAAGAAAATAGTTAATACTGAGCATTTATTCTGGGCCAAGTGCTATGCTAAGTATTTTTCTTGAACTATTAATAATCTTCACACCAAACCTATGAGGGAGGTACTATTATCTCCATTTTACAGCTGAAGAAACTGAGGCACTGATATAATAAGTGATCTGTCCAAGTTCACGTAGTTAGTAAACAGCTGAGCATGCCTCTGAGCTTAGGCATTCAGAATCAAAAGTCCATATTCTTAACTGGGTAAAAATCAGCTATACTATTTTGATGATTAATTTTATGTGTCAACTGGGCCACCAGGTGTCCTATTTGACATTTGGTCAAGCATTATTCTGGATGTGTCTGTGAAGATGTTTCTAGATGAAACTGACACTTGAATCAGCAGAATAAATAAAGTAGTCGGCCCTCTCTAATGTGGGTGGGTCTCATCTAATCAGTTGAAGAACCAAATAAAACAAAAGGCTGATGTTCTCATGAGTAAGATGGAACTCCTCCTGAATGAATGATTTGAGCTGGGACATTAGTCTTCCCTGGCCTTCAGACTCATACTAAAATATCAGCTTTTCTTGGGTCTTGAGCCTGTGATTTTTAGACTGGAATTCACACCATTAACCACCCTGGGTCTCAGACCTTTGGACTCAGCCTGGTTTCCACATCAGCTCTGCTGGGTCCCAGATTCCCAACTGCAGATCTTGGGACTTGTCAGCCTGCATAACTGCATGAGTCAATTCCTTACAATAAATCTCTTTCTCTGTATGTATATCCTATTCTTTAGAAACCTTTACTAATATAAGTATTTTCAAAACTTGACCTAGATGAGAGGATATACTGGAAATAGTTCGAAATATTTATTTTCTAAAAGGAAAAAAAGCAAAAGCCGAGAGTTACATTTGATCTGCTGCATTGCATTTCAATTGCCTTACACAGTGCAAAACAGAACATATGATCATCCCATCACTCCTGTAGTGTTGTGTTATGTTCAGCTGTCAGGTTTGTTGGTTTCCTAAATCAACCAGTCACAGACCATCACCTAAAATATTTTTCACTGTCAAGTTCTAGAGCATAAAATTAGTCTTTGTTGCTTTGACTATTACTGATTTCAAAGGCCAAGGAATGATCATGTAGAAAAGGCAACAGAGCCTGGACCAGAAGGGCTCCCCAGATTAAATAAATTTTTGCTTATGGCTTTCATCTGAGCACTGACATGAAGAAATGGTCAGAGCTCTGGGATGTTTCCACAGGACTAGGAAGGCCAGGAAGTTCGTGTGGTTGTTTCTCACTCTCAGCATTCTTCCTGAAGGCTGGGCGATGTCCCTGAGTTTGGGATCATGGACAAGGCAGACAATGGAAGTCTTGGGACAACCTGACTATTGTTTAGGGCCTCAGGTGCTGAAATTTTGTGCATCTTTGGGACAGGAGACAAGATCCTTCCAGGGAAGCCTCCAAAGTCTCTCTCATGGAATTACACAAGAAGGAAATAAAGTCAAGCTTGTGGCTTCCCCTTCAAATGGTACCCATTTTTACTATAGGGAGAACTGCCAGGTCCATTCGTAAAATCAAACGTGGAAGAGTCATGGTTTGAGATGTAAAAGGGCCAGACCATGCCTCAATTTCTCTTCTTTAAAAGTCACTTTTCCTTTGGTGATCTTTTTCTAATTATCACTGCCCTGTCCCCCAGACCTTAGAAGGGTTTCTGTACATACAGCAGTTGGGTTTAGTGAGAAATCTCAGGATGAAGACACATTCTGGAGCACAGACATTGAGAATGCAAAGTTGAGCTGCCTCTCACCAGATGGATGCTTTCCTTAATAAGGTCACCTTTCGTTGAGGGCTTTTTCACAAGCACCCTGCCTAATGCTTCAGATGTGTTATTTAATTGAATCTCCACAATACCCCTTTGACTTTGCTAGTATTATAATCCTCTACTTTCAGATGAGGAAACAAAAGCTTAGAAAGATCAACTGCTACTATAGGTTGAATTGTGTCTCTCAAAAAGATAGGTTGGGCTGGGCGCGGTGGCTCACGCCTGTAATCCTAGCTCTCTGGGAAGCCGAGGCGGACGGATTGTTTGAGCTCAGGAGTTCAAGACCAGCCTGAGCAAGAGC
>NW_012147412.1:2279697-2295824 GCF_000956105.1 Propithecus coquereli | reverse complement strand
CCCGGCCCTGCCATCTCTTAATTAAGTTTTCTTCTTGCTCTTGATCAGAAGGGAATACCAAGAAGTCCTTTTCCAGGAAAAATCTCATTTCTCCTCTCATCTCCGCAGGGTGGCCTGCTTCCCCACCCCCAGCACATCACTTAGTGATGGGCTGATGCAGAGAGCTGAGTAAGCTGCGGGACTGGGAAGTGAGTACTCTTCATCTCACTGTGTGTACAGGTGTGCACACCAGGGAGGAGCACGGCCCAAGCACACTGGCAGGTGTGAAGAGGGTGCTCGGAGCATGAATCACAGACCCAGTCATGCCAAGCTGCGTGACAACAGCAGCCGATCCTTCAGTCTCACATAGAGAGAGGAGGTCATGTGCTAATCATTAGAAGATATCACTATCGTACCTCTAGATTCCAGGCTCTGCCTTGTTTCTACTAATAAAGACTCTCGTATTGAACACTGTGCATTTTGATCCAATTCAGGGTAAAGTTAATTTAAATGAAGCAAAAGAGGCTACGTAGGCAGTGGCCACTGGTACTAGAGTATCTTTACATGAATAAGAGGAAAAGAGTAAAGACCCCATAGCCATTCATAGCTTCTCTCTTCCTTTGTTCCCTGCTCCACAGTGAAGCAGTCTCAAAATGCTGTCAGTTCTTTTTTCTCCTGCCTTTGTCCATCTCTTTCTCTCCATTTCCAGTACATAGTTGACATGCACCTGCTCGTGTTTAAAGTTCATGCAGCTCATACTTCACCTCCCCTCCAAACACCTCCCTGACCTTACCACCTTCCCTCCCACACTGCGCCGGCAGAACCAGGCACTTCCTTCCCTATGATGCAATTGCACAAATGTTAGCACGGCTATTATGAGACACCACGTTGTACTGTAATTATTGATTTACCCTTCTCTATGGCTGCATAACAAGCCACCCCAAAACTCAGTGTCTTAAAACAACATTTATTACTATTGTTATAGCTCATGGCTCTGGTGTTTAATTGGGCTCAGCTAGTTCTTATTCAGGGTGTCTCCACAACTATTGTTAGACCAGGGCTAGGGCTGGGATCATTGCCAAGTCTTCACACATCTGGTACCTAGGCTAGGAAAACTCAAACAGCTAGAGCCCTCTAGGTATCTCTCCATCTCTGTGTGATCTCTCCTCGTGGTCTCCCCCTCATGGTAGTTTCAGGGTAATCATGGCCACTTAGGACTCCAAAGGCAAGTGTCCCAAGACATAATGAACCAGGCAGAAGCTGCATTGCCTTTTATCACTTAGTCCAATCACACAGTGCCACTTTTGCCATGGTCCCAGGCCCACTCAGCATCAACGAGGAGGGAATATAACCCATCTCTTCAACCCCACGGAGGAGGATCAACATCACACTGTAAGAAGAACATGTGGGATGAGAAATATTCATGTAGCCATCTTTCGAAAATACAACCTGCCACATTTATGAATTCAGTGTTTGGAAAAATGCCTGGCACTTAATGTTCTCCCTGTAAATATAAGTGGTGTAACAAATGAATGATCCTTATCCCCCTGTACAGACCTTACTATCTTATGCCCAGCTACGGAAAAAACTTCTATTCTTGCCTCTTTCCCTTTAGCCTTTCCTATATCCAATTTATCACTTACTCCATTTTCTGAAGGTCCATTTTCTAAAACCTCTGCTTTTCTCATGTCTCATTTTCGAAAACCTTCAGCAGCTCCTAACTGCTTGCAGTAGTGTGAGTACCTCGTCCCAGCTTGTGCTGCTGTGAAGTTCCTGTGACAATAACACAAGTATACATACTCATATATGTATCTCAACTGACCTACAGACTGAAAGGAGAGCATGCCCGGAACATATATGTGCTATTGTCCTTCAAATGAGCAGCTTCCTTTATTTATAGAAGTTGTCCCAAGTTCTGGTTCAAAGCGATGGATTCAAACATTATGCTTACTTCTGCTCTCTCTTGAAATTCCACAAAAACAACAGCAGAAGGATAGAAAGGACACAGATCTTCAAGAGACTGGAAAAAGAGACACACGCTCCAAAATTTAGAAGCTGTCAAGCCCATGGAGAACGGTTATTGACATAGATGATTTGCAAAGTTGAAGCTGCTTTTTTATCAAAGAATTTCATCAGGGTTTATGAATTGGAAACACCAAATGCCTCTGAAATAGAGGAGAAGGCAGGATTGAAAATGAAAACGAGTTCAAAGGGTATATAAGAAGTAGTAGCTGTGCCGCCCCCGTGCTGGCAGAAGCCTGCGGGTTTACTCTCTTGGAGAGGATGAACCAGGAGCACTCTGGGCATGGATCAGTAGGCAAGCTAATAACAAAGGGAAGTAAATAAAAATCTACAGGTGGAACAGTCAGATCTCTGGATTCTTTTTCTGATTATGCTCATGAATACTAATAGATTGGCTTTGGTCTGTACCCCTTCCCCACACAAGTCAAGAAATTGGTGAATTCCTCTCTGGGGGTGAAAAAAAAACAATGTATCAACCCATGAAAAGAAGATCTAGAGGCCTGGCGTGGTGGCTCACGCCTGTAATCCTAGCTCTATGGGAGGCCGAGGCAGGCGGTTTGTTTGAGCTCAGGAGTTCGAAACCAGTCTAAGCAAGAGCGAGATCCCGTCTCTACTAAACTTAGAAAGAAATTAATAGGACAAATAAAAATATACAGAAAAAATCAGCCGGGCATGTTGGCGCATGCCTGTAGTCCCAGCTACTCGGGAGGCTGAGGCAGGAGGATCGCTTGAGCCCAGGAGTTTGAGGTTGCTATGAGCTAGGATGACGCCACGGCACTCACTCTAGCCAGGGCAACACAGTGAGACTCTGTCTCAAAAAAAAAAAAAAGAAGAAGAAGATCTAGAGACTTTAGCTATTGGGGTTTCCAACATTCTTAACCTGCAGTAAGGCTCACCAGTGGACAATACGGAAAATAAATAAATAAATAAAAAGAGCTGTCAATGGTTTTTTTTTTTTTTTTTTTTTGATGCTGATCTTCTAAATAGGAAGAGACAGACAAAGGTCACCATATACTCGAGCAAAACCGCCAACTGAAAAGTCAGAGACAAAAACAAGTTAGTGGGACAAAGAAACTCAAAGGAAATAGGAGCAATACCAGGAGTAGTAAAAGGAGGAACAGAAAAAAGAGAAAGAGAAAGAAAACCATAATTCAGACCTTCAGAAAGATTAAAGATAGCAGAAATAAAACAGTCAACAAAGGAACTGGACAATAAAGATGAAGTTATATGGCAGCAGGTGGAACAAAAAGATAGAGATAGAAAATAGAAACAATAAGAAAATCAGACGATTCATGACCATCTAGCATCTGAATAAGAAGAGTTTCAGAAAGAAAGAATGAGAAAAACAGAATTTTTCAAAAAAAATAGTTCAAGAAAAATTTCCAGAACAGAAAGACACTAGTCTCCAGATAGAAGTGGCTGTTACTATACAGCAAAATCGGTGGCCTTACCCAGAGAGAACATCCTACAATCTCTCTCTATCTTCTAGAGATAAGAGAGAAAGCAACAAAGGAGGGCAGATCCAAATTGCACAGGACTTCTCATAGCAACACTGGGAACCAAAAGTCATCAGGAAAATACCTTCAAAATTCCGAGGAAAAATAACTTCCTGTCCAAAATTCTATACTTAACATCAATAAAGAGTCAAAATAGAAAGATGTTTTTAGACAAGTAAAGTCCTAAAAATGTAGTCTCTCTGCATTCATTCTTAAGATACTGAAGGATACGTCTTACCAAAATGAGCATATAAACAAGAAATGGAGAAATGCAAGATCCAGGAAACAGGGAATCCAACCCAGGAGAGGAGTGAAAGGAATTTCCAAAAGGATCGAGGAGAAATGCCTGGGAGACACTATGTGGCACTGAAAGCATTCAGTTCATACTGGAGCAAGGACCCAGAGGGCTCCAGAAGTCCTCCAGGAAAACATGAAAGAGAGAGCAGCTGATGTGTTTGAACAAAGGTTCTAAGAGAAGATTTAGCCCTCCAATTGAAGTCTGGGGGTAAATTAATGGTAGGCACATCAAAAATGAATTTAAAATAGTACAATTATTAATTTCACAGAAAACAAAATGTTGTGATCCCAGTACACCACATGGTTCCACCGTGAATGAAATGCACATAGGCCTAATTGGGTAAAATTTCGAAATTAGATTTAGAAAGGTGAAAAGAGGGAAGGAAGAAAGAGAAGAAAGGGAGAGGGAAAGGGAAAAATAAAAAGGAAAACATTTTAGTGTTGCTTATTTTAAAAAGTTTTAAAAGTTCTTGTCTACAAGATGAAATCAAAGCCTTTCACCTGACATTCAGGTCTTGCACAATAGTTGCACACTGACTCACTATTGATCCATAGTACCTGATACTTTAATTTTCTACAACTGTGCTCACGTTTTTCCTCCAATCTTGGAATTCTCTCGATCACCTGTCCTCTCTAAATTTTATTCATCTTCTGAAGTTACCTGTATTCTTACCGCTTCCTTAAACCCTTTCTTGTCAATCCCCCATAGAGGGATCTTTCCCTTCTCTAAATTCCCACAGCAGTTACTGTCTGTACCCGGTTAGCTAATTGGGCTCTTTGCATTTCAGCTTTTAAAGTGCTATGGCTTATGTAAGTGGCTTACAAGTTCCTTGAGGACAGATTCTCCCACGGTGGCTCATGCAGTGCTGCGGAGCTATCTGCATGGTAAGAACATTAACATTTTTTGAACAAATTAGCTAATTAATATTTAAGTTACTACACTTTATGTCTGTCTCATGCTAGGCTCTTTTGGTTTCTTCCACTGAGCAACAGGGGTTTGTTGTCGCTTTCCACTGATCTCTTCTGCCTGTGGTTGCTGGGCTGTGACTACTGAGTCAGTCATTTCTTAGGCATCCTGCCCCCTGCATGCTCAGACCTAGGAGCCCAGAAGGTGAGGAAGGTCTGGGTCGAGACTGAGTAACCGCACCATGGCACCTTGTTGGTGTCGATTTGGTTCGGAAGATCTGTTCCTACCAAAACCAAGTGGGGCAAAAAGTGACAGGTGGAGACTACAGCCAAGTCCATTCTTAGCTCTATTAAATGAAAAGAAAAGAAAGACAGTAGGACTATCAACTCTTTACAAGTGGTTCTGGAGATGTCAAAAAAAACTATGGAAGAACCTTTCCAAATACAATTAGAACATGGGTAATTTCCTGCATACTGATGTTATACCAGCATCACCTGAATTTTCAAAGATCATTTTCTTCACCTCTTGGGCACCCGTCTAACTGCCTACTCTTCACATTCCCTGGCCCAGACAACCCCATGTAGAAATAGTTTGTAGCCAACC
The DNA here is from genome assembly GCF_000956105.1 of Propithecus coquereli. Lineage (NCBI taxonomy): Eukaryota > Metazoa > Chordata > Mammalia > Primates > Indriidae > Propithecus > Propithecus coquereli. The sequence goes on along the minus strand of NW_012147412.1, from coordinate 2,290,520 downwards.
CACTCCATCTCCTACTCTGCTTGTCAGATTCAGTCCCCTGAAGACCAGGAAGGCAATGAGAATGACATTTTCCCTTTTAAAAAAAGTAGGAATAAAATGCCTGTTATGTCACCCAAAGACGTCATTTCTGGTACATAATTTATTGAGTCCTAGAACCTTGGAGTTGGAGGAGACCCTAGAGATCATCTAGACTATCGTTTCTCTGTGTCTGTGTTTGACGACAAATCCCCCTGGCTTGACTGATGTGCAATGCTACTGCTTCTGCTTGGATACTACCATGAACAGGAAGGACCTCCCTCAGCAAATCAGTGACAGGAGATCCATGTGTCATGTGGCAGGGATGCTCTGCTGGCAGTGGGGTATTTGAAGAGAGCTTCCCTCAAACGCAATGGTTGTTTATATTTTACAATCACAAACCCAACCACCACAACCTACCCATCAAGAGAATGTGAAGAAAGCTTTTAGAACATCTCATTGATAAAAGAACCTATAAATATGATATTTTGAATGTTATTTTAATAGGTTCAAAGATTCCTGAAATTCACCCATAGATCCTAAGCTAAGAATTCCTATGTTAATGTTGTCTTTGAAAACAAAGAAAATGGTACTGGTCCATGGACTAAAACAATAATGTAATTATTCTGGCTTTGGGGGAAACATTCAAGCCTCAGAAACCAAGAATTTTATTTTAAATTGTAGCACTACACATTGTCTCAACATCTGCCTGGACCAACTGTGTCTTGGGGATATTGAGACGGTTAAAAGACACTGAGAAGTGGGTCAGCCTGTTAAGTTATTTTGTGGGGCTGAATATTTCCTTGACACACTGGCCACATTGTGTGGAGAAACGCCACACTATTCACCATTGTGTTGGCAGCTCCTAGGATTCTCAAGGTTAATGATTTTACGGGCCCAGACCTCACACATGTTGCACCTTTCAAAAGCTTCGTTTCTCTTGGGTTTGGAGGATTTCCCAATGACTTTTAATTAAGTGTATTCTCTGTTGGCAGGAATGAGACAATAAAGGGCAGGGGTTTGTACATTCTTGCTCACAAAGCCAACCCTATATATTTGTCAGTGGTTGATTGATAAGCGGAATGCTTAAGGTTGCAGTTGCAAAGTAAAACCCACAGTTAAGTGCTGCCTATAAAAAGAAGCTTGGGAAGGTAGCTTCTGCAGTACTTCCGTGGTGTATTCCATGGTCCGTTTGGACTCTTGAAGCTTTCTTAGGTGTTGGGCTCTTGCTCCTGGGGGCATGTGCTTCCTGAAGAACTCATGGACAAGAAGGCAGTCGGCTTGAATGAAATGATGTTGAAGGAGAGCTGGACCAGATGTTTGGGGAAGGGGAGAGGTGTGGGGATCATTATCAGAGTAGGGAATATATGTGTCACTTCTTACAAGCATTGAAAAGAAGTTTTCTGTTATGCAAGGTGAGATGAGAAAAGAAACAGATCTGATTTCTCAATATTAACTCCTTGATCTGAAAGGAACTAATCCATTCTTCTGCCTCCAGGCAATGCAACGTTCAGATAGATTGGGTTTTTGTTCTTCTTTTTTCAGCATTCCCATAGAAGGACATTCCAGGCTTCCTTAACCTTGCATTCCAGAGTCTCACAGTGCCTATACTCAGGAAATAACTTCCTCAGGTTTAACTTAAATCCCTCCTCTGCAATGTGAGACCATTGCTATCCTCCAGGGACTGGAAGAACAGCTGCCTGGCACCTTGCCAGTCACACCATTCCACTTTCCCATTGTTCTGGGAAGGAAACGGCTCTGGGCACTTGTTGATTAGCTCCTCACCACCCAGCAGGAACCCAGGCCAGAACTTCAGGCTCCTCTGAGGAGTTGCTTTGCTGCCGCTTCAGGTACCTACTTGGGGCACTATTTTCCCAGGACTCTAAAATTATCCCAAGTGACTTATCACCCTCTGAAAATAAAATTCTCTGTGAGGGGCTTTGAAAGATGACATAAAAGAATGTTCTACATCTTTATGGAGCTTTACCTAACATTTGTGCCTGCATAAGTTCCACTAACTTCATTATAACCGTCATTTAAAATATAAGGAAATGGGTCCAACAAGATTGGCTCAACCAAAGTTTGCACAGATAAGAAGAAGGGGAAGCCAAGAGTTGGCCCTCAATTTATGATCCTTAAAGTTCAGCGCTCTTTCCGCTACACCAGAGTTGCTTCCTAGGGAACGAATAAAGCTCTGGACCGCAAACCATATGTGTCTTGCCTTTGCAATTCTTAGTCTAACAAACAAGAGAGGCAGATACACAAGGAAATGAGTATCGAATGCCAACTCTTCAGTCACAAGAACAGTAGAATCAGCTGGGAGTGGCTGGAAGGACAGCAAGAAAGATTCATGGTGCAGGTGGCATTGCAGAGTGGTCACGGGGAGGTTTTGGAGGCAGAAAGAGCTGATGTCCAGCCCTGGCTCCAACACGTGCTGTGTGACACTAGGGAGGTTCACTCACCTCCAAGCTTTCATCATGTATGAAATGAGAATAATAACAATATTTTTTTTAACAAGGTTATTTTGAGAAGTAAATGAGATAATTAACATAAAGTGCTTAGCACAGGGCCCGGCAGATAGGAAGAGCTAAATAAATGTCTAAGCAGTAACTATTCATCTTATGGAGTGAATAGAGCAATGAAACCGAATGGAGTTAAATTAGGAAAGGTTTCATAGAGGAAGTGAAAGTGCAATAGGAATTTGAAAGCAAGATCGAGGCTCAGGGAAGAAGACAAGAAGGGTATTGCTTCTTTGCTCTCAGCCTCCCGTGGGAGGCTATGTTAGTCCCTGCATGCGGGTGCCCACGCTGTCAGTCTCCACAGATTTTCAGATTTTTAGGCCACATTTTGGGATAGTAAAATAGCAGTGTGTTATAAGAGAGACTGTGGATGGATGGCTACAAGATACATGGGGAGATGCTAGCATTAAAGTAAATTCTACCCTAGAATGAAGAACAGCTTCAGTATAACTCCATTAAAAATTGAGTGTGCTGTAATGTGGAGCTATTCTTAGTGCAGATAACATCTTAGAAGGTTAAATCTAATGACTTGGCTTGCATGCCTTGGATCTGCTGCTTCCGATATAGGTGAGAGAGATGACCTCTCCAAGATGCTACAAATTTTTGGGAATAGGGATAGTGCAATTCTTGGAACTTTCCCATTGATTGGTTAAGTAAATCATCTAAATGTAAATCTAATTTGAAAGGTATATGTTACATTTAACAGAATTAATAAGTGAATCATATAGGCAAAATGTTAGAAGTACCAAAAAAATTGCCCTCATTGATTGGAGACTTGGAAACAAACCCCGAAGAGTAAGGAGCCTGAGAAGGAAATCACTGGATGCTCTTAGGGCTTGTGGCAATACTACTTTTAACATCTGCCCAATCCAGTATGGATTTGTGGAACACAAACCACAGCACCACAACTATTTCCAAAGGCATGTAAATCAGGATGCAGTTCTTGTCAGTGTGTGACAAGCCATTTAAGGCACCCAGACTGAGGGACTGTAGAAAGTCCATCCTGTACCTTGGTGCTGCCAAGTCACGATGTGGGTTTCTGTGGCTACAGAAATGAAGCCAGGTAGTTTCACAAGCTGCACTGACCTAAATGTTCTTCCTGCTTGGACTGCTGGCAACGCAGAGGGAAGCGCTGGTCTGAGAAACCCAGTCCTTAACCTGCTTTTGGAAGGACATTCCTCAAAAACAGGTGCTTAAATTAGATAAATGAAAGGACAATGGAGAGGGATAAAGAAAAATCATATGCATTTAAAATATACTGTATGCCAGTCACTTTACATACACTGATTTGTTTAATCCTCACAGTAATTTGTAGGATAAGAATTACTAAACTCATTTTACAAAGGGTTAATAATGGCAGAGCTGGGATTTGAATCCAGGTGTGACTGACTCCAAAGTATACAAGTGCACAGTCTTTCTGTCTCACAAGGTGGCCACAGGGAAATGGACTGTAGTTGAATTTCACTAAGACATGTGGATGTATGTATTAGACTAGGATGAGGTAGGGCTCCAAAGCTGGATTCAAACCATGGAGACATGGAATCAAGAAGTCTCATGTTAAGAGATTCAAAGCTTATTCCATGGGCAATGGGCAGTCAAAAAGGTTTTAGAATGGGGCTGGTGGGGGGAAATAATCCGAATCGTCCTTTCTACTCTTAGAAGGGAATTTGTTATGGAAGAGAATAAGGAAAGACCAAATGGAAAAACAAATAAAAAAGAAGAAATAGGTCCTAGCTCTGGCGAGTTAGTAATAAAGGCTTGAACCAAATAGTAATCAAAAGACCTGAAAAAAAGAACAAAAACAAAAACAGTGTGGCAGATTACATTTTCCCAAAATGGCCATAACAATATTTTACATCCCATATGTTCTTCCAGAAACGTGTCACTCCCCATGAAGAGGTGGAGTCTACTCCACCTCCCATGAACCTGGGCAGGGCTTTGTGAATGCCTCAACTAACAGAGTCCGACAGAAGTGATTTTTAAGACTAGGTCATAAAAAGTGATACAACTTCTACCTGGTTCTGTCTATCTCAGGATGCTTGCCCTTGGAAGCCAGCCACTAGGCGGTGAGGAAAACCAGACTGTATAGGGAGTTCCTAGCCCTTGCTCAGCTCCCTGCCTGCATGGCGCACCCACTTACTGGCTATGTGAGTGAGCCATCCTGAAGTGGATCCTTCAGCTCTTAGTTGAGCTTTGCCAGGTGATGCCACATGGAACAGAGTCCGACCTTCCAGACTGAGTACTGCCCAAATTGCAAATTTGTGAACAAAATAAATGAATATTGTTGCTTTAAGTTACTAGGTTTTGGGGTGCTTTTTAATGCAGCAATAGATAACTGGAACAAAAAGGGCCAATGGGAGAAGATTCACTGGTGTATCAACCATCACACATACAATGAATCCTGGCCAAATGATAACAAAGGCCAACTTTATTTATCTGATTGTGTCTCTATCACTCTGAGCAGTAAAAATTTTAGAGCTGGAAAATATTTGTACATCTATTTGTAACCACATAACAAAGTACTAACCATTGCATTTCCACAGTATCCACTCTAATGGAGGAGGGTGGAGATGCAGATGATCGTCCATAACAATGAATGATCCAATGGAGAACAAACCTGCATTGACTGTCTACCATATTGTAGGCAAGATGTCAGACCTTTCGTATCCCTTTTCTCATCTGATGCTCGTAAAACTCTTATAGAGTCTTACTCCTATTTTACAGGGTCAGAGTAAGGTCTAGACAATAGATTAAAAACCTCAAACCAGTGAGCAGCAGGGACTCAAACTCAAGTCTGATTGGAATCAAACTCAAACCTAATTCCAATGCTTAGTGCCTTTCCACTGCATCGTCCTCCATATTTTCCAAAATATGATGTCTCTTTGGTTTGGACACACATGTACTATTAACGGTTTTTGAGCTGTTTGGAGTGGATTCTTTTTCCTATAGCAGCAGCATATTTACCTTTCTTGGCTACTATTAAAAAAAAAAAAAAGAGTTTGCATTCCTGAAGCATCCAAAACCCAACAGTGTTGAAAGCAGATGGTCCACAAGTATGCTGTGAGACATGGGAAATCAAAATTAAAAGAAAATTTTGTCACTGTTATGGAGTGCTATGGTGCTATGTATATATGTATATATAATGTGAAATATGTCATATATAGAAGTGGCTTTTTCTTCTTTATTAAGTTGGCCATCCCCCTTATTAAAAGTGTTTTTGCAATCAAAGCTAAGACATTTTGCCCCAATGCATGAGTGTCTTATACATTAAAGTTCAGAACACTATTCGTTGTGCAAAATATACAGATGTCTGCTCTGATCAGTCTGCTTTAGAATTCAGTCCAGGGCTTGAGATTGTTTGAATGGGAAGAGTTCCTCCGCTCTGTGATTTCTTGGAGGGAGAAGTTATGTGGAGGGGAAGAGATGAGAGTCTCTCCCTGTGAGTGTCAGGGTTCTATGATTGGCGGAAGCAGGCATCCAGACCCCTCCATTCTGTCCTGGCACTGCTAATGCTCACTGTGGCCTTGCTCAAGCCATTATCCCCTTGTCTTTTCTTATTGGTTAATTGGAGTCAATAACACAATGCCTGTCCTATTGACTGCAAGTCATTTCTATAGGAAAAGTCATCAGCATTTGTGCAAATACAAATGCCCTTCATTATAAACAACACTCTCTTTTTTTTTCTTTTTTCTCCCAACAATGAGGCATATCTTTCCTCAACATGCCATTTTCAAAACCTTTGACATTTCACCACACCTCATCATTGCCTTCATCATGGATCATGCCAATTTGTCAGTTTTAATCTGTCTAAAAACCTGCCTCTGCCAGCGTAAACCTTTTTATTTCTTATATGTTGATACAAAGATTTCACACATTGATTTTTGTGTAGCTCTGATTTCATGCAAGTGAAGCAAACAGTGACAGGTTGGTACTTGGGATAATGAATGCTCAATCATATTAATACAAATCAATGGCATTGGCAAGTTTTGGATGAGGCACAGGGGGTGGGGTCTGGAAAACACACGCTGCCAGAACAAAACAGATGGTCAGAAGCTGGCACTCTTACCTCTTTATCTTGATGGACTCATTAGCAGACTTGTCTCCTTTGGGTCTCATTTGAGTTTCCTGGCTTTAAATGGCACCCCATAGATTGCCTACCATCCTGGAAAACTACCGACATACCCTTTGCATGACCTGGCACAGAGAACATTCTAGTGCTCGGGGTCTGTCTAGCAGCCTGGAGGGCTAGGACTTAGGTAAACAGGTACTGGAGCTACTATTTATCCAGTAGGATGTTGGGATCCGAAGGGTTAATATGTCCCTGTTAAGAACAAACTGTTCTAAAGATTATTGTTTATTGAATGTCAAGTCCTGAACTAGGCACATTGTTTTTCTTAAACCTCACAAGCACTCTAAAAGGTAGGTTCCATTATTGATATTGTTGTTCTTACTGTTATTTTAGTGGTGAGAAACTGAGGATTAAGTAATTTGTCCAAGAGGGCACAGCTGGTGAGTGGAAAAGGCAGAATTTGGCTCTGGGTCTGAGGACTCTGAAGCTGGGTGGTTAGCCGCTGGTATAACCCTGCACCAGCTCGGCTGCAGGTCTCATATGCAAGGGCAGATGGCTAAGCCTTCAGGCAGTTTTTTGGTCCTGAACTGGTTCCTACACATGGTCCCTTCTTTCCTTTCTGCAGGCTCAGAGACTCTCCACTGTCTCTTTCCTCCTTTTTTGAAACGTTATCTGTATTCTCAGGGTTCTTTCCGCTCCGAGGCTGGCAGTGGGGCAGGGCATAGTCACCCTGTCCCCCTCTCTCCATTTTTGCTCCAAGTGGGCACCATCACAGGAAAAAGACAAGAGGAGCCAGAGGTTTCAGAAATTCTTCTGGGTTTTTACTGTCATTGATCTAGCACATAGAGATCTTGCCTTCCTAGTTTTAAATTTTTACTGTTTTTAGTGATTTCCTTTCTAGATGGTGTCTTGAGTTCTCTCTTCATTGACTTGGCTGCTTAACCTGTATTAGAGCTGCAAGAGATTTAGCTTGAAAGAGCTGCTAAATGTGAAATTCTTGTGCCTGTGCTAAGGCTGCTTTATAATCTTTACCCCTAGTATGAGTTCCTTCTGCATGTCTTTCTTCATTTGCTCCTGGGCAGCTTCTCTGATGGAGAACATTTCCATCTCGGGCCCCAAAAGATCATACACAGGACTTCAAACTTCAGCTTTGCAGGGATTTCCCCAGACTCAGAGCAACCTCCTGGGACCCAGCTGCCAGTGTCCTGTCCTCTGTCTCTGAATTCTGGTGGTTGCCAGCAGAATGCTCAACCACCAGCACCCCATTGCCTCTACCTTCCATCAGTACCACCTTTGACCATCTAAGGAACTTCTTTTTCCACATACACAGCCTCTGAGCTTTGCCACCTTGTTTCCTGGTCACCCTTCAAATTTATTTTTTTTAAAAAAATGCTTCTCTATCTAGAATTCTTTGACACTACTTTCCTAGTCCTCCAAACTTTACAGTTTCTCCTCTATATTATTTTCCTATCACTGCCTAAGGTGTAAACCCCACTACTCAGCCCTTGCTTTCTGCTTTTTCAGCCTTTACATTAACTGCCCTCAACAGCTTATCCAGGCTCACGGTTTCAATCACCATTGTAATAATGATTCACACACCTCCACAACAAGCTATACTCTCTGCTCTCTTCTTAATTCCAAATAGCTTCCTATGGGAAATTTTTGTGCAAAGATTCTACCATTATCTCCAACTTAGCACGCCTAAACTTCCCATTTCTGTCCTTCCCATTCTACCAAGTCATCGGCTTCAGCTTGAACACTTTCTCTGCATCAAATTTATTCATTTATCCATCCACTCAGTTATTCATTCACCTATTCAATAAACATTTGTGAAATGCCTATTCTGTGTCAGGTTCTGGGCAAGTCACTAAAGATACAGAAGTAAATGGCATTTCCTCAGTTTCTCATATTGAAGATTCTCCACCCATCAACATCATCTCCTGTACAACCCTTCCTCTCATGGTTTCCAGGAACACTAGGTGCTTCAGTCAAACTGGTTTCCTATCCTTCACACTAACATGTTCTCTCTTACCTTTATGTCTTTGTTCTTTTTGTTTTTCCCACCTGGAATAACTTCCTCCAACATTTCTGCCATTTAACATCAATGTTTCCTTCAGGTCTCACATATTTTCAAAGTCTGAATATAATGCTTTTTCCCTTTTCTGAATTCCCATGTGATTTTCAGTGGTTTCTCCTTCCCACTGGGACCATGGCAGAAAATGTTTTAGTAACAGAAAAGTCTTAGCATCCTCTAGTGAAGTTGTCATAAGCAAAGGCATATTTTCTGGACAAGGACAAGATTAAGTCATTCCTTTACTCATTGATTTACTCATTCACTTCTGAGCTCTGTGTAAAAAGACGTGGGCTCCCAAAGGGCATGAGGCCAGTGCCAGGGTGGCTGTCCATGCTACCGCTCATCATAGGCCCTGGGTGGTGTGCCCTACTGCTCTGCAGCCTGGTGGCACTTGCTGACAGGGATAAGGCCTGGCAGAAGGGGAGTTGCTACAGGATTTGGAACACTTGCTCACAGTGAAGGAGCTACCTCATGCAAGACTCACTCTGATACCCACTCTACTTCATGGTGGACTTCTTCCAGAGGGTCCATCCCAACAGTGTGACCAATAACCCCAACACCCACTCTGGGCAATATGCTTTAATGTTTTAAGAAGGGGAATACCTTTTTCTTCACTGTCTCCTCAGGGGACAATCATGAGAAGGTCCTGAGAGTTGAGCTCCACATGCTCAAACTCTGGTGTTTGCACAGGACCCTGAATATGACAAGACCTACCATTATTACAGGGTAGAAGTCCATAAGGTCATGGATCCAGGCCAGATGCCGATTGAGAAGACGACTTTCAGCCAGGAATATTCCTCTGGCCTCTGAAGACTGGCTAAGATGGAGAGTGACTGGATCCTGGAAAACACCTCAGCCCAGAGCTGCCTGGGACAGATCATGAAGACACAGAATTATGGTTACTACACAACCCAGTGGAAGGGGATCACAATGATGATTGGAACTCCTTACTTATCCTTGACTAATAAGAGTAAGACATTGTTGTTCCTGAAGGGTCACTCTGTCTCTGCTCATCATACTGTATTCTCAGAACTGGAGAGTCTGTCCCAGGCAGAACTGTCTGCAGACTGCCCTTAGCTACCCCAGGCTATGGCCCCAGAGTGAAATACAAACCTCAAAAGGACTTGTGATGGCCAGAAGGGCCTGTTCTACATGGACTTACAGGGACATCAGCTACATTGATGGGGATTTCTCATCTCAAGGCTGTCAGGTCAATAGTGACAAGATCAAGGCTCTACCCTCAGGGCCATAGGTTAACACCAAAGACCATTGTGACCATACCCTGGCACACAGCTCCATTTGCCTGGGGATGTGGACTGGGAGAGAGAGGAAGAGAGAGGCAATCCCCATTGAGGAGCCTGTAGCTCAGGGTCCTAATTCTAATACAGTATTTGGCCAGATGACAGGCTAGAATCAACCTCTTCATGCTGCTCTCAAGGAGAGGATCAAACATTACAGGTGGATGTCCACCTAAGGATGAGCCTTCTTGGAGAGAGCACTGTAAATCATTGAAGAAGAGACAGGGTACACTCAGAATGAAGGAGAAGGTGATGGGGCAATCCCCTCAGCAAGATTAGAAGGTACCTGAGGGAGGCAAGAACATGGGGGGAAGGACAAGAAGAAAGAACCTCAGGGCTCCAAACTCCTCCCATGGACACTGTGGCCCAAGCTGTGAGCAGGCTCTCACCACCACTTTAGTCCTCCAGACTGATCAGGGAGCTGCTTGGAGTCTGTGCAGCAACACTGTGCCATAAAGTAGGCACAACAGGGACCTGGTGGCTTCCGTTTCCAGGTTGCTGCAACTGACACCATTCTGAACTCTCAGGCTCAGAGTGCCAGGTCTACATAGGGCTCAGCTTTGCTGCAGCTGCCTCTGCATTGCCCCGTTTGGACTAGGGAAGGAGCAAGAAGAGCAGATGCTCTCACGCACCACATGACTGGGAGTTGAGCATCACTCCCCACCATGAGGAATTCGAGCAGTGTGGGCACCTTCTATGCCACCTGAGAGCCCTGCAGTGACTGCCTTGATGGGGCCTGTACAGGGGGAGAGACCTGTCCACCCAGTGCCCCAACATTCCAACTCCTATACTGCTGCCTGATCCTGTGGCCCAACCTACAGAGCTCCCACATTGCCACCAGGCCCTGC
>NW_012147412.1:2276949-2279647 GCF_000956105.1 Propithecus coquereli | reverse complement strand
GCCTGGGGATGTGGACTGGGAGAGAGAGGAAGAGAGAGGCAATCCCCATTGAGGAGCCTGTAGCTCAGGGTCCTAATTCTAATACAGTATTTGGCAAGATGACAGGCTAGAATCAACCTGTTCATGCTGCTCTCAAGGAGAGGATCAAACATTACAGGTGGATGCCCACCTAAGGATGAGCCTTCTTGGAGAGAGCACTATAAATCATTGGAGAAGAGACAGGGTACACTCAGAATGAAGGAGAAGGTGATGGGGCAATCCACTCAGCAAGATTAGAAGGTACCTGAGGGAGGCAAGAACATGGGGGGAAGGACAGGAAGAAAGAACCTCAGGGCTCTAAGCTCCTCCCATAGACACTGTGGCCCAAGCTGTGAGCAGGCTCTCACCACCACTTTAGTCTTCCAGACTGATCAGGGAGCTGCTTGGAGTCTGTGCAGCAACACTGTGCCATTAAGGTAGGCACAACAGGGACCTGGTGGCTTCCGTTTCCAGGTTGCTGCAACTGACACCATTCTGAACTCTCAGGCTCAGAGTGCCAGGTCTACATAGGCTCAGCTTTGCTGCAGCTGCCTCTGCATTGCTCCGTTTGGGCTGGGGAAGGAGCAAGAAGAGCAGACGCTCTCACGCACCACATGACTGGGAGTTGAGCATCACTCCCCACCATGAGGGATTCGAGCAGTGTGGGCACCTTCTATGCCACCTGAGAGCCCTGCAGTGACTGCCTTGATGGGACCTGTACAGGGGGAGAGCCCTGTCCACCCAGTGCCCCAACATTCCAACTCCTATACTGCTGCCTGATCCTGTGGCCCAACCTACAGAGCTCCCACATTGCCACCAGGCCCTGCAATCCTGCACTGCTACCCAGCCTGTGGCCCTACCCCATGGTTCTTGCACTTTTGCCTTACCTACAGCCCCACACACATAGCTCTGCACTGCCACCCATCCCCATGGCCCCCACCTACTGCCTGGTGGGACTTGTCCCCACCATCCAACACTCCACCAAGGACCCACTAGCCATGAGCCACCATCACACCTAGACCTGGGTGAGTGAATACCCACAGCCCTGACACCCATGACCACTGCCTAGATAGCCTCACCTAACTGCCACTGTCACTGCCTCAGGGAGTCCTGGGCAGAGCAATCTCCTGCAATGCAGCCTCTGTGGAGAGGGACTCACCCAGCGCCCCCACCTGAGCTTAAAACAGTGGTTTAGGGAACAACCCACCATTCCACACAAAGATCATTAAGCACTGGCTTAGACTGCAACAATCACAGGGGATCAAGACAACACAGGACAGCTGCATTGCAGGTACTCAGTGCATCTGCCCCTCTCTTGCTGAGTTAGTCTTTCAGAGTAGATCACAAAAGCGCCATCTAGAGACCTCTCCTTCTTCTCACTAGGTAGGAGAGTTCCTAGCAAAGGAGAACAGGTGCACCACACACCTATCTGCTCTGAGCTGAGAGAAGAGGTTTCATAAGATAAGAAACCAGCAAAATAACTCTGGAAATATAAAAAAAACAAGCTAGTTCAATGCCCCTATGGGATCACAATAGATCTACAGCAACTGACCCCAACCAAAAGGAAATTCTCAAAATGTTAGAAATGGAATTTAGAATATGGATGGTGAAGAATATGAATGGGATTAAAGAGAAAGTTGAAAATGTACACAAAGAAGCAAAAATAAATTTCAGGACATCAATGAAAAAATGAAAAAGTTGCTTATGAGCTAAACAACATAATAAAGGATATAACATAACTTAAAGAAATCAAAGAGTCATTTTGGGAATTTCAAAATATAGCGGAAAGCTTCAACAACAGGCTATACCAAGAAGAAGAAAGCATCTCAAAGCCTGAAGACAAGGCTTTTGAACTAACCCAGTCAGTAAAAGATGGAGAAAAAAGAATGAAGAATGAACAATCACTCAGAGAAATATGGTACTATGTGGAGCAAGCCAATACATGAATTATAGGTATTCCTGAGGGAGAAGAAGAAAAAGCAAAAAGCACTGAAAATCTATTCAAGGGAATTATTGAGGAAAACTTCCCTGGTATCACCAGAGATTAAGTTATCCAGATACAACATGGTCATCAAACATCGGGAAGATTCATAGCAAATAAGACATCTCCAAGACATATAGTCATCAACCTGGCCAAATTAAAAATGAAGGAGAAAATTCTACAAGTTGCAAGACAAATGCAACAACTAATCTACAAAGGAAAACCCATCAGGCTGACAGAAGAGTTCTCAGTGGGGACCTTACAAGCTAGAAAGGATTCGGGCCCCATTTTTAGTCTTTTGAAACAGAACAACTGCCAGCCAAGAATTTTGTATCCTTCAAAACTAAATTTCATGAGTGATAGAGAAATAAAGACTTTTCCAGACAAGCAAACACTAAGGGAATTTGTCACTCTAGACTTGCCTTATAGGAAATATTCAAAAGTGCATGGAACGTGGAACAACACAGTTGATACCCATCAGTGTAAAAACACCCAAAAGTTAAACCTCACAGCTCTTATCAAACAATAGCAAAAGAGGGAAAACAAAACAGCAAGATATCACTCAGCATGATTAACAGAACAGTATCCCACATATCAGTACTAACACTAAATGTAAATGGTCTTAATGCCCTACTCAAATGACATACACTGGCTGAATGGATGAAAAAACACAACCCAAGTATATTCTGTCTCCAAAAA
>NW_012147412.1:2271560-2273654 GCF_000956105.1 Propithecus coquereli | reverse complement strand
GGCTGGCTTCTGCTTTTGTTACAGCTTTTCCTACAGTTATAATATTACTCACCATTGTATCCCAGAACCTAGCAGAGTGAATGGCATACAATAGGCACTCAATATGCATCAGATTTATAAAAAATGAATGGATTGAGTCTTCTACAGTCATTCATTCTCTCAAGAGCCACGCATGAGTTTTTCAAAGCTGGCAGAATAGCTATATTGCTTTTCTGCCTCCCTACTTTCTCCCGCAACACTTAGTTTAATGAACGTCTTGGCTTGGGTCAAAGTTTATGCCATGTCTCCCTCCCCAGTTGGCTGTGAGGTGAGAGTGGTGTGTTGTTGGCTCAGGGCACTGGCACTGGTCATTCAGAGAAGTTAAATGAAGACTTTTAACATCATTCTTGCTCTGGGACTTGGGGTATGGTCAGAGTGGAAGAGGAGGAAGATTCAGAAGGTGGAGTTAGAAATCTGGGTGGGGCCTACTAGTCTCCTCTGAGAGCTCTATGCCTAGCCCATGTCCAGGCCTGGTCTTGCTCTCTTGGGGTCAGTGCCAGAAAGGATGGGGAAGGGAAAGGGAGAGAGTAGATGAAAGACATATTAGCATGTTTACTGGAGCTGGATCCTCCAGCTCTCTAATGCCATGTCTTTCACCAGCCTTCCTATGCCTTAGTCTACCATAAATGATAGAGAAAACCCAGGCCCCATCTTTGCAAATCCAATTGGCAGAGCACCTGCTTCCCCCAGGCAGCTGGGGCTGGGTCTGGAAGGACAGGGCCATTTTGATGGTTACTATCCCTCCCCTTGACAGTTCTGTCTGAGTTCCAGATGAGACTGCCAGGACTCTAATTGAACCAAAACCAGAGCTCTTATCTTGCCATTAGTTTCATCTGTGTTACCAGTGGTAGCAATAGACAATGTCTTCTGCTACGGACCATTGTGGATGTGTAGCATAGTCTGAATTTAAGTGAAGCAAACTTAAGAAATTAATAACTCCTGCTAGAAAATCTCTGCATGTATGGCATCATCAAAAAACTATTTTTGCAGTTTCAGTGGTGCAATTGATTAGTGCATGGTACTTATAAGAAACTATTTCTTTAAAAGTTTTTAAAAAAGATGTGATCTAGATGTTAATCTTCAGGGAATTAGCAGATGAATGATAATCTATGCACTCTTCCATCCAATATAGGCAGATCTATCCACCCATCCATCCAATACAATCATCTTTTAAAACAAAGATGTAGAATATGTAAAAAAACTGTATATGAATTGTTTTTCTGTGCATTTCAGTTTATGATGTTCCAATGGTTACACTTAGAGCAGTCAGTCCTGTCACCATCCCTCACTCCCCTTTACCAAATTCTCTGCAGAAGAGAGAAATGTAAGACCTTGAGGCAGAGAAAACACCAGCCAACATCCCTATATGCAATCTGACATTTTTCTGTTCTTCAGGGTCTTACCCCCCCAACTATGCTATAGGCACCTTGAAATCAAAAGTCATGTCTTCACCTTCATTTGTAGGATTTCTTAGCACAGTGCTGGTCTCGATAAATAATTACTTGGAGAGCTCACCAATATTCCTCTCTCACAAGATCATTCCATTATTTATGCTTACATTGTACAATTATCAACCAACCAGGATAAATCAAAATAATTTGCTTTCAATTGGCTAAATAGATTTGTTAACACAGTGAATAATTATTCACCAGAAAATGAATCAGCCTAATTTGCTTAAGTGCAGGTCACAGATGAAACATCATGTACCCATCATTCTAAGATATTAATATGAACAAGAGGCAAAGTCAAACAAAGGCCATGAATTCAGTGCTGGGTGAAGGACAAGTTAATTTGAAGGTAAACCAATCAATCCACTGTGCCAGCTGCCATGAGGGATAATGAGAGTACAATAGCTCTGTCTTCAAGGAGCTTTGAATCAAATTGAGGAGTCCAGGCATGCATGGCAATTAGGAAACAACAAAGATACTAAGGATTCAAAGCAAAAAGATATGGAATGAACCTGCCTTTTCAGTTAGAAGGATTCTTTTTAAAATGACAGATTTTTATTTGGCACATATAGTCATACAAATGCATTTATTACATAAGAAAAAATAC
>NW_012147412.1:2270654-2271510 GCF_000956105.1 Propithecus coquereli | reverse complement strand
CCCACACCAGACAGATTTATAATTGAATTCTACCAGACCTATAAAGAAGAACTACTACCTGTTCTACCAAAATTACTCCATAACATCAAGAAGGAGGGAATGCTCTCCAACTTATTCCATGAAGCCAATATTACCTTGATACCAAAGCCAGGAAAGAATACAACAACAACAAAAAAGAAACCTACAGATCAATATCCCTAATGTAAAAATTTTTTTGCATAAAAAAGCTGCAAAAATTCTCAAAAAAGAATGCTAGTAAACCTAATTCGACAGCATGTTGAAAAGATAATTCACCATGATCAAGTTGATTTTATTCCAGGAATGCAAGGATGGTTCAACATATGCAAATCAATAAATGTGATTCACTGCAAAAACAAAGAATGTATGATCATCTCAATAGATGTAGAAAAAACATTCAATAAAATCCAGCCCCCTTTCATGATAAAAACCCTCAACAAACTAGTCATAGAAGGAACATACCCCAAAACTATAAAAGCCATACATAACAAACCCACAGCCAACATCATACTGAATGGGGAAAAGTTGTAAGCATTCCCCCTAAAAACTGGAACAAGACAAGGGTGCCCACTGTCACCACTTCTATTCAGCATATTACTGGAAGTCCTAGCCATAGCAATCAGGGAAGAGAAATAAAAACAGGGTATCCAAATTGGGCAAGAGGAGGTCAAACTAGCCCCATTTGTTGACAATATGGTCTTGTCTCTAAAAAGCTCTAAAGACTCCACCAAAAGACTCCTAGAATTGATAAATAAATTCAGCAAAGTCTCACGCTACAAAATCAAGGTACATAACTCAGTGGCATTTCTTTTTTTTTTTTCTTACTCTTTTTTTTTTT
>NW_012147412.1:2269248-2270382 GCF_000956105.1 Propithecus coquereli | reverse complement strand
TACTATTTTGGTATATGTCCATCCAGAATCATTTTTGTGCCATTAATTAGCATTTTAAATAAAATAAGATCACACCATAATATAGCTTTTATATATTCAACAATATTATCAACAAAATTGAAAATATGCTTACCAAATTGCAGATGACACAAAGCTAGGGAGGATAACCAGTGATGAAAAAATCACAATCTAGAACAATCTGGAAAGGTCTTGGCAACACAGTACAAGGGTCAAACTAACAACATTAAATTTAAACAGAGATACTTTTAAAGTCCTTAACTTAGATTGATGGCCTGTAGGCCTTGGTTGCCTGCAAGTACAATATGAAGCAACAGTATCACTTAGCTTTCAAAATGCTAATTGAACCAAAGCTGTCCTAATGAAAGCATGGTATCCCACAACAAGGAAACCACCTCTCCCTAGGCTGTGTTGGTCTTATCGTATGTTGAGTTCTACACTCCATGTTATGACCAATGTTGGTCAAGAGGACAATAAGCAGGATGAAAGCTATGTCATGTGAGTCACCATTGCAAGAACTAGAGATGCTTAGCTGGAAAAGAGGAGAGTTTAAGGCTGTAGGTGTGAGTGTGTAGGGATTCTTAGTGCACGTACACATATGAAGAGCTATCCTGTGAAAGAAAGATTTGATGAATCGATGTTACTTCAGAAGGCAAAAATAGTTGGAGAATTCTGAGCTAATCCTCAAAGTACCCTAGAAGAAATAATTGTATAAACATCTGAGCTGTCCAACAATGGAACAGACTGCCTTTGTGGTAGAGTTCCCTTTTCTCTGAAAATATGTAAGCACAGGTAGAATAAGGAGTACTGTACAGACATTCCTGTCATTATAGTTGAAAAATCCTTTGGTCCCTTATAACTCTAAAGATTACAAGATAAAGTGAAATAATATTCCCAAACTCAATAAATAACTTTTTGTCTTGATTTGGGGATTTGTACATATGTATATGTGTGAGTACAGTTGACCCTTGTAAAACATGGGGGTTAGGGATGTCAACCCCTCTGTATAGTTGAAAATCAGTATGTAACTTTTAACTCCCCCAAAACTTAACTATTAGTAACCTATCGTTGACTGGGAGCCTTACAGATAACATAAATAATCGATTAATACATATT
>NW_012147412.1:2252012-2268868 GCF_000956105.1 Propithecus coquereli | reverse complement strand
TACCCGAAGGATGGACATATTTGAAACACGGACTTGGGGGGAGGGGAACCAAGGGCAACACACGTAACCTAAACATCTGTACCCCATAATATGCTGAAATAAAAAAAAATATATACCTTGCAATGAAATCTGAAAACAATTGCCTCCTTAATTCTCCATGATGTAGAGAAGAAAGACAGACTGAGCTTGAATTCCAGTTGTGCTCTATGCTAGCAGTATGACCTTGGGAAGTAAGTTAAACTCTTTGAATGTTATTATCTTTATATCAAAAGTAAAGAAACAACACAGTCAAAGGAGCATTGTAAAGATTCAGTGACGTTTGCTATCACACTGTATGGTACACATTAGACGCTCGATACATAGTTGTTTATTATTACTATTATTATCATTATTATTATCATACTGGCCTTTTCCATCTCCTTCTCAGCACCCCTTCCCTTTGTCCTCTTTCTCCCCAGTATCTCTTCTCATTCTCCAACTTTATCTTGCAAGATACTGTCAGCTTATCTCTGTGTCAATACACATCTGTCTCGTCTCTCCTGTGATGCTGTAAGTGGTGTTTGAGGAAGATTAGACTGGTAAGGGTGTGCGGGGTATAAAATGTAAACACGGTGCTAACAGAGAGAAAAGGAAAACAACAGAGTGCAGGAGAAGCAGAACAGGCTAGCTCTTTCCCCACCTCCCATCCCTGCCTCCCGCCAAAGGTAAAAAAAGAGAAACAGGAAGGAAGACCACTGAAGGAAAAGATACTGTCAAAAGCACAGGGGTGGCAACATTGGATCAAGGCAGGATCTCACACTGGAAGGGGTCAGAAGGAAGCGAGAAGCAAGAGACAAATCACCAGGCTCAGAGTGAGTGGAATGGAAAAGACAGATGGGCTTAAAAAAAGATAACTAACGAGTCTCCGATAACTTTAATTTTCTGGGCCTTGGTGAGCTTTGCCTAAGCTTCAATTAAATGGAAATATAAATAGCTGAGAAAGAAGCCAGTGGATAGGAACTGACATAATGGACTATATTGACTCTCTGAGAGATATAAGGGACCTTCTTAAGAGCATAATATTTTACATGATCATTTGTCAGGCGTCCTCTGGGTGAATAATCTCCTTCGGGGGAGGTAATGGATTGGCTAATCTTAGTGTTTTGTTTAAAGTGCACCCTGCATTGTGCTAGAAATCAGTTAGCTTCACTGAGCAGATGGGGGTGGGGAACAGAAACACCCACCCCGCTCTTCCTTTCTGCGAAGGGGCCCTTGATAGCTGCCTACCCAGCTGAAAGTCCAATACCCATCTTCCTACCTGCTGCCTGGCTCTCTGACTCATCTCCTTCTCCATCTAGGCCCTCTCAGAAGGAAACAAACTGTTCTTTCCTTCCTGCCCTCACAAGGTGGAACTAATCTGCAGGCCACCCCGGCATTTGCCCAGTGGACACCACCTCCCGTTAGGATCCCTCACTCTACCCCATTGTCTTCCCGTTGGCAAATCCTTAGCTCCATGAACTTGCCTCTTACCTAGTGCTGGGAGCTTCCCTTACTCTCCTGGCCCACAATGATCTCCCTCCCTCTCATTGTTGTCTTCACCAATAGTTCTTCAGAGGACGTGGAGCTTGTCCAAAGACCTAGTTGCGAAGCCTCAAATTCGGAATTTTCAAGAATAGGGCCTGAGATGATTCACAAGTCCACAGCTGATTCTAAGGTGCAACATAATTTGAAAACAATGGACTCTGAGTGATTTGTTTAGGGCTTCCTATACATTGCCATGTAGTGTATATTAATTTTTTATAAGTTGTATCTAGCCTCCAAAAGTAAACCATGATCTACTTCCAGATTGGGACGATAGATGATTCATCTTGATATTTTCCTTCCATGGCACAGTGAGAGGTGCTCAGAAAATGCTGTAGATGATGCTAAGATAATTAGGGCTTTGTTAATTTTATAGGATGGCTAGTTGAGGACATGATGGTTTTATAATACATGACTTCATCTTAGTAAAATCACAAAGCCTATCAACCTTGAAGCACTGGGCCCTTGAAGTTTTGCCCTAGGAATTGGAATTTTGAGAACTTCCCAGCCAGTTTTTTTCTCCCAGCTTGTTCATATTCCCCACATCCAATACAACCAAGTTAGTTCTCTCTCACTTTCAACTGTAACTTACTCCCAACACTTCTGAAACTATCTCTGTGAAACAATTTCTTGGGTTTAAAATTATCGTATGACAGAAGTTCTCAGTTACGTCCTCCATTCTCTCCTATTACTTTGTCTCCTAAGAGAAGAGAAATCTAGAGCAGAGTAAAAAGATAACAGGATCATTGGATCTATATAAAAGATCCAGAAGCATATATTAATAAAAAGCTGCCTTTCGTTGGAAACTGTGATGGTCAATTTTATGTCGACTTGACTGGGCTAAGGGATGCCCAGAGAGTGAGTAAAAGATTATTTCTGAGTGTGTCTGTGAGAGTGTTTCCAGAAGATACTAGCATTTGAATTGGTAGACTGAGTAAAGAAGATCCACCCTCACCAATATGGGCAGGCAGCATCCAATCCAATGAGTGCCCAAGAGAACAAAATGTGGAGGAAGGGTGAATTCTCTCTCTCTCTCCTTAAGCTGGGACATCCATCTTCTCCTGCCCTCTGACATCAGAGCTCCTATTTCTTGGGCCTTCAGATTCCAGGACTTATGTGATCAGCTCTCCTCGTTCTCCAGTTTACTGATGGCATATTGTGAGACTTTTTATCCTACATAATGATGGGAGCTAATTCCTATAATAAATCTCCTCTTTTTATCATCTATAACCTATCTCCCATTGGTTCTGTTTCTCTGGAGAACTCTAACACAGAAACATACCAGATATCCCGGTGATGTGACCGAAGTGCTTGATCACGTAAACCCATGATGAAAGGTGACACATCGTGTTAGAAAATAATTAATTCCGAGATCATATTCATATACACCTTCGCTCTATAGTTGGGAGTTAAATGACTTCAAGGTGATTCGGCATGTATAATAGCAGACTCAGAGTCTGAGCTGACAATGTCAAACAGGTTTTTCGGTGAGAACATAAGGTGTTTGACTGTGTAGAAAGTATTTTCTGTATGACTCACACTTTCACTGAGACCGTGGCTTCACCGTCAGTAAGAACAATTCCATACAAGTCCTTCTGCACCCAAGAGAGCAAAGTTACAAAAATGCAAGAGCTGGTTTTCTCTTTTACTCTTCTGTCACTTAATTCTCATTTTCAGTAGGCAGAAAGGCTGGTGGTTATTTACTATTAGTATAGTTTCAATATACAAATTCCCACCAATTAGCTAAGAGCTCACTTCTAGGATCCAACTGAACTTCCATCCATAAAAATGTACCAGTTCTAAATCCTACCCATGCTCTACATTGAGTCCAGTATGAATCTTGACACATGTGAGCACATATTTCATTCTTTACTTCCTTTTCATTCTTTACTTCCAACCCCTCAGGTAAAGGCATGCCAATTTTTTTTTTTTTTTTTTGCTCTTTCTTGCACTCAATTTGTCATTTCTACTTCCAGTTCTGTACCCATTCTTTTCCTCACCTCTTTCCCTCTTTAAATTTTACCTATATTGCAAAGCTTGTTTCCAGTAATATCCTTTTTACAGGGCTCTCTCCAACAACTTATCCTGGAACTGATCGTACAACATTCTTTTAAACACAACAGCAGTGAGTCGACCACATAGATAAGTTATCTGGTTTTTATTTCTAAGTGTTTGGTTTTTGTCTCTTCACATAGTCTACAAATGCATCTGGATTTCGACATCCGACAGACACACCTTCCCCACATAGTAGTTTTGTGACCTTGAGCAAGTTACTTCTCTATGCCTCAGTTTTCTCTCTATAAAATGGGGATAATACAAGATCTCATAGAGTTACTGCGAGGATTGATAAAAGTAATTGCTCAATAAGTGTCAGATATTGTTAATGTTAAACAGTACCTAATACAGGGGTACCTGGCTCAATGCCACAGTAGCGTGATGTCACAGTCCATAATTAAGCCTCTAATAGTGATGACCTTTTTATTTAGCATGTATTCTGGTCTGTGAACTTTCTGTAAACTTCTCAAAGTTCATCGCAGAAGAAAGTTTTTCCATACATACATAACAGACACACACATACACTTATTTGTATATAATGTGGATCTCCTTATATATCTTCCTACTTTCTAAAATTAAATATTTAAAATGGAAACTCAAGTTGTCAAACAAAATGAAACTGGCCCCTGAGGAATATGGGCATATTGCTTTGGGAGTTTCCTGCACCTAATTCAAGTGCCACCTGGGCTGCTTCAAGAGTTATAATCCTGGAAATTTTATTACTCTACTTACCTATGACATGGAGACTTGGAATGAAAATCGTTAGTTGTTTATATCTAGCTTTACCTGCAGGCAGCCAAAGGGGTGTGAATTAAGGAGCAAAAGTTTCTGTCCAAAACACCTGCCCTCATTTGCCTGTGGAGGTGCCTTACCTTATTGCTAATGCAGAGTTATCACTCTGGGAGAAGGCTGCAAATATCTTTATTAGGGAGGAACCATCTATGGCGTTGTTATGGACTGAATTATGTCACCCCAAAATTTATGTATGTTGAGGCTTTAACCCCCAATGTGACTGTATTTGGAGATAAGGCCTTTGAAGAGGTGATTAAGGTGAAATAAGGTCATAAAGGTAGCATCCTAATCCAATATGGCTCATGTCCTTATATAAGACAGACACCAGGGATTTGTATGCACAGAGAAAAGCCATGTGAGGACACAGTGAGAAAGCAGCAGTCTGCAAGCTGAGAAGAGAAGCCTCAGGAGAACCCCACCCTGCCAGCACCTTGATCTTAGACTTCCAGCCTCCAGAACTATGAGAAAATAAATTTCTGTTGTTTAAGCTACCTAGTCTGAAATCTCACAATATATAAATTCTCCATGTTAATGTCCTCAAATAGACCAAGGATTGAGACCCCTGATAGTGCCCATGGAGAGCAGCCAACAGTGCACTGAAACTCAAATCATGCCAGCTTAGCTGGAAGAAGGGCTACTGGGAGTAGATGGGGGAGAGCATTTCAGCATACAGAGTGTTGCCAAGGGACGGCAGTTGAGAACAAGGTGCTAGAGTGGGCAGCCCTAGTTTGGAGGGGCTGTGGGGCTTCTATAATGAGAGGGTCAGAGGCAGAAGGCTCCAGACACCCCTTCTCTTGCAGTGCATGCTGGCCATGGCAATGTGGTCCCAGGGGAATGGGATCTCTGGGCTACTTCCCCCTCACTGTGACTCTTGCCTCCCAAAGCTCTCATTATCAAAACCCGACTTCCAGTAACTGGTTCTGATCTGATTCATGGGCTGCACTTAAGCTGCATGTTTGAGGTAATTAACTAGCGTGACCAGAAGTGCTATGTCAGAACATCTACTCAGCGGGCTGTCTTAGCACACCCTGAGCCATGTTCTCTGCAGTCTCTTGACATTTTTAAGAAAAATATAGCCAGCAATCTCTCTGGGGATGGTGGAGTCAGGGTTCGAAGGAGACCAAGGCTCACAGAATATGGTGCTTCGAGAATTTTTGAACTGTTTTCATTGCACTACTGCTTTTCCAAGTACATCTAAACAGCGTCCATGTACCTCTCCCATGGGATGATCCTGGTCTGGGAGCCCAGAGACCTGAGTTCAAGACCCACCTATGCAAACGACTTCTAAGTGCATTGCTTTTTAAGTACAACACCATACGTTATCCATCTTGCGAGTCTATGTTTCCTTCTTTTAGAAAGTGTGAGAATTGTAGACGGTGTCGTATACAGAGAACCCCAGACCCAAGTTTGAATCTCTTTCTAATCTCTGCACTCCCTGGCTCGCTCTGTGGCCTTTGCCATCCCTGCCTCATTCCTGTCTGGGTCTCAGTTTCTATAAATAATGGGGATAAACTATCATTTATAAAGTCCCTTCCAATTCCAGAATGCTGGTATGCTATAAAAAATCCTTGAAGGCAAAGCACAGATTGTGTGTGTGTGTGTGTGTGTGTGTGTGTGTGTGTGTGTGAATGCACATACATGCACATCGTCTTAGCTCTGTGAGAGGTGAATGGGCAAAGCAGGGCCTTCACTAAAATGGCACAATCATTCTTGTTTGATGTGACTGTGAGCAGCATTTGTTGCCACAGCACCTCCACCCACACACTCAGTAATGCCAACCAGCAAAATGTTAACCTAACCTATAATGTTAGGTTAACAGTGAAAACCTACACGTGGAACAGAGAAAAGCCCACTCAGGAGGCTACTTGGAGGAGGTAGACCCTAAATTGCATATGCCAGGAAAATAAAAAAAGAAAGAAACCCACCCCATCCGCCCCTCTGACTGCACCGAAATGCCAAGGCACAGCCCAGGCATCCTGAGAACTCGGAGCCACACAACGGGGCACATTCGCTGCTTCAGAGCTGTCCGCTGCCCCTCATCCTTTGGTGCAAAAATACAATGCACATGCCAATCCCTGAATTACCATCAACCTGAAACAGCATCCGCTAGAGATTAAGTAAAAATTTACCAGGTAAAACCCAAGTGTGGTAAACTTTCCAATGACAAGAGGATTTGGAAAAGTATATTAAAATGAGAAAAGAAAGAAAGAAAAAAGAGCATAGCCAAAACAAGGCAGCCATTGAAATTTACCAACTGGCCCCTTTAATTAAGGACAGTCTTCTTAAATTACATTCATTTCTCTTACCCTTTTCAGGGCAGTGCAGGGTAAATAATATGTTTGTTTCTGGCTGAAGAGGTGCCAAGTTGAAGGCAGTTTTTGGTTAATAAAACTGGTCCATGCTATCAGCCAGAAATCCTGTCTACTTTTAGAGAACCAGAGAAACTAGTCTAACCCTGAACTTCAAGAATGAGAGTACTGACCAATCCATAGCATTTTCATTTTAAAGCTTTTCCAGGGCAAGTGAGAAGTAAGAGTGAATGATCTTTCAACCTACTTTTCTGTTCCTTGAACCCTCTTCTCCCTGGCTTCATAGAGGACTAACACCATGGCTCTTACTGCCACACAAATCATTCTAGAAACTCCCTTAATTATTTTTCTTGCCTACTCAAGAACTATCAATGGTTTCCCACTACCTATCAGAAAGAAAAAAAATTCCCTCTTGATACTGATGGTGAGAACTTTGAACAGGCAATTGCTTTATCTCTCCTGACTTTGTCCCCACCCCACAAACTCAGTCCCCACTTATTCCCAGCATGGTCCCTGAGTGCCAACCAGACTGGCCTCTTCAATAGCACCCTCAGTCACAGACTTTCCCGTCGCTGTGCCCTTGCTCATGCTGGTTTCTACTTCATTGGTCCAATTCACTGCTCTACCCTCAACTCTTAGCAGACAACCAGGCATGTAGAAGGTACATAATAAGTACATGCAGAAAAAAAGGAAGAATGAGAAAGAACAGACAATGGATTGAAAGACATTCCATTGGTTCCACCAGTCCGTGTCCTAATTATTCCTACAAAGACACTTCAAGTGCAGCCTGCTCCATGAATCCTTCAGCTCTCTACCCCCACTAACCTCTCTTGCCCCTCAAAGCTTCGAGAACCTTATTAGTCTTTTGAGGACTAATTGGGTTGCTTCTTGTTTTTCTCATAGTACCTAACCTAAGAGCTAATCTCTTCATGGGTTCCCCCAATTTTCCACATGAAGAAAGAAATGGAAATTAGTATACAGAAGACCTGGATGCTGTATTTAACTTTCAGTGCTGTCCAAAATGATTTAATTAAATGAGCTTCTCTCTTCTTTTCCTGATTTGTGTGAAGAACTCCTCGTCTGCACTCCCTCCACTTTCTCTGCAGTTTGGTACTGCATTCAGAGGACAGGGTTGGAGCCAGATTGTCTGGGTTGATATCCCGGATGTGAAATTTCCTAGCTGTGTGACCTTGGGCAAGTTACTGAACTTCTCTGTGTTCTCGGTTTCCTCATCATAGACTTGTTATTAAGGTTAAATACATGAAACTGCTCTGAACATTGCCAGGTACATGATATGCCAAGTTAACATCACCTATCATTATGCTCCAGCCACACTGGTCTTCTGTTACTTGGAACATACCATCCTCCTTTCTACCTCAGAACTTTCCCACATATTATGCCTCTGTACCTGGAATCTTTTCCTTTCATATCCTTTTCCTTCAAGTCTCATTAAATGGCACTTTGTCTGGGAGGCCTTTCCTGACCTGAAGTCTTGGTTAGGTCTCTTCTAGTTTGTTCCCAACACTCCCTGTATGTCAGCATGACACTAGTCACATTCACAGTTTCTTGTTCAATGACCATTTTCCAGGTTAGGCAAGACACTCCAAAGGCAAGAAGGGGATATAATATTTGTCTCCTTGGATGAATGAGACAAATATTATACTCAACACCTTGCACAGAGATTGCAAGTAGATATGTATTGGGTAAACGAATCAATGAACTGTAATGAGGAAACAGGAGAACATTTATATGAGTGACAGCCCCAGACTTTGGTACAAGGTTACATCTGACAATAAAATTATAACGTGCAAAATAAAGAAGATGAGATTAGCATCCTGGAGACCAAATAGCAAACGGGTCATTAAGGACATGGAGAAACACCCAAGCTCAGGCTAGGTTCACCGGAATGTACTAGCTTTTAGCATTAGCTCTGCAAACAGGGATGCAGAATGCTCAACAGTGTGTTGGATGACAAGTATTTTTGCCACCTGTAATAAATTGTCATGGCACAAATCCCAAAAGCTTTCCCCTCCAAAGGGAGCCTGGGATCCAAGTTGCCTGGATAATTTTAGTCACCTCCTTTAGGTACACGTCTGAAGAACAATGTTTCTGCCATAATGTTGCTTCTTTCACTTCTTATTTGGCTGACACTGAGGGGGTGGGGATGGGGGTTGGTGGCAAGTAGGGTAGCGACATATGCCCAACAGGACTAGAGATGAAAATTCATGGTCATGGCTAGTAAACAGCTTCTTTTTCCAATCTACCTTTAGGATAGAAAATAGCTCACCATTAAATATTTAATCAGTGAACTCGCTATGATCACCCAAAGCACAGTTTCTACAACGCACTCACACATTTCTAAGCCTCCTAATTAATCAGAGGAAGTTGGAACCTCATGGCATTGTAGACAGCTCTAACAAGCTTGTTTAAAGGAGTTAAAGAAATGTGTTGATTGGAGCCAGTCGGGAGCACTAACAATAAAGACAGTGTCTTCTCAAATGCGGAGAGGCCGTTCTGTAGTAGAGAGAGGAAGGAATCTTGGGCCCACTGGGAGACTGGTGTCTTTCTCCAGAACCAACTCCAAACATACCTCATCAAACTGTCTTCCCGGTCTCTGATTTGGAGAGAACAAGAAGGTGCCTACATCTGCATTTGGGTTTGGCTCCTCAGGTAGACTCTGCCAGGTGGAACATGTACAGTGGGGTGCAAAGTGGCGGAGAGGAAGAGTGCAGGGAGAAAGGAGCACAGAGCCATGCATGGAAGAGAAAGTCTCCCCTCCAATTTCTGCATGGTGGGGAAGAGGGGTGACCATCTATCTGCAAACTAATTCATTGTGAGCACCTTTGTGAAGAACCGCAGCATTTGATCTTGAATAGATTTCATAATTCTTTTGATAGCTTTGAGAGGAGAATGGGTAAAAATTTAACTTCCTTTTGATTCTCTTATCAAGAGTAAATCAAGTTCAATTTTGCACGTTCTCTGTTTAGCCAGCACTTCCTGGGACCCAGTGATCAAGTTTGTGATTGAGAGAATTCAATTAACATGAGGAAATGGGACTCCTTTGGGAACAAAGATCCCAACAGTCTCCTCTCCAAAGGGAATCTGACTCTCCCCTGACATCATCACAAGTCTCTACTGGAGGAACATTCTTACTTCTGCAGGCAGGCACTGAGCAATCAGGTGAGCCTGTCCTGGCCCCAGAACAGCAGTGTGCTCCTCTTTCAGAGAAACTAAGCCGGGCAGGAAGACAAGAAGAAAGATAAATAAAGCCCGTGATAAATAGGCAGTCAGGCTAGCTGGCTTTCCAAACTGTGTCTGGCCAGTGACCCTCTAGGTGACCTTGACTAAACTATGTCCTGTTTCTTGGCTTTGGTTTCCCATTCTGCATAATGGGGATAACAATTTCACCCTTACCTCATCCACTGGTTCAGCATCAAGACACTGACATTTCACCTGCCATCAAACTATTTAATATAAGGCTGCATGGAGGGGGTCTGGCCTTTAGTCTAGGTGTTATAATATCAGACAGGCTAAGCAATATTCCACTTAAATAAGGAAGTAAACCTTTTATCCAAACAACTAATGGGCTTGAAAAAGACAAAATAGATATTTCCAATAAAAGTTTTTAAAATCTCTTAAATTTCATGCTCTGTACATGTATTACCTACTCAAAAATAATTATGTTTTGAAAATCTCAGCAATAATTTGGGGACTTTTCTGCTAATTCTTGATGTATTATTCTACATCAAGACTTAGCTTTATGCATCTATTTTGATTAGGCCGATGCTTTGTTAGTTATCAGTGTTCTCTTCCTTTATAATCAATAGCCTTCCCCAAGACAGCACAACTCAGGGTCTTCTACTGCCCCAGGTGGTGGAATGTCCCCTCCACCCTCCTTCGGCTGAGGGTCTTTACCAGAAGTGATCTCAGAATATATGAAACACCCCTCAGGGACTTTTTAAAAAATAGTTTGTGTCCATAAATTCAGAGCAAATAATAGCCTATTCTATGAATGCCACGAGGCCTTAGAGATTATCTTATCCAATTACAAAAGAGACAACTAAGACTTAGAGAGGTTATATAAACTGCCCAAATGTATATAGCTAACTGGTGACAGGACTAAGTTTAGAATTCAAGTTTCTTGAAACCCACAATAGTGCATTTTGTGATATATCAAATTTCTATTCAAATTAGGTTAATGAATATTTACTGAGTACCTCGAAGGCAAAAAACACTGTGCTGGGTGCTGTGAGGGATACAAAAATGAATAAGATCCACATTCCATTCTCCAAGGGTTCCCAACCCAGGAGAGGAAAGACATCACTGTAATTCAAGGCAGCTTTAGAAAAACTGCAATATTCCAGATTAAGCAGTAAAAGGTTGGGAGAAATGGAAAAGAGTAGTGTTGACGCTGGAGATTTCGGAAACTCAATGAAAGTTTGTGTTGAGCTGAGCCTTGAAGGATGAGTAGACTTTGGATAGGAGGCATGCAGATAGAGAGCCTTCTAGAAGCCGAGGGGACAGCTATAAAGGCAGATGGGTTGCTGAGCTCTCCACTGATTTCACTAGTTCGTTAGAGAAGGTGGCATCTGCATCTCTAGTAACTGAGTGCATGGTTCAGCTCTCTGAGTCGAGCTTGGACGTCTAGCCTGGGATCCATATCCAGTAGTAAGTAGCACAGGCCATGGGGTTTATGGATTGCTCAAAAACCTAGGTTGTTTGGGTTCATATTCCCTTATTCATTATTTATTAGCAGTGTGATTTTGTGCAAGTTGTTTAACCTCTCCCTGCCTCAGTTTCCTCATCTGTAAAATGGGGATCATGAGAATATCTATCTCATGAGACTGTTGTGAGAGTTAAATAGTTAATGTAAGTAAGCTTAGAACAATGTCTGGGACACGGTGAGTGCCAGGTAAAACAATCCAACCTGACTGAAGGCAGTGGATTCTTTCAGATCAACTATCCCCTAGAGAGGTAAGGAATAGCTGTGAAGAGTTCCTATTCTGTTTTTCAACTAAGAAAATAAATACTTCGGTACTCAATTTTGTAATGAATTCATAAAAAAAATTCTTGGGGTAGAGTGTCCTGGGTCATTGCCCTGATGCCCCGACTCACTTCTACTGGCAGATCCCAGCCATGTGAGGTGACCCACTAAGATGCTCCTTATCCTGAGATGATGGGTTTGGCCTTACCCACAATCATAGTCTTCCCATGGTAATGCACTGAGGTCGCATGGAGCTTGATTCTCCCTGGCTCAGAATAGATGCTGACCTCCCTGTGGGCTCCCCTGTGCTAATGGTTTTGTGTATTCCAGACTGCATTACTACCAGGAATCAATTTTTCAGCTCTTTAAAAACAATCTATTTTGGTCATCTTCCCTCCCCTCTTAGAGATGTATTTATTTCCCAGAATGTGTGGTGATTCTTAGATAAAATGAATTCTGATTACTGAAATGGAAGCAATCCGTGGTCCAATTGTCGGGAAACTGGGAGGTTTTCCTTTGGCAATTCATTTGTGGGTCAAGTAAAGGAAATTCTTTTCTTTCATGTGGAGGACTAAAGTGAAACAAACAGTGTAGCATCCAACTGAGATTTCAGAACTTTCGCGAAAGTCGTCACGTGTGCAGGGCTCAACAGTTCATAGAGCAGCCCTGTCCAATATGGTAGCCACAAGGCATGGATGGCCATTACGCACTTGAAATGTGGCTGATTTGATGAGGAACTGAATTTCCAATTTTATTTAACTTTAATTAATTTTAATTTAAAAACTGATACTTGATTCAGTTACTTAAAAACTTTGGGGAAATTTGGGGATGTGAATTTACTCAACCAATTTTAACTATTATGAAATCTCAATATATATCAAGTATTTCTGATGAAAATTTAGCATCCAAATTGATATATGCTGTAAGTGTAAAATACACCTGATTTCATAAACTTAGTAGGAACAAAGAGAATGTAAAATATCCCATTAACATTTGAAATGATAATATTTTGGTTATGTTGGGTTAAATAAAATAAATCATTAAAATTAAGGTTTCTTCTTACTTTTATTTAATGTGGTTTAGAAAAATTTAAATTACATACATGGCTCACATTATATTTCTATTGGACAGTACTATTATATAGCAATTTCAAATATTAATATATCAACCCATTTGTTCTTTACAACCACCCTGTGAGTTGGTCAAAATAGATATTAATATTTCTATTTTAAAGATATGGAAACAAATGTTCAGGCAGTTGTGGCTCACCAAACCTTGGTAGGAGAGCCAGACCCTGATTCCAGGGCTTGAGATTGAAATTCAGGGTTCTACCAGTGCACTGAGTTGGCTTGGAAGTAGAAATGAAACTTAGAAAGGCCTCTTCGACTCTTGGACTGAACCTGTTAACTCTGTACGTAAGCACCTAAAAGGAGACCAATAAGCCTTAGAGAGCAACATAATCGAAGCAAAGGTCACATAACTATGCATACACAGAGACATTTCAACATGCACATTGCCAAGTACCTTCATGGTTTGGCCTTCATAGTTATCTAGGGATCCTTCAGAAAGCATTTTCATGCTATAAACAGGGTGTCCAATGTATCATATGGCCATTCCTCTATATCCTGCAGAGGAAGCTGGACAGTGAGATTTGCCAAATAATTGCAAGGCCAACAGCAAACTGACTTACCTGAGGAAGTTAAGATGTAGGCTAAACACAATAGCAAGAGAAAAACTATAAAGAATCAAAGAATCGAGTCAAGAAATGTCCAATTCATTAATTGAAAAAACCCATAAAACTGTGGATGATAAAAGTAGAATTTTAAAAAATGAAGGACAATATGTTAACGAATGGGAACATGAATTACTATAAATTGTCACTTTCAACTACCAATTTACAGGGAGCATTCGGCAAAGGAATGTGTTAAATTACTGCCTTAGTCTGTTTTCTGTTGCTATAACAGAATACTTAAGATTGGGTAAGTTATAAAGCAAAGAGGCAAAAAAACACACACAAGAGGTGGGTCTCACTTTATAACAACTTGTTTTTATGGGAACTAATCCATTCCTGAAAGACCTCACTCCAGGGAGACAGAGAGAAAGCATTAATCTATTCATGAGGGCGGTGCCCCTGTGATTCAAACACCTAACACTAGGCCCCACCTCCCAAGACTGACATATTGGAATCAAATTTCAGTATGAGTTTCGGAACAGACACGCTCAAACCATAGCAACTACACCATGGGGACGCAATCAGCAAAATTCATACTGTGATAAACACCCAGGACAAGCAAGCAAACATCCAGATTTTTCAAAAACAATACATTTCAAGAGAAAAACAAAAGACACGGACATTTAACACAGAGATTAAAAGAGGCTTAAAAAACAGATCAAAAATTATAATTTGTGAATCTTGTTTGAATCCTGAATCTTCTAAAAACTGTAAAAAAAAATTAAGACATCTATAAAGCAATTGGGAATTTGAACATAGGATATTTGAATTATTTGTGAATTTTTTTTTAGCTATGATAATAGAACTGTGGTTATTTTGCTAAGAGTCCTTATCTTTTAAAGGTACACAGTAAAACATTTACAAAGAAAATATGTCTGAGATTAGCTTCAAAATACCATAAGAAAAATTTAAAGCATGGCACAATCCTAAATTTGTGTAATTCTATACTTGTAAAAATAATTGAGAACATAGAGGAATATATACCAGTGGCCCTTGCTACAGACTAAATTTTCTTCTCGAGAGCTTACTACCAGAGATGTTGCTTTTGGCTATGAGAAAGTAAGTGGTATCAGATTAGTTTTCTCACTTTAAATAGCCATAAGATTGGTCAAAATATAGGAAACAAATACAGTGCACATACAGATTGTAACCTTAAGAGAAGAGATAAAATGAGGTAAGCCCAACAATTACCTTTGCTTTCTCACTTGAGAAACATTCCAGAACATAAAACTGAGAGGTGGGTCCTTCAGCAGAGCAGGGTTCTTAGAATTAAAGCTATCCAAGTTTGGAGAGGTTGGGGTGGCTGGAATATACAGGTCAGAATATTTAAGAGAAGGGCATTATGCTGACAAAGAAGTTCCATAAATCTGGAAAGGAGTCTCCTTGACTTTTGCATGAATACTAAGCATGAATGCATAAGGTAAGACCACACAAAGCAGAGTAAAAAACAACTACTAACGAATGATCAATTTCCAGGGAGCTATAAACTGAGGAGCTACCAGGGCTCACACAAAACTGGGAGACATTCGAATTCCATCCAGACAAATAAGAGACCTCATTAAACACTTGGAGAATTCCATAGATACCACAAAAAAGTCATGCCTTAGTAGCAGGGCTGAAAATCACCCTAGAATAAAGGCTCCAAAACCACCCTAGCAAAGCTTTAAAAACAGTCCTCAAAGGATAACGTTGTTCTGGAAGCAAATTAACTACCTTTCAGGATAAAGCCCAACATCTTACATAAAGACGACAAAATCCAGACACTAAGCAAGTAGCATTCTAAATGTCTCACATAAAATCAAGCATTACTATAATAGACATGCTGAAAAACAAAAAAAAGTGACCATGTGACTGACGTCCAGGAGAACAATCAGGCATTAAAAACAGATCCAGAAATGATACATAGGTGAAATTAGCAGAAAACACTTTAAGAGATTATAGATATATCCAAGAATTTAAAGGAAAACATGAACACAATGGACACTTCATGTTGTTTTTGAGAATAAGTCTAGAAAAGATAAATCTAATCTGCAGTGACAGGATGCAGATTATTGGTTGCCTGGGGGTGCTAATAGGAGATTGATTGGAATGGGATCTAGTGATGGAAATTTTCTATAACTTGATTATACTCAGAATTCATCAAAATGTACACATAAAATGGGTGCATAAAAAGTTAATTAAAAAATGTTCAAAAAAGTAAATAAAAACAGGGCTAGAAAAGTGGACAGGTTGTGAATCTACAGCAATTGGCCATAGATTAATGATTAGGAGGGCTGGATGATAGCTACATGGTAGCCCACTACATTATTCAATATACATTTTTAATCTCGGAAATTACTTGTAATAGTTTTTTAAGAAGAGGACAAATAGGCTGCTGGTTCTGTCTAAGGATATATAAAATTGCAAATGAGATTTTTTTTTTTGCCTCCCAATATACGTTTCTTTTTCTAAATATGTATTTACTTATTTTTTTTAGAGCTCAATTCTCATTTCTTTCTCACTACCCCCTCATAAACACCCATTCTAATTGGTCAATGTCCTTGGATATTTGTGTCTTCGAAAATATTCAGTATTGCCTTTTGTATATGTATTTTATATACACTCACATTGTATTGGGTAGATCTCATTTTGTTCCTTTTTTTTTTTTCACTCAGCACATTTAGATCTATCCATGAAGCTATGTGTATCTCTTGTTCATTGCTTCTGTTTCAAGAGTTTTACTCATTCATTCCCCTTGGTAGAGGATGCCTTGATTACTTTCTATTCTTCATTCTTACAAAAAAAGAAAAAAATGCTGAGGAAAACGTTTCTGTATGTGTCTTCTGATGCATCTGCCTACTGGTTTTTCTGGGAAATTTAGCCAGTGGTGGAATTGCTGTATTCTAGGCCACACATACCTAATTTCTATAAGGACCCCTTCCACAAAACCTTCAAAAGCCATTTGAAGGTTTCACCTCCTATTCAGAGTGAAACCCAAAGTCCTCTCTCTGCTCCCAATTACTTCTCTTACCTCATCTCCTCTTTTTCTTCTCTTCATTTCCTTCTTCATTTTATAACCTGTCTGTTCCTTAAAAATCTTTGGCATGCTCTCAACTCAGGCCTTTGTGCTTG
This sequence comes from Propithecus coquereli, assembly GCF_000956105.1. Lineage (NCBI taxonomy): Eukaryota > Metazoa > Chordata > Mammalia > Primates > Indriidae > Propithecus > Propithecus coquereli. The sequence goes on along the minus strand of NW_012147412.1, from coordinate 2,252,325 downwards.
CTGTTAACTGCCTAGTGCTCTCTTCCCCAGCATATATGCGCAGGATGTATCACTCACAGGTATTTGCTCAAATGTCTCCTTCTCAATGGGGTCTTCCCTACTACCAAATTTAACACGTGCTAGTTTTGAGCCTGGGACCTCATGAAGCATATGTAATTCACATGTTTCTTCATCTTGGGAGCCACGAGAACTATTTTTCAAGTTGCGTATAACTCATGCACAGACAACAATAAAAAATAACAAATTTTTCATTAAATTAGAAAGGATCATTTTGTTTTTGAAGTTTTTATTCTGTTTTTGTAATAAAACACCA
>NW_012147412.1:2244228-2246997 GCF_000956105.1 Propithecus coquereli | reverse complement strand
GTCAGAAATCAAGGTTGTTGTTATTATCACGGACTACCACAAACCGATTCAACTAATTTTCCCCTGAGCAGTACATTCCAGGGCCTTTTCACAGCAAGTCTCCCCAGCAGGGAGGGTCCCTTAAAGATAATTTAATCCAGTCCATGTGTTTAGAAGGATGGAACAAAGTCTCAAAGAGGTGCTATAACTTGCCCAATGTTACATAGACATTTACCAACCCAGCTAATGCTTCTCCTACTGCACCCTGACTCCATCCTAGTAACTCACAGGAAAGAGGAACAGCCGTGCCAAGGGGGACTGATGAGCCCAGGATGCTGGAGCCAGAGGGCTATTTAGGAAAGGCTGAGCTGGCTGTAAGTATTCAGGAACAATTGAGCAGGTACCGAGGAATATAAAGCTAGAGTGCAAAAGCCACATGACCCCTGTCCAGGTGAAGTAAAGTGCAGGACAAGTGGACATAAAGCTTTGTCGGTAAAAGCTGAGAGCAGGAACATTGCTAAAATCCAGTCAATTGGCTTGACTGCTCCAAGGATATGTCCAAATGCAGCAATGTCAGAAGAATTTGAGTTTCTTCTGCAGTTGGCTGGGAGAAGGATAAAGTGGCTTATGAGATCTTCGTAGCAAACATTACTAAGTGAGATGACATTATTTCCAGCGATGCCAAAGCAAAAACAAAACCGAGGACCACAAAGAAATGACAGGGGACTCAGATCCAAGCAGAACAAAGGGGCAGAAAATTTCCAGGAGTTGTTTTAAAAGACAAATATTTTCGCCCTAATGTCAAGATAGAAGTCACAAAGAGGAGAAAAGAGATTGTGTTAAGATTTATGTTGACATGTTACTATGGCAGATAAAGGAGAGGCAGCAAAGAGTGCTGTGTAGAAGAGGATTAAACAATTTTCATAGCATGGAAAAATGGGCCTGGTGGAATACAAAGGAAATGTTTTAAATCTTAGGCTAGAGTTTGGGAGGTAGAATGTCCGAATATCCCGTGATGAGGAAGGACAACCTGCAAGGCATTCCAAGAGGTGGGATAGCAGAAAACCTGGACAAGAAGGACCGCTCAACTATCTTGTCACCCAAACTCCAGATGAAAATATTAAAATTCAGATTGCACCTATAGGAACAGCACCAGACCATAACCCAAAGGACAGAAATGAAACTTCTTCAGAAGGTGATATGAACCTAATCAGGCAGATGGGCCCTCTTGCTTCAACCACACAGTAGTGGAATTGGTAAGGGTCAAAAAATCACAGTCATTCTAGAGCCAGAGCTGACTGATTTGGCTTGAAATGGCTCAGTAGCAGTTTGGTTGCCATGTGTGCAGATGCAGCTTTGGTTAATTATCTAGATGTTTGGGCTACATGAGGTCAAATATTTTGAGAATTAGAAAAATCCAAATAACTGACAACATTATTTTTTTCTTTGAGTTTCTCTCCAAATGCTTTGGCATCACCATCCTCGAGTCAAGAAAGAAAAGTATGAAGACTGTGAAAGCATAGTAAAAAGGCAAATTTATGTTTCTGGGTTTTTATTGATAATGATAATTGTACATATTTATCAGATACTTGTGATATTTTGATACATGCATGCAGTGTGTAATGATCAAATCAGGGTAATTGGAATATCCATCACCTAAAATGTTTATCATTTCTTTGTGTTGAGAACATTCCAAATCTTCAAGTTATTTTGAAATATACAATAAATGATTGATAACTATAATCACCCTACTATGCTATCAAATATTAGAACTTATTCCTTCTATCTAACTGTACTTTTATACCCATTAACCAACCTCTCTTCATCCCTCCCTTCCCCTCACCCTTCATAGCCTCTAGTAACCATCATTCTGCTCTCTACCTCCATTAGATCAGCTTTTGTAGCTCCCACAGATGAATGAAAACATGCAATATTTGTCTTTTTGTGCCTGCCTTATTTCCCTTAAAATAATGTCCTCTAGACTCATCCATTTTGCTGCAAATGACAAGATTTCATTCTCTTTATGACTAAATAATATTTCATTGTGTATATACACCACATTTTCTTTAGCTATTTATCCTTTGATGGACACTTACGTTGATTACATATTGGGGCTATTGTGAATAGTGCTGCAATAAACATGGGCATGCAGATATTTCTTTGATATACTTATTTCCTTTCTTTTGGATATATACCCAGAAGTGGGATTGCTGGATCATATGGTAGTCCCACTTTTGTTTTTTGAGGAACCTCCATACTGTTTTTCATGATAGTTGTACTAATTTACATTCCCACCAACAGTGTAGGAGAGTACCTCTTTCTCTATATCCTTGCTACCATCTGTTACTTTTTGTCCTTTTAATACAAGCCATTTTGACTGGGGTGAGATGACATTGCATTGTGGCTTTCATTTACATTTCCCTGATGATTAGTGATGTTGAGCATTTTTTCATAGACCTGTTGGCCATCTGTATGTCTTCTTTTGAGAAATGTCTATTCAGATCATTTGCCCATTTTTAATTGGATTATTTGGTTTTTTGCTATTGAGTTGATTGAAATTTTTATATATATTCTGTTTATTAATTCCTTGCCCGATGGACAGTGTGCAAATATTTCTTCCCACTCTGAAAGCTGTCTTTTACTCTGTTGATTGTTTCTTTTGCTGTGTAGAAGCTTCTTGGCTTAATGTAATTTCATTTGTCTATTTTTGCTTTTGTTGCCTATGCTCTTGAAGTCTTATTAAAAAATCTTTGTTCAGACCAATGTCCTGAAGTGTTTCTCCAATACTAG
>NW_012147412.1:2243028-2244178 GCF_000956105.1 Propithecus coquereli | reverse complement strand
AATTGTATCAATTCAAATGCAGAAATATATAAAAATAATAATACACCAGGACCAAATTGGGTTTATTTCAAGAATGGAAGACTTATTCAATATTTGATAATCAGTCAATGCAATTCATCATTGTCAGGAGCTCAGCTAATCTGAGAAAGAACTCTGAGCTGTCAGGTATCAGAGAAGCCAAATAAAGCAACAATTCAAAAATGAAAGAGATAAATATTTAAGCATTTATTTTGATGGTAGAGGCAAGAGGCTCAAACCAGAGAAAGCACCAACTCTCCTGTGTTTCATTTCTCCCATAGAACAGTACACTGGGCAAGGGTCAGGTGGATCAGCACAGATGTAGGGGTAGTTTCACTATTGAAGAAGCCACAGACAAAAGGATCTTGTAGTTCCATGGACCCTAAGGTTGGGGAGAGGATGAGGGGGAAGACCTGGGAGTGGAAAGGTATTAAGTAGTGAGTCAGAGTAAGGAAAAGTGTCTTCAAGGTTTCCCCTTGCCTCCCTCATAAAGAGGCTTCTGCAGAGGTGCACGAAGAGCACCTTAGCCCAAAGCCTCAGACAAAGAGACCTAGGGATGAAGGCACCTGGGCTAGGAATGTAAATGAAAGACAATGACTGACCAGGGAGACCTGAGCCTTTGACTGCAACTCCCTTCAGAGACCACAATGCATTGGCTATGCACCACTCTGGTACAGGGAAAGCAGTTTTCTCCAGTGAGACTTGCTAGGTAAAATTTTTGTAATCACCTATGGTCAGGCCTGAAAAATCACATATAGGTTTTTAACCAAGGGCTAGACCCCTCACCTACGTTAACTGTCAAAAGGAAGAAAAAAAAAGAAGAAAGGAAAAAGGGAAGGGAAAGGAAGGGAAGGAGGGAGGGAAAGATGTGTTTATACCAATTGACACAGGAAAAAAGCATTTGACAAATTTTAATACCTATCCATAATTTAAAAACTCCCAGCAAACTACAAATAGAATAAAATTTTCCCAACCTAATAAAAAGGTGATGTTAATCTGGAACCACCATCATACTTAACGGTGAAAGACTGAATGTTTTGTCCCCAAGGATCAGCTATAAGGCAAGGATGTCTTAGTACATCTATTTATCATAGTACTGGAAGTCTTAGCTAGTGGAATAACTCAGGAAAAG
>NW_012147412.1:2233905-2236131 GCF_000956105.1 Propithecus coquereli | reverse complement strand
ATGTGGATATACAGCCACATCTGGAAAGAAAAGGCACAGGGCTCCACCATGCAAGGAATTAAGCTGGTATTTGTATTTGTATTATGGTGATTGGCTTTACCTTCTCATTTTGCATAATCTCTTTTTCAATGGTGAGGAGTGTAATTTCCCTTCAGTTCATAGAATGGTACTTGGAGAGGACAGAGAGGAAATCTCTGCATTTTGTGAAAGGGAAAATTACCGGCACTCCTTTTGTTCCCTTAGGCAGGATTTGGATGGATTACTCATACTTAAAAAGGAAGGCGGCTTTTAACCTTAAAAAAAAAAAAAGAAAGAAAGAAAAGAAAAGAAAAAAGAGAAAGAAAAACTCTTTGCATTAACACAGTGCATTGACATGTTACTAAATCTAAGGAATTTTGAAGGATAAATTCCCAGACTTTATCCAAAACATGAAACAAATTCTTCAAACATAAGCTGCCAAGCTCATCAACTTGTTCAGATCCCTGCAACTTTGGTCTCACCAAAACTGCTCGCTTAGCTCCTTGATTGGCTGCTTAACCCTTCCAGGCTGATTGAGGTAGTGAGCAGGGGGAGCCCAGGAAGTCTGTTCAACCAGCTCGGAGTGTTGGTTCCTCTCGGAAGATCAGACTTCTGGAATCGATTTGGGTCCAGAATTGCATTACCCAAGGAATGCGGAGTATGCACAGGCCTTGATGGTTTGTGAACCACACTTCCTGAAGCTGGCCATGAGCCAGGGCTGAGGCCATCAACATCTTAAAAATGAATTCTTTATGAGACAAAGAACAATCCACCCAATTTCTGAAATCACTGAAGTGGAAAGCTTGTCTGTAAGTAACAGAAAATTTGGTCGACATTTAGACTTCTCTGTATTTGGAGCATATGGGAGGATCAAATATCACCCCAAAATTTCTTTTACTTTCCACGGGCAGGCATTGCAAGGCATTGAGCAGCCTAGGATTATATTTTGCTGAAACTAAACTGCTCTGGTCAGAAGTCTATTTTTCCATCAAAAATATTGCCAACTAACTGCTCAAGATAGGACAGTGAAGACTAAATGTGGTAAGTTAAGATAAGAGGAGTGATAATTCTCTCTGAGAACTTAAGTCTAGTGAACAAGATGAGACGAATGTCTGTGAAGAATGCCTAAAAATGCAAATCAGGCAACTGTTTGAATGGATAGCCTGCATAGTTTTTTAGGACAAGGTGAGTCGTGGAGTCATGACTAGAAACAAGGAGAACATTCCAGCTGCTGAAAAAAGATGGGATGAAGGCTCAGATGCAGGTGTCGGCAAAGTCAGGGTGGGTGTGCCTGGTTAGAGTGGAGAAATCCCAGCCTGAGAAGATAAGATAAGCACAGAGTCAGGGGAAGAAGGGAAGGAGAGCCATGTGGGGGCTTAATTTTGCTTTGCTTTATAAGTAGATTATAATTATCTTATGGTTATATTCTTATTCTCTACTTAGGCAAAGAGTAATCTTCACCTGATATCTTTCAGATTGTCTTGTTTCATTTCTATCTCTTATTTGGATCGTTTCCTTCAAAGTCAAAGTTACATCCTCTAAAAACGTGCTGTTGGCTCATAAAAGTCACTTTGGGCCTCAAATTCTATAATACTACTCAAGTCACGATGCTAAGTAGCTCTCCTTTATGCAAAAAGGGAAGTATATTCTGAATCAAGTGATGTATACAGACTTCTGTTCAAATATTAATAGTTGAATAATTGATTATCTAGCACTCCGCAGGCAAGTCTGAATAAGTCTTATTTCTCCACTGCCAAATCACAGCACCTTAAATAATAATAATAGTGACACTTTGCCATCAATGCACGTTTTCACATGTTTTCTACTGAATTCCCTTTTTTGCTTATGAAAAAGCCTAAGAGAAATCTACTTGAAAGATAAATATCTTATATTCCTTAATGTCAAAATTACACACCTGGTTAGCCAATTTCTCATAACATCAATAATAAAAAGTAACATTCTCAAAGTGTATTAATTGAGATTCTAGTGGGGCCAATGTTTCCAAGTGAAACCCTTTCCACTAAACTTAATCACACCAGTTTCATAGGAACCTAGAGCCAACCTGAGGGAATCACCTCAAATTGAATGGATCTTTTATAAATTTTGCTGTTGTTTTTTTTAAATTTTTGCTGTCTAAAATAACACCAGGAGATAAAGACCTACTTTAAAAGCAGAACTGGCAAATCCAGACAAAAATTGATCCTCTTT
>NW_012147412.1:2231576-2233855 GCF_000956105.1 Propithecus coquereli | reverse complement strand
ATATAAAACAATCACTCTGCATAATAATCTGTTTCCTTACATTTATTTTCCCCTACTAAATTACGAGCTCCCTCAGGGCAAGGACTATGCACGATACCTATTAATAATATACAGAAAGCCCTCCAGAAATATCTGTTGAATGTAATTGAATTCAAATTGAGTATGGGGAATATATAGAGAAACAAATATTTAAATCTACCCAAGGAGACAAGGGGAAATCTTCAAGGAGGGAGTAGCATTTTTGGCTCAGTCTTCAGGTATGCATAGGATTTACCTGATCAGAAGAGAAGGGAAGGAGAATATAGGTTCAGGAACACCATGAACAAATGCAAACCAGCATGAAAGCCCCTGTGCCCTGTGTCAGGCCATAGAGAGATGAGTGGGAGATGAGGCTAGAAAGGTAGGTTGAATGCCTCAACTCTATGCTAAGGCATTTTTCCTTCATTCTGCAAGCAATGAAGAACTATGTACCTACAATTTTAATAGATCACTCTTGGGAGTGGAGGCAGGGAAGAGGGTTGAAAAAACAAAAACAAATTGGAAATAGGCAGGCCAGTTAAGAGGCTATTACCTCAGTCCTGGTACAAAATACTAACGGCCTGAAGTAGTGTGACAGCTGCAGGAATTAAAAGAATGGGTCTGATGGGCAGATACTGAGTAGCTGATAGAAATGAACTGGTGAACAGGCTCCCAAATAAGAGGTGAGAAAGTAAGTAAGAAAGAACTGTGCCAACTGTTACAGTTCTGGTTTCTGATGCTGTTTTAACTAAATACAAGTTACAGTAGAATCATACTTATTTCGGCTGTCAGTAATCACTTCTATGGATCCTTTCCTGATATTCCCACACATGACACACCCCTCTTTGTCTGACACATCTTGTGAAAACAGCAACTGCCACTACAGAAAACAAGTACAGTTAAGCTTTTAGCTATTATAAAGTCACAATCTTACATAATCCTATGATAACCACGTAAGATTGGTATTATCTTCCCAATATGAGAGATAATAAAACTGAGATCCAAATGACTAATTTTCCAGAGGTCACAGAGCTGGTGAATGGCATGGCTGGGAACCAAACTCATGACTCTATTCTCTTCCTCCTTAGCAAAATAACTCTCAATACAGACTGCATTTCCCAGCTTCCTTTGCAGCTGGGTGTTACCATGTGACACATTTCTGGCCAATAGGGTGGTAGCGTATTACTGGCAATTGTTCTTAGTGGGAGGGTTTGTCCCTTCTTTTCCCCCTTCCTCCTTCCTGCTGGGCAGATGAGCATGTGATGGCTGGAGCACAAGTGGATAATTCTTGAATCATGAGGCAGAAGCCAGGAGCGGAGCAAAGATACAGAAGGAGCTCAGCTTTCTGTTGATTTCTGATGCCATAATGTCAGCCTTCAACTAGCTAATCACAGACTTATTTTTGTGAAAGAAAAATAAATTTGTCTTATTTAAGCCATTGTTTTTGTGGATGATAAGGGGTTACACACAGCTGAACCTGTATTCCAACACATATAGACTCTAAAACCTGCACTCTATTTTTATGTATATGTTCTTTCAAACAAAATAATACTGCACTGCAGCACAGGCCGCAGAATATCTCATTCTGTGTAGAATATCTCATACGTGTGGAATATATCTACACTGTAAGCAATTTGAGGACAATTCAAATTTACAATCATCCCCAACCCCTTGCACAGTGCCTATTCCAGTGCAGAACCTGTCAATATTGTAAATTAATTAATTCATAAATGAGAGAATCAACATTTTTAAAAATCCAGGACCAATATTTATCCCCATGCTGGCCTCCACCTACTACCCATCATTCCCTTCAGCACACTGGTGTCTACTCTGAAGACGTGCAAATTGACTCGATACTGACCATGGAAAAGCAGAACTGGAAGATAAATTTGCCTTCAATGAAAAATACACTTGAACTCACACCTTTTGGATCACCAAGCTTCCATCCATTAGCCCCAGGTCTAAAAGGGTTCTACCCAAGGGTTATTTTAAGTTGCCCTGTCTTGCTGTGGTCCAGAAATGAACCGGCAATGCTCCACAGACCACACAAAGGCTCATGAGCTATCCCGGTGTGTAGGTTGGAAATAGAAGAGTCTCTGCCACCTTGTTTGTTACACTGAAGAGGAAATCGCCCCAAGTGGTTATGTGTGTATGTGAGAGAGGAAAGAAGAATTGAATAACCTTCTCCCAAACCATCAAGGAGAAGAACTACCTAAAAAAGTAAACCTTGGATTTTGGTGCCCCCAGTGAGGTAATTCAGT
>NW_012147412.1:2229322-2231526 GCF_000956105.1 Propithecus coquereli | reverse complement strand
TCTTATAAAGTTAAACATATACTAATCATATGATCTAGCGGTCATATTCTTGGTTATGTGTCCTAGAAAAATGAAAAGTTCTGTTCACACAAAAATCCATACGCAAATGTTTATAGCAACTCTACTCATAATAGGCAAAACCCGGAAACAGCACAAATTTATTTCAACAGCTGAAGGGTACATTCATATCAAGGAAGGCTATTCAGCAAAAAGGAACAAACTGTTGATATGTGTAACAACTTGATTAAAAAAGCCATTATCAAAGATTTATATACTGTACAATTCTATGTATATAACATCCTCACAATGATGAAATTATAGTGATATAGATCAGAGCAGTGGTGATCAGGGGCTGAGAAAGGGGTATGTAACTATTAAGGTGTAACATGAGACAATTTCTTTGTGGTGATGGAATCATTCTCTATCCTAATTTTGGTAATTGTTCATCAAATCTAACATATGATACAATTTCCAGAATTGTGCACCAAAAGAAAAGAGTGTATATAAAAATTGGTGAAATCCAAATAAAATTTGTACTTAAGTAATAATATGGTACCAATGTCGGTTTCCTGGTTTTCACAATGTACCATGGTTATGTAAAATGTTGTCATTAGGGTGTCATCTTACTACTAAGAAAAAAACATGTCATTAGGGCAAAGCTGGGTAAAGGGAACACAGGAACTTTCTGTACTATTTTTATAACTGCTCATGAATATTAAGCTATTTCAAAATAAAAACTAATAAAAATAAATTCCCAAATATTATTGATTTTTATTTTCTGCCATCTATTCTTCCATATTCTTTGTCATAGTAGGTTTGTGCATTTTACATTCTTCTGCTGTTCCAGAAGTGGCGATAAACACACATTCATTCTGCCATGTTTGGCCAACAGGCCCCCTATTCCAGTTTCTTTCTTTTTAACTCTTTAGTTGCTCCAGAGAGTTCATGGGCTAGCTTCTCATGGTATTTGTGTTTTGATATGACATTTATACTTTTATTTTAGTCAAGGATCGATAATTATCACCACTGAGTACTCAACTAGAAAAACAATAAATGTGGTTAAATGTGACTCCCCTCATTTTATTTTCCTTCATAAACTTTATTATCAAAATATAAAACACATACAGAAATATATACACATATATGTATAATGGACAACTTTTCGCAGAGTGGACACACTCAGATAGCCATTGTCTGAATAAGAAATTAAACATTACTAGTACCCAGAATCCTCCTGGTGCCTTCTCTGAATCACTCAAAGCCTACACTCCTTATAAAGATGAGAAAAATCTAGCTCAGAGAGGTACAGTGATTTGCCCAAACACACAGTCAAAAAGTGGCAGAGCTATAATTCAAATTCAAGTCTCCTAAAGATTAGAGATTTTTTCACTTTCATTTTTGCTAAGATTTCACTCAGCAATCTTTTTTCTGATAACAAATGTATTTTCATATTTCATAAGGCTTCTCTCCAAAGTTGTCCATTTTTCATTTGTATTGATGATTTTTTTTTAGGGGTCAGAAAATGAAATCAGGTAAGTGGCTATTTGGTCTCCTTGTCATACACAGAAACTTTCTAAATTAAAATTGCATTAACTAATTACTTTGTTAATTAACTAGCACACTCTATGAGAGGGATTAAAAAAAAACAAATGTAGCCCCCCATACATCAGAAAAGTAATTGCAAAAATTATTGACTTTAATATAAAGTAGAATGATAAGGGTACTAAATAAAAATATGGAACCATCTCCATATCATCTGATTCGTCCTCCACATGGCCAACAAAGTAATCTTTCTAAAACATTAGTCTAATCATACCCCCTCCCTCAAAGGTCTATACCCTCTTCCTATCTCCTGTTGCCTAAAGATAAAGTCCATATTCCTTTTTCTGGCATCTGATTCCTACTGAATTCTACATCCCATTATCTTGCTGCTTTTCATCCCCAGTAGTATTAAGACCAGATGATATCTGGAGTTAAATACTATAGCTATCCGTTACTAAATGTGTGGCCTTGAGCAAATGATTTAACTACTCTCAGTTTCATTGTTCATATTTGTATACTAGAGATAAACTTCATTCACAGGGTCTGTAAGGTAAAAGGAGATAATGAATATAAGGCACTTCACCCTATGCTTGGTACATAGTATTTTGGAGTGGTTAACTATGTTAGCTATCAAATGATGTTCAGCTGCTTAAAATTCCCCA
>NW_012147412.1:2225739-2229183 GCF_000956105.1 Propithecus coquereli | reverse complement strand
GTGTTTTACCTCCAAAAATCCATTTTATCCCTCAAATTGATTAATTGACTAAGAGTGGTTTAATTGATTAAAAGTATGCATTTTCCTTACCATCACAAAATGTCTAGAGGTCAATTCTTTGGTATTGACCCGAAAGGATCAGTAAGACAGAGCATTGTCCCATTTAAATCTCCAAGACCTGGCACTTTATTTTCTCCTTGACACTTTTGCTTTTGAGATTTCACTTTCCATTGCAAAATCTCCTCTCCTAGAACTTCATTATCTTTACTCAAATTCACTTTGTAACCAAAGTACAATTAAAGGAGAAAATTTTGTAACAAGATCCAACTGCTTTGTCTATTCAAGGCTGAGGATTCTCTGAAATCAAGGACATTATTAAATTGCTAAATACCTTATCTGAGGGTACTAGTCCTTGGCATTCCTGAGAAACCATAGCATACTTTTAATGGTGAACAAATCCTTTGATATTATGAAGGAAATACACTCATTTCTAGAGTTAGTCATGGGAGTTAGTCTTTAAGAAGAGAGGACATCCTCCTAATCATCAATTATTGAGGTTCTCTGCCCATGAAAACATTTTTTTCAGACCTTCAGGTCTTTCAACCATTAGGAATGAAGCAGGGGTATACAAAGTGGCATCATCCCAATAGCATTGTTATCATTCTCTCCAATACCACTAGTTAGTTTGTTAGCTGATAAATTAGTCACAGCTTTCCAGTTCCTCCAGTGGAAAATTCTTTGAATATGGCTTTTGAATACACATTAATGTTGACAAGTTGGACTGCCTGGTTTTGTTGTTAGGTTACAACTGATAAACAGGCCCATCTTTTACATTGCTATTGTAAAACAGACTAACACAATCTTAGTACAAAGCAATTTTCTGACTCTGGTAAGTGACTGCATAAAAGGCCAAAAAATATCAAATGTTTTCCCAAATTTGGATAACACCAAATGACCTCCCCAGGAGGTACTGAATAGAAGAAAGGGAAAATAGAGATGTCAGTGATATTACAAAGAATCAAATTTGAAAGCCCATTGCCACCTAAGAGGAGTTTATCACTTTTTTTAAAGCTGTTATTGAGCACTTACTTTAAGCTAGGTGGCATGAAGATAAAGAATACTATCCTTGCCTCAAGGAGTTCACTGAAGGAAATGGTGAAGTAATCAGACATTTCAAATTTAGAGTTGAGTGCTTTCCCCACCACAACCCGACACACTCCCAACGGACTTGGGCAAATTCTAACTTTAGGAATCAGTTCACACCCGCTCCTGGAACAGTTGGATCCATAACTAGAAACCACAAGATGTGGGGTGAAACTTTGTTCATCCATCTCTGCAGCAGCAACCCGAGCCATCAGAAGCCCACAGAATGCGAAAGCTGTGTTAAAGACGCTGCTGCCAAAGCTCTCGCTGACTCCATCTGTGTCACCAGCATTAACATCACACCTCCTCAACCTTCCAGGGCAGAGCTCGCTTTTGACATTTTCACACCAGCAGCCAGTCAGATTCTGAAACTAATGTTTGTGCTGCTGACCTGTCATCCTCTTTTAGCCCTCTTACATCAGTCTGTCTGCTGTGCCTTCCTCCAGCACCCCTTGGCGGGGATCACAGGGCGGCCAAACAAACAAGACAGGAAGTAACCCTCACGTCACGGAGTCCATCCACAGGAGATGAGTAATTGGTGGAGAAATATTAGTGTTCTGAGTGTCCTCATCCCATCCTCTCCTGCTCTCATATTTGTAGTCCCACTAGCCCATGTGTTTTATTTCTCCACACCCTTTTCCCTGATGGAGAGAAGCTGGCTTTGCTGCTCTTCTCAAAGACACTTCAGCCTTCCCCTCCAATCTGCCAGCTCTTCATTCAGGAGATCACTCTTTCGCTTCCTTGTGTCCCTCACAATTTTCTTCTCAAGACAATCACCGAAGGTCCAAAAGAGGCTGTTTCAGGCACGCTGCAATGGATAGGCTAATGTTGTCCTGTTTATTAATTCTATGATTTTTTTCAATCGTCACAAGTTAATGTAATTGTTTTATACAAATAAATTTAATTTACATTTATCACATTTTTACTAGTTTCTTGACTCTTTTTTCTTGCACCTTAGAACTTCTATCTACAATTTCCTTCTGTGTGAAGAACACATCTTGGAATTTCCTGTAAAGAAAGTGTACTAGTGAGAAATTCAGTTTTTGTTTATTTAAAAATACCTTTATTTACTTTTATATTGAAAGATACTTTTCCTGAGTATGGAATTCTTCGTTGGCAGTTATTACATCAAATTGAGATTAATATTTCACTATTTTCTGGCTTCTATTGTTGCTCCTGAGAAGTCGACTTTATAGTAACTCTTATTCTTTTAAAGGTAATATATCTTTTTTCCCCTCTGGCTGCAGTTAAGGTTTTCCTCTTTGTCTATGATGTTACACAGTTTTACTATGATGTGTCTAGGGGTAGGCATCCTTGTATTTATCCTGTTGGGATTCATTGGGTGTTTTAAAACAGTGGCTTTGCATCTTTCAGATGTTCTATGAATTTGCAGCAACTAGCTCTTCAGATATTACCTCTGTCCCATTTTCTCCTCTCATTTGAAGATATATTGAAGCTGTCAGCCCTTATCACTCTGCCTTTCGCAACTCTTACCTTTTCTTCTATGCTTTCCATCACTTTGTCACTCAATACTGCATACTACACAATTTCTTCTGGCCTATCTACCAGTTTACTAATTATTTCCAGTTATAGCTAATCCCTTGATAAACAATCGAGATATTCATTTCAGTTATGACATTTTTATTTCTAGGAGTTTTCTGTTTGGTTCTTTCATCAAATTTGTGATGCCTTTTTTACAGTATCCTATTATTTGAAGTCGTTTTCACACTCGTCTTCTATTTCTTCAAGCATATTAAACATGGCTGTTTTATAGGCTGTGTCTGATACTCCAGTATCTAAAGCCTTTGCAAGACTTTTTCCATTTTGTTTTTTGTTTGTTTGTTTTTATCAGTTCTTACTCATGTCAACTTGGTTTTTTTTTTTTGTAGGCTTGGTTATCTTTGGAAGTGTGCTGATCTTTGTACTTGAAAAAAAAATTGTAGGAATGATCTCGGTATTATTCTTCATAGAATACTTGCACTTTTTTCTGTCAGGTACCCAAGAGAACCACCATTCCAGAACTACCTTGTATTGTCTTCTACAAGACTCCTCACCTTATCTGAGCCCTGATTTTTAATCCTGCAGTCTGCATCTCACACCAAAACAGTAGGTTAAATGTGTAAGGATATCCTCAGGAGGAAAAAAGCTTCCATGGTCAGCTTCCCTTTCAAGATTTCTGGTTCCTCTTCAATTTCTCTTGTCAGATCTTTGATGTTTTAAGAATTTTTCATGGGTTAATCTGCATAATCTAGAAACAAAAACATTTGAGTATGATGGGATTGGGATTTTTGCATTATTCAA
>NW_012147412.1:2222224-2225579 GCF_000956105.1 Propithecus coquereli | reverse complement strand
ATTGCTATAAGCTTCCCTCTTAGTACTGCTTTTTTTGTATTTCACAGATTTTGCTATGTTGTGTTTCAATTTTCATTTGTTTCAAGAATTTTTTTTATTTCCTTCTTAATTTCTTCATTGACCCAATGGTCATTAAGGAGTATATTATTTAATTTTAATCTATGTGTACACATTTGTATAATTCCAAAGTTTCTCTTGTTATTGACCTCTAGATGTATTCCATTGTGGTCTGAGAAGATATTTGATATGATTTCAATTGTTTTTATATTTGTTGAGACCTGTTTTGTGGCCTAATTTGTAGTCTATCCTAAAGAATCTTCCATGTGTTGATGAGAAGAATTTGAGTTCTGTAACCAATGGATAAAATGTTCTATAAAAGTCTGTTAGTTCCATTTATTCCACAGTACAGTTTAAGTCCAATGTTTCTTAGTTGATTTTCTGTCTAGATAATCTGTCCAATGCTGAAAGTGGGGAGTTGAAGTCCCCAACTACTGTTGCATGGAGGTCTATCTCTCCCATTAGCTCTAATAATATTTGCTTTGTATATCTGAGTGCTCCAGTGTTGGATGCATGTATATATCTATAATTGTTCTATCGTCTTGCTGAATTAGTCACTTTATCATTATATAATGACCTTCTTTGTCTCTTTTTTTGTTTTTTGACTTAAAGTTTATTTTTTCTTATACAAGTATGGCTACTCCTGAAAGCTTTTTGTTGTGTAGAACATATAATACAATGCTTGGGACAAAATAGGTACTTAGTAAATAGCTGTGACATAAACAAGGTCATACTGAACTGAAGAAGGGTACCTAAGACATTCAGATGGGATTTTGGGGATTTTGTTTCTTATTTTATCCTGGAATATTATATAGAAGATGTTTCCATTTCATAGAGCACTGAGCTACATTACCTCTAAGGATCACTCCAATTCTAAGGTTCTAAGTCTTTATTATTTTATAATTAAATATCTCAAGTCATCGCTCACCTTTTCTATTGGTTGCCCAGTCATCATTAATTTGTTAAGAAAGGACACTCAACAAATGCTGAACCTAGTGTGGGGCCATTGTAGGCATAACAGTAAAGGAAAGAGACTGATGAAGAGTGATCACTTCATACCAGTCAAAAAATGCATAAAGCAATCAAGACATGCTAAGTCAGCATATTGTGCATGCATACAAAATAATGGCTTACATATTGAATGAGATAATTGGTGGACACTGTGCTTGGCATTTTGTGTGGATTATCTCACTTAAATCTCATAACCCTGAGATAGGTGCTCTCATTATCCCCATTTCACAGAAAAGGAAGCTTAGGTTTAAAGAGATTTAAAAGTTATGTGAGGTTATATAGCTAGGAAGTAGCATAAACCCAGGCTATCAAAGCCGAAGTTTGACCACTCTACTACCTGCCTATCACACCTCTTCCAGCATTTTAAGAGAATAAATGCCACACTACTTTTTCATTCCTTTTTTATTTTAATTCATAAAGTGTTCCATATTGTCTTGGTGAAGTCAAAAATCAGCAAGTACTATGAATAAAGTAATGGATTGGAAAATCAGGTTCTGATCATAGTTTGGGCTCTAAATAGTGGCCAAGTCACTTAAAATCTCTGTACCTGCTCATCCTCTCCTTTAAAGTTATAGTTTTTTACCTCCAAAAATCCATTTTATCCCTCAAATTGATTAGTTGACTAAGAGTGGTTTAATTGATTAAAAGTATGCATTTTCCTTACCATCACAAAATGTCTAGAGGTCAATTCTTTGGTATTGACCCGAAAGGATCAGTAAGACAGAGCATTGTCCCATTTAAATCTCCAAGACCTGGCACTTTATTTTCTCCTTGACACTTTTGCTTTTGAGATTTCACTTTCCATTGCAAAATCTCCTCTCCTAGAACTTCATTATCTTTACTCAAATTCACTTTGTAACCAAAGTACAATTAAAGGAGAAAATTTTGTAACAAGATCCAACTGCTTTGTCTATTCAAGGCTGAGGATTCTCTGAAATCAAGGACATTATTAAATTGCTAAATACCTTATCTGAGGGTACTAGTCCTTGGCATTCCTGAGAAACCATAGCATACTTTTAATGGTGAACAAATCCTTTGATATTATGAAGGAAATACACTCATTTCTAGAGTTAGTCATGGGAGTTAGTCTTTAAGAAGAGAGGACATCCTCCTAATCATCAATTATTGAGGTTCTCTGCCCATGAAAACATTTTTTTCAGACCTTCAGGTCTTTCAACCATTAGGAATGAAGCAGGGGTATACAAAGTGGCATCATCCCAATAGCATTGTTATCATTCTCTCCAATACCACTAGTTAGTTTGTTAGCTGATAAATTAGTCACAGCTTTCCAGTTCCTCCAGTGGAAAATTCTTTGAATATGGCTTTTGAATACACATTAATGTTGACAAGTTGGACTGCCTGGTTTTGTTGTTAGGTTACAACTGATAAACAGGCCCATCTTTTACATTGCTATTGTAAAACAGACTAACACAATCTTAGTACAAAGCAATTTTCTGACTCTGGTAAGTGACTGCATAAAAGGCCAAAAAATATCAAATGTTTTCCCAAATTTGGATAACACCAAATGACCTCCCCAGGAGGTACTGAATAGAAGAAAGGGAAAATAGAGATGTCAGTGATATTACAAAGAATCAAATTTGAAAGCCCATTGCCACCTAAGAGGAGTTTATCACTTTTTTTAAAGCTGTTATTGAGCACTTACTTTAAGCTAGGTGGCATGAAGATAAAGAATACTATCCTTGCCTCAAGGAGTTCACTGAAGGAAATGGTGAAGTAATCAGACATTTCAAATTTAGAGTTGAGTGCTTTCCCCACCACAACCCGACACACTCCCAACGGACTTGGGCAAATTCTAACTTTAGGAATCAGTTCACACCCGCTCCTGGAACAGTTGGATCCATAACTAGAAACCACAAGATGTGGGGTGAAACTTTGTTCATCCATCTCTGCAGCAGCAACCCGAGCCATCAGAAGCCCACAGAATGCGAAAGCTGTGTTAAAGACGCTGCTGCCAAAGCTCTCGCTGACTCCATCTGTGTCACCAGCATTAACATCACACCTCCTCAACCTTCCAGGGCAGAGCTCGCTTTTGACATTTTCACACCAGCAGCCAGTCAGATTCTGAAACTAATGTTTGTGCTGCTGACCTGTCATCCTCTTTTAGCCCTCTTACATCAGTCTGTCTGCTGTGCCTTCCTCCAGCACCCTTTGGCGGGGATCACAGGGCGGCCAAACAAACAAGACAGGAAGTAACCCTCACGTCACGGAGTCCATCCACAGGAGATGAGTAATTGGTGGAGAAATATTAGTGTTCTGAGTGTCCTCA
>NW_012147412.1:2218777-2221544 GCF_000956105.1 Propithecus coquereli | reverse complement strand
TGCATCTTTCAGATGTTCTATGAATTTGCAGCAACTAGCTCTTCAGATATTACCTCTGTCCCATTTTCTCCTCTCATTTGAAGATATATTGAAGCTGTCAGCCCTTATCACTCTGCCTTTCGCAACTCTTACCTTTTCTTCTATGCTTTCCATCACTTTGTCACTCAATACTGCATACTACACAATTTCTTCTGGCCTATCTACCAGTTTACTAATTATTTCCAGTTATAGCTAATCCCTTGATAAACAATCGAGATATTCATTTCAGTTATGACATTTTTATTTCTAGGAGTTTTCTGTTTGGTTCTTTCATCAAATTTGTGATGCCTTTTTTACAGTATCCTATTATTTGAAGTCGTTTTCACACTCGTCTTCTATTTCTTCAAGCATATTAAACATGGCTGTTTTATAGGCTGTGTCTGATACTCCAGTATCTAAAGCCTTTGCAAGACTTTTTCCATTTTGTTTTTTGTTTGTTTGTTTTTATCAGTTCTTACTCATGTCAACTTGGTTTTTTTTTTTTGTAGGCTTGGTTATCTTTGGAAGTGTGCTGATCTTTGTACTTGAAAAAAAAATTGTAGGAATGATCTCGGTATTATTCTTCATAGAATACTTGCACTTTTTTCTGTCAGGTACCCAAGAGAACCACCATTCCAGAACTACCTTGTATTGTCTTCTACAAGACTCCTCACCTTATCTGAGCCCTGATTTTTAATCCTGCAGTCTGCATCTCACACCAAAACAGTAGGTTAAATGTGTAAGGATATCCTCAGGAGGAAAAAAGCTTCCATGGTCAGCTTCCCTTTCAAGATTTCTGGTTCCTCTTCAATTTCTCTTGTCAGATCTTTGATGTTTTAAGAATTTTTCATGGGTTAATCTGCATAATCTAGAAACAAAAACATTTGAGTATGATGGGATTGGGATTTTTGCATTATTGAATATTACTAGGATCATGAAACTCTAAGGATATTTAAAATACAACCAATTGAATTAAATTTTTTACATAGTTTTAGCTGATTTCCTGGCCCCAAATTATGAAGATTTTCTTCAGAGCTGATAAAATGTGATTTAAGGTAATAAATGGAGAAAAATGAAAGTATTTATAGTTATGTACAACGAAATATGACAGATAACATATATACACACACATCTCAAGAACATTTTGTCTTATAAATTTAGCTCAAATTCTTTGTCTTTAATGTCTCCAAGGTATCTTATTATACAGTTAAACTATACTAACTCTGTTATTGACCTATCACCAACCATTACATTTTCTAGTTTTCCAGTTTTTCACTGTAATAACTAACACCATGTTATATTTGTTAGTATGTGAATCTCTGTGAGATTCTAATACTTTGTAGTGAAATTAGTCAATCAAAGGGTG
The DNA here is from genome assembly GCF_000956105.1 of Propithecus coquereli. NCBI lineage: Eukaryota > Metazoa > Chordata > Mammalia > Primates > Indriidae > Propithecus > Propithecus coquereli. Next base: position 2,220,160 of record NW_012147412.1, on the reverse strand, counting down.
TAATCAGGGCTCTTGATAAGTATTGACAAATCACCAGACACCAGTGAGGTGTCTCCAATTTATACTCTGCAGCAGTAAAACCTGAGTTTTTATTTTAACAATCCTAACATTGTTTATTGACACCAAAAAATATATTCACTTGCTTACTGGAAAAGTATAAAAAGAAGAGAGCAAGGAGATATTTTATTGCTGTAATTCTAGTTTCTCTCATTACCATGACCTTAAACGTTTTATCTAAGCTTATTAGCCATTCTCATTTTTCTCACAAATTATCTGTTTACATCCTCTGCTATTTCTAAATTTGGATATATATCATATTCTTATTAACCTTTTACAATATAAATTAGACACATTGATCCAGTGCCTTTTACATAATTTGCAAATATTTTTATACTTTACCTTTTAGGTTGATTTATAATACTTTATCACATAGATAAGTTTATAGTCAAATATTCTAATTTTTTTCTCCATGGTTTCAATAATGATGATTGATTGTCAGAACATCCACTTATATAATGCATTACACCAATAATTTTTGTAGACCCAGAATTGCCAGAACAATCTTGAAAAAGAATAAAATTGGAGGGCTTACATTTCTTAATTTTGAAGGTTTCTACAAAGCTACAGTAATCAAGACAGTGTGGTACTAACATAAGGGTAAGCATATTGATCAATGAATGGACTAGGATTTAGAGTCCATAAATAAACCCTCACAGTTGTGGTCACTTGATTTTAGACAGGGGATCCAAGACAATTCAATGGGGGAAACAGTAGTCCAATAGTCTTTTTAACAAATAGTGCCAGAATAAAATAAATGTCCACACATAAAAGAATAAAACTGGGCCCTTTTCTTACATCATACACAAAATTAATCCCAAATAGATCAAAGAGATGAATGTAAGAAATGAAACTATAAAGCTCTTAGAAAAAAACATAGAAGTAAATCTTCATGACCTTGGGTTGGACAATGAATTTTTAGATACAACACCACCAAAATTATACATGACAAAAGAAAAGTAAATAAACTGGACTTTGTCAAAATTAAAAATTCTTATACTGCAAATAATATCATCAAAAAAGTGAAAAAACAGTGCAAAGAATGGGAGAAAACACTTTCAAATCATATGTCTGACAAGGGACTTGTATCTAGAATATATAAGGAAATCTTAAAGCTTAATAATAAAAGATACAGCCAGGCATGGTGGTGTGTGACGGTAGTTCCAGCTACTTGGGAGGCTGAGGCAGAAGGATGGCTTAAGCCCAGGAGGGGGAGGTTGTAGTGAGTTATTATGACACCACTGCACTCTAGCCCAGGGAATAGAGCCAGATCCTGTCTCAAAAAATAATAATAATAATAAAGGACAAATAATCCAAGCGAAAAAT
>NW_012147412.1:2142540-2215831 GCF_000956105.1 Propithecus coquereli | reverse complement strand
TGACTACCTATCCAAGTACTTTTCCAAAAACACTACATTATATATTTGTAAAGAGTTATTTCTGCCTGCCTGGAATACCTTGACTCTTGGGACCATGAATCTTTGTCACTCTCCAGGACTTGTATACAGTAGGAAAGCAATAAAATGATAGGAAATTGAGTTCAAAAATGTACAACAAATTGGTCTATGCCAAGCAATTTATACTCGCTTATTCTCAGATGAGGTTAGTGGACTTCATTTGAAGTATGTATGGTGCAGGATTCTCTGGATAATCTGAAACCAAGAAATTACCTGGAATTAAGAAAGTCCTTTACTTCACCAATGGCAATAGATGGAAAAAGGAAAAAAATAATTCAGAATCACTGCCACAAACGTGTGTCAGAGAAAATCAGGTTAGGTTTTTCTTCCAGCTAAGACTCAAGGCTGAGGAAAAAGAAAACAACCAAGCAACTCATTTCTTGATTCAGAGAACCATTGGAGGGGGGATGTCATTTACTACTCTCAAGGCTTACTGAAAGCACTACCTAGACCACAAATCAGTGTCCTTATTCATTCCTGTCAATACAAGAAGTGTGTTCAGTGAAAAAAGTTGGCTAGGGCGTTGCAGGGCTTATGAAGAAGACCTATTTCTTGTCTCATCCTGGAGGAATTTCTGGCCCCATAACTGAGAAAGAATCACTTTATAAAGTTTTAGGGTTTCAGCAAGATGGAGAGGCTGGTATTTATTTCATTCCATGGCTGGAGATGTGAGTTGAGGAGATTAAAAGCTACAGTCTCCCTGGGACTGACCTACCAGGGTGAGAGGGGCATATAGGGGAAGGGAATCATGATGCCACCTCCTGGGAGTTGGGAGGGAGATGTAGCCAAATCTTACAAGACATCACCAATGACTGAGGAAGCTACTCTGGGGAAGAGTTTCTCAGCAGCCAGGCATGTTAGAGCAACTACCCATGTTCGTAGAGTTGACGGACAAGTGAGAACAGGCATCATGATCATCCACGGGCACAACTGCAACACTGCCCAGTCATGAAAGAAAGTTTTCCTTTCCTTTTTCTTCTTTCCCTTTTCCCTGTCTCGACACCTAGGAAACCACTTCCAGGAAGAGGCACTGTGTAGAACTATCTGAGAGCCAGGCCACACGACCTTCAGCCTCACTCCAACACAGGAAAGCCCCAGCATTGGCGGAGGAGAAAAGAACCACTTTGAATATGATGTGGGATGAAAGTTCTAAGATGAAAGTACTGGATCTCAGAAATTGATGCGAAACCTTTTAAACAACTAAGAGCAATAGAAGTTACAGAACCAAGCCAAGCTATCATTTAGTGAGCCACTACCCAGGATGAAAAGCGAATTCAACATGACACGAGGACAGATAAAAAATAAAAGGCAAACGTTTTCAACTTTACATCTCCAACAAAATGCAGCTTGTCAATAAATTTGTTACATATATTAATGTGTTCTATACATAAATGCAGCCCTAAAAGATTCTAAGTTTTTAACTTTCCCTAGCCTTTCTCCATCTACCTGGTTTGTAAGCCAAAATTGACTGGGGGTGGGGGTGGGGAATCTCTAAAACTTCTACATTGATCACAGTCTTCACCCTGAATAATCGCATATAAAACTTTTCATCCTGCTTCCAGTCATGCGGGTTTTGTGCTTTTGACTCATCTTTCCATTTACAACCTCATTTAGCCCTTAAACCCAACATTTGGCACAACTTCCCTGGATACGACCTTTTGATTCTCCCTTCAAATGTGATTCATATTTTCCCTCCAGTCCCAGAGCCTTCAATCATCTTGGGTCAACATCTCACCTGATTTGGCTCGACATCTGGGCTCACAGGCTTCAGAGCCACCCCAGGCTGCAAAGGCTCCTGTTAGTTTTGATTCAGACCAGCTAAGGAGTTATACCATGCTAGAATATAAGGAGGGTTACTTCACCAGGGAGACAGTCTCCTTGTTGTTTTTGTTAGTAGATCTTAAGTTACTAAGTCTGATGTTCTCTCCAACCAGGGTCCAGATAGTCCTGTACCTAAGGAGTCATCAGTTGGAAGGTACGGACAGGGTGAGCGTCATTAGCACTAAGCACTCTCCAACATCGATGGCTAACCAGAAACGTGTTCTGATAGAAACCCTCGGTTTCATTGTTAATCAAAAAAGTAACTTAGAATGAGTATGTGTGGATGGGAATGTATTTTAAAAGTACTATAAATTCTAATTTTAACTAAAAACAAATAGAAATGTAAATGTATTTACTAATCTTGTAATAATAGGGCCACAATTTTTTCTTTGAGGATGAATCTTCTTATCAGAGTTCTGCTTGGTTTTAACTGCATAAAAAATACACTTTTAAGCACCTACAAGCCCCAGTTTTTGTTTCTTTGAAGTGACGCCAGAACTAAAGTCATTTATAAAGAAAGCTAAGTACAAAATTCTAGATTTTTAAAATTTTTTTCAACATTTTTATAGTCTCACAACTATGTTCTATTCTATTGCTTTATATAATATTCATAGTCTATTGCTTTATAGAATATCAAATTAAATTTTACAATTATAATTCCAAGTACAGCTGGAATACACAGGTTGGGAATAAACTCAACTGACTCTTGGTGAGCATACAAGTTTTCTGAGTAGAATTGCATAGGCATACTAAAAAATAGCTTACTAGTTATGAGTACTTGCTGTGCTTAAGGACATTAGTTAAAACAGCTTAGAGAGGGAATGAAGAACATTCATTAATCCAGCAAGTCAATTAAATAAAAGTAGGTTAAAAGAGCTCCTCCTATACACACAATACTATTAATAACACTAAGTTATAAAATGCTTTATAGTTTACAACATGCTATCACATACATTACCAGGTACACACATAAACCACTCTTTTTAAATCCTTTTTTACAAATGGTTGTTAAATGTAATAAACTAGAATCAAATCAAATCATAAATGGCTATTTTTATAGCTATTTCTCATTTTTTTATTTCACTTTAATTGTGGTATCTTTATAGCTTTGATCTTTCTCCAAATAATTTTCTTACATCTTCCCAATTTCAAAATCTGAGACAATTTAAAGTTTCTAGTAAATATAAGGAAATAAGGAAAACTGAAATGGAAAAATATAAATAAATAAAGATGATGATGTGTTAAGAATTAAGATATTTATATGGAATTATGTATTTAATTTCTTAAAATCAGGGAAGGCTTCATGAAAGATGAACTCTCTATATTAAACTTTGAGTAAAATAATGGCCATTTGAGTTGGGCTTTTAAGAATGGATATGATTTCAAAACCGGGAGCCAGGGTGATGGAGGAAAGGCGTGAATGGCATGAACAGAATTGAGGAAGGCACTGACTGTGTTTTAAAGGAGAGGGTATGTGCAAGGGCAGGGAGGAGGGGAAACCCGGAGCGATGGTTTAGAATCATGCATACAGCACAACTCCAACAATCTAGGAGGGAATTAGCGAGAGCCCAAAGGGCCCATTCCTGAGAGACAGATGAGTAACTCTCTCCAAAAGCCACCAACGTGGATTTTATTGGGTTTAGATTTTCTGAAGCAAACTGAGAGAGATTTATCTTTTCTGGGTCTGGTGGTTTTAAGTTTTTGAAACCGTAGCCTCAAAGACAGGAAAACAGAATCGTCAGTCAGATGGGGCCACCCATGCAAAAGCGTGGAGCCTCCAGCCAAGCCATTCATTCTGGTCATGTCTTTGGGCACAAGACAATTGCTTGGGATGAAAATTTGGGATTCCACAGCAAGTGTAATATGAAATAGACATTATTGTGAAGGAAAGCTAGCATTCACGGTGATCGAGCTTTCCAATAATCAAAGGGGTGATGTGACCAAGTGGTACTATTTGGGGGTCCCTTTGGGCACAATCTCTCGTGGACTATGTGGATAAAATGTCTTTCTCCTCATAGGATATTTTAGAATTTAGTTTACTATAAAATATGAACTCTAATGTTAATAAACAAGGTGGCATTTGGTGCCAAGGATTAAATATTTACTGGTAAAATATACAGTGATGAAAAGGATTTTCAAACAGGCAATAAATCACACGGTCTCTGGTCTGTATTAAATATTATTTTTACCAGGGAAAAAATAAAACTTAGCCCAAGAAAAAAAAATTAACCCATTGTTGTGACTCCCTGGGGCTGAACTTATAAAGAATCGTCAAATATTCCTTTGAAAAACCAGGCAAATAGCAGAGATTTTATTTAATCTTTGAAATGATTCATTTCTTTAGTAAAATAAAAAATGCTAGTATCCCATCCTTCAGGCAACTATGGTTGATTCTTTCACAGTCCTCTCGCATCCAGCCTTTCCTATCCCACCCCTCTTGTCTACCTTCAGGAATCCAATTGCACAATGATTAAGAGCACAGACCCTGCAGCAAGTTTGTCTAGGTTCAAATTCTGACTGTCAGTTCCTAGCAGTGCCACTTAACCTCTCTGTTCTACAGTTTACTTATCCACAAAACCAGTGTAATAGTAGTACTGCATCATAGGTTTGTATAAGAATTAAATAATTAAATGAGTTAATATATATAAAGTACTTAGAACAGTCTAGAAAATAATAAATTTTCCCTATTATTATCCTTCACCCTCTTTAACTATCCAAATATTACCTGCACTTTGAAACTCCACTTAATTCCATAATGAGCTCTCTTTAAACAATGCAAACCTTCCCTAAATATGCACCTATCATTTTTGATATCTAATTGCATATAATGCACTATCCCAAGTTGGTTTATGACTTTTCTAATAGAGCAATCTCCTAGAGAGAGGGACAGGGACTGACGTTTTAAAAATCTTTTTCAGCTGGATATGCCTTTAGAAAAGGATCCTATCAATGCAGTGCTCACAAATTTTGCATTTATGGAGAGCCTACTATGCGTATTTTGCTGAAAACTGGGCACAGCTCCCCCTTCTCCAATTTGGATAGTGACAGAGGTGGGTGCGAGGTGTCAATCACATCCCCTTTGTGTTGGCTACCACTTAGTCCGAAAAGATCTGCTCTTGATATCTGAACTGACACAAGAAGAGAGGAATAAAGGAGGCAAGTTTGAACTTGAGAAAGCATTATTTAAGATGGATGGATGGATGGATGGATGGACATAGGACCTGAGGAAAAAAAATCCTACAGAACAAAAGAGAAGAGATTGCCTCTGGAAATGATTTATTACACAAAGAGGAGTACATTTTAGAAGGTATATGCTTCACATTATCTATAAAGCACAGGAAAAGACTGTGAGAAAAGAATGAGTTGAGATGAAAACCCAACAGACATGATGTTGGTTACGAATATTGAGTCAAGACAATCATTGTAGGTGGAAAGTGAAGAACAAAAAGAAAGAAAGAGAGAAAGAATTGAGGGAGAGAGAGAAAGAGAACGAAAGAGAGAGAGAGAGAGAGAAAATGATACTGTAATACTGCTCTATGTTGTAAATCCATTTTCTGTAAACTCAGCATTCATGGAGAGCTGCTAAGTGACTTTCTGCATCTGAGGCCTGTGTTCCTAATTAGACTCATTTATGCTACAACATTGGGAACGTGCATCTGGTGGAGGCAATTGAAAGAAATGGTGGAACAGCCGATGGTCATTGCTTCGCCTGGGTTAACAGAGATAATAAGAATGGCTGAGTGCTGTGTTCTCCTTTGCTTCCTTTATGAGTATGAAAACAATATACTCACAGACATACCTCTGCTTCAGGATAGGGGGCCTTCTTTTAAGTCATATCCAAAGGAGAGATTTTCTTATAGGTCTCCAGAAAGGTAGATTCCAGTGTTATAAATAGATTCTGCAAATGGAACTATTCTGCCAGCCATATTTCAACCTGAAATCCTATATTCTGCAAAGGGCTTTTCCCAATGAGTGAAAGATACAGACTGGTGAGAAGATCTCATGTAAAGCTCAATGGGTAGAAAGTCATTAGACCTGAATTTTAGTTCTCTCCTTTTCATTTATTTCTTCAGTGATTCTGTCCAAGTCACCAAATTTCCAAGGCTTGGTTTCTGGAGCCTGAAAAGAACAAACATAAGCCTTAGCTCCCAGAACAAAAGTGGGAACCACTGACTGTTCACCAGGACTTTATACGGCAGAAAGAAACTTTGATATGCATTATTTGATATACATTATTTCTTCTAAAAATGATAGATCTGAATGATAAATACTTAAAAGATGTTTTCAACTTGACTGTGGAAGTTCAAGGGAAGATAGAGATTATGCAAATATGCTAGTTCATGTCCCCATTCAGCATCACTTCCCTCTACCCCATTTAATGCCTCTTGTAAATTAAAGTCCTATAAACATTCAACCTTCTAACTCAATTTTAGAGTTTTCTTGTTTCTTGTATGCGTCCTGCATAAATATCAACCTATTTCTGTTTGACCACATCAGTACACATTCCAAAAGGTTTTCCCCCATAGAGCATAATTCTGCAGTCTCATAATGACAAGTGAAGCCTACAGAGCCCGTGGCTGAAAATGATGACCATAATGATGATGATTAACACTGTGTTGAAAATGGCAACACAGAGTAATGGGCTCCTATCTGGAATCCAACAGGAGGTAACTCTAAAGCTGCCTTTGCGACCTGAGTTTCCAAACCTTCCATGAGGTTCCACTTAAACACACAACAGATGCACACAAAGCCTCCGCAATTGCCAAATTATATTATTTTAAATGGCAAACCAAATCTGAAAGCCTCAGGCAAAAGTTTTCACAAAGCAGCATTGGGGACAATGCCAGCTTAGATGATGGTACAAGTTTTGATTAGGAGTTTGCCCACATCTTAAATAAATAAATAATGACCTTACCACCCAGAATGGTTTTTCCTTGAACGAAATTACTACTCAGTGGAAAGACAAACACTGAAATTCGAAGCAGAGGTTTTCTATGCATCGATATTAAACTATAAGAAATGAACCTAGGAAAGGAAGAGCTAGAGGAAGCAGCAGTTTCTCGTGTGCCTCTCCTTGGTCCCACAATTAATTCCTGCCATTTTCCATGCTCTTCCCGGAGGTCCGCCTGGGGTGGACCTCCTACCATCACTTTGCCTCCTGGGAGATTCCTCATGGACCTTCAAATAGCCCCTTCTCTGGGAAGCCTGTTCCAATGCCCTCGTCATTGTCCTTCTGTCATAGCCCACGTATCTGACTCTGCATAGCTCATCCCAGAAGGCAAGGCCACCAGCCCAGAGTCAGGACCCCAGGCTTTCCCTTTCTTGGCAGGTTACTCAACCCCTGGGCTTCATCTGTAAAATTGGGATAAGAGTAACTGCCTCCTCGGGGTGTAGTGAAGAATGAAAAGACAATTTGTGTCCAGGGCTTTGTGTAGCATATGGGGCACATTTTTTTTTATTTCTATTTTCAAGTAAATTTTGTTCATCTTTGTGTCCCCAGCACCTAATATAGTACCTAGCACAGTACAGGCATTTAAAATATTTTTTTTTTTCATTTAACAAAGGAATGAATATGTACAGTGCTTCACACTTGAAAAAGAACTTTGACGTATGTGGTCTCCTTGGCTCCCTATACTAACACTCAGAGAGAGGCGAAGCAAGCCCAGGACTCCTTCCTTGGAAGAAATTCCCTCCTCTCTCTCCATGCACATCTGCTAGGCTGCCAATACAGGACACCTTTCTTCTGAGTGCAAGGTAGCACACATGACCAGACTGAATCAAAGAAATGAATTCTGGTGATGTTGTACTTTGAAGAAAAAAACCAAGGCACAGAAAACAGTTGGAGCTATTTCAGTCAATGGTAGAGCATTGCTGGAAAATTTACCAACTCCTGGTACTGAAATTTCAGAAGCTGCCCTTATCCAGCCCTTCCTGATGTCTGATTGCTCAGTGCCTGCTCTGAGTCTGTGAGTAACACTAGATCCTTGCAGCAAATGTCTTTCTCTATAAGCCCAAGATCAGTTTCTGGTGCTTAGAAGCAAAAAAATCCTAACAAATAAAATTAATATCTCCAATTAACACATAAAAACTAAAGCTCTCTATAGAGCTGAAATAATTCATGTAAAGTTAAAAACATACAGGATTTAGTAATGTATTATTTAGGAATACATACATATGCAATAAAATTATAACAAAAAGAAAAGAGAATACAAAATTTATTGGTGCGCTTATACTTGGGGATAAGGGAATGGAAAATGATCAGGAGAATTTTATAAAAGTCATCGAAGGCACGAGTAATGTTCTCTTAATCTAGGGAATGAGATAGAATAACATGTGTTAATCGTATATACATATATGTACATATGTGTGTGTGTATATGTATTGGGTGCATGGAATATCTCATAACAGAATTATCTTTTTCATAAATGAAAAGAAATCTAAAGGCCAACGAGGTTAAGTGATTTGTTAAAAAAAAAAAAAACAAAGTAAGTGGCAGATCATGGCTAGACCCCAGGCTTCCAGTGCTCTCTCCTCCACGTCACAATTTATTGTGACCCTGAGCTGCTACTCCTACAGTGTGAAAAATGGGAAACAGCACATGAGACCTTTTCAACTAAATTTAGGACAAGAAGTTGGTGAGGATTAATAGCTGACCCATAGCATTAGAAAGGCTTAAAACGGGCTTTCCATTCCTTGAGAAAATCAGAGAGCTGGGGAAAAAAATCCTCAGAAATCACCTGGTTCAATAACAGGGCAAAATGTTCTCTCCTTCACTGAAAGTGGCCTGCAGGTTGATGGCACCTCCATGTGCATCGTGCCTCATGCCGCTGTACTGCTGACCACAGATACTCGTGGATTCAGTCCTGCTCCTTCCTACCATCAGTGGGAGCCAGTCGGGCAGTGTATCAGCGGTTTTCTCCCTTAACCTGACATCCAAGTGCCCGGACATAAATAGGAATTTCAGCGTCTTCAAGAGTATTGCCTACTCGTTTTCTATGGAGCAAGACTGGACCTTCTAGAGACAGGACAATCCCTGTTCCCACCTTCCTCAGTGGAGACAAAAACCCAAGCTCAAAACGGCAGCCACAGCCTGAGGTCACCGGAACCCCTGACTCTTTCTTCCTGAGTTCGGGCCTTCTCTCCAGCTTCCTGACACTCTGTTAAGTTTCTAATTTAAAAACCTTGAATTCTTACCTGACAGACGAGCCACAATTCAGAAACCTTGAAAGGACCTTTGATCAGAGCCATCAGATGTGTGGGCGCGTTCAGTTTGCACGTAATGTTGCCTCAGACCTCTCGGACTTGTTCCGTTGGGCTTGAACTGTGGCCCTGTTAGCCTCGGAAGGAGCCCTTCCCTTTCCAGTTTCCCAGTTTCAATTTACTCAGTACTCAAGGAGAAGTTTTTGGTCCCTTGTTAAACGTACAAATACAAGTAATTCTATCATCTGGCTGACATTTCTCTATTTCCTTGACCACAACATCAGAACGGATTTTTCTCAATGCTTTCCTAAATTCCAGATTTACATTGTCTAACAATTCTCCTAATCTACCAGTCAATGACTTTATTAAAATGATAACAGCTCACAGCTGCTGTAATTGCCCCTGGTAAACCTATGCTTGGTCCCAGTGCCAGGGACCTCTTTTCTGATTAAGAATCACACATTTAATAATCTATCTTAAAATGTGCCAATGCCAAATTTACTATCTACAGTTTGCATACGTTTCCCCTTCATAAAAACATGACAGCATTGCCTATTGCTAACATTTCTCCAAGATTTCCTAATTCCTTAATACTTTTCACCCTTCAGATCACTGTTTTCAGCTATAATTTTCCTTTCTACTTTAGGACACAATTTGTCTGAGTTGGGACATTGCAAATAGCTGGGGGCTTAGTTATCAATTCCTCATTTATCTTGCGTTTCAATTCTCTCTAAACAATGTTACTGAGTCATATGATATAGTAGACACCAAACCAAGCATCCCCAGACCTGAGTCCTAGGTCTGTCTCTGCCATTATTAGTAACTGAAGGCAACTCTCTTTACCTCTCTTAGTCTGATTTTCAATCTATTACATAGGAACAGCACCACCTGTTCTGCTTACCTCGTGGGCTTATCAAAAGGTTCAAATGAGATGATTTATGCAAGAAGGTTTTGTAAACTGCAACATGTTACACAAATAGAAAGCATTGCTATTCCCCACTTTCTGAGCAGTAAGTCATTTCCCTTGATGTGGAAGATAGAAAATTGGGCTGGACGCAGCACACTTCCACGTGGCCAACTCCTAATGAGTCTAGGCTCTCTCTTTCTCATGCCAGGCTCTCAGCTTTTGTCCGGGAACTGTTTGTGTTTGACCTATCTCAGAGTACTTCCTGACCAACTGCTGATCTCCTGGGCCCCTAACCCCTACACGTATTTCCTCTCTATAGTCTGAAATTCTTCCCCCACAGCTGATATTTTATATTGATTCCTGCACTGCCACCTTTGAATAATGAGAGTGGCAGTAAATTTGGCTTTTCTGGATACTTCTTACGTGGCAGAGGTGGGCCTGTGGACCAGGGCACAGTCAGCTGACAAGCTCCTGCTTTGGTCAATTCTTGGCTCATGACTTTTTGTTCTGCTTGCCCAGGACACATATTTAAAAGTGTTTTCAATTACTCAACAATAAGTCTCAATGACAAAGTCCAAAAAGCAAAGCCCGGGGATGATCCACACTGGGAAGGGTTATTAGCTTTCTCTTACTATATTATTTTTCATATTTATGACGAGGGAACTCCTGGGGAGCCAAATCACTGGACAATGTTTCCAGAGCTCAAGCCATTATTTTTCTCTAGGAAAATTGAGGGGAACGAAACAAGGGTAAATTCCCTCCTCGTGGCTGGGGCAAATATGACACTGGCACTTGAGGAGTGCTCCCTTCACCTCCTACCAAACACTCAGAACCTTCTTGGGCTTCAAAGGGCTTTGCCTCGTTTCTGCAGGAGTTTTCCGAAGGTCGTGAGAGACAATCTGCAAGTCAGAGGGAGCCAAGGGGGCCCGTAGGAGTACAAAATCCCAATACTGTTGGGAGTAAAAGGTAAAGTGAGTGTGTGTGTGTGTGTGTGTGTGTGTGTGTGTGTGTGTGTGTGTGTGTGTATTTATAAATTCTAAAAAGGTGGAGTAAAGGCTCAGCAAAACCTGCTCTGGTTCTTAAGTCATTTGGTTCTGGAAGCCCGCTCTTTATTGGTTGGATTCCATCAGACAAACGAGAAAAGCGAAGGAAGCCCTGGGCAGGCGAAGGCAGAAGCAGACTCCTCTGCTCCGACAGGCTTTCCCACATGTGGCCTCAGAGCCTGCGAACCGGAGTTCACTTCTCCAAGGATCCTATTACAGTACCAGCCCTCCAGCTGTCTGCAGCTGTGTGCCTTCCAGCTCCTCACAGCTGGCTTTTCAAATAGCAATGGCCTCTAAGACAGCTTACCAGAAAAGATCATTCCAATTGTGCAGTGTGTTACAACACGATTCTAAAAGCAGCAATTAAACTAAATGAATTGTGATATTAAATATAAAGGTGCACTTGGCCCGATGCATTCCATGTGGTAGGTGCTCAGTGAGGGGCAGATCTTTCTTTCATTTCTCCATCTCTTCTACCTTTCATTCATGCTGCATTGCAGAACGGTTGGAATACTGGAAAAGCATTTTCCCTGGGGAGCTCTAGACATTCCATCGGGTACGCTCCTTTGTGCTTCATGGTGTGTACACGTGTGGGTTCCTGAGTTTGTGGAGGAAACTAGCCGGGGTACAAATGCGTCTACAGTTATAATGTGTGCATACATAAAGCGTGCCTCAGATATTTTCCTAGTATCAATAATATATATTCTAAACACATAGTTCAAGACCACAAAGGAGGAGACAAACTTTAAAGGGCTTTTCCTCATGAAAACAGCCTCAAAGTTGAGTTTCCAGTCTTTATGAGGTAGATGGGGTTGGGTTCACCATAATAACCGAATGAGAAGTAAGTCAAGGTGCAAACAATAGTTCACTCTGTATCCTATTTTCATTTAAATCAGTGGCTGTTGCTTTCATCTCTTCTTATTGACACAGTTCAACCATTGACTTCTTGCTGCTTTGAGTATGAAGCTCATAGCACAGGGGAATCTCCCTGCATAAAAAGGTGGGGGGAGGTGGTTGTTTTTAAAAATGTTTTAAATGCTACAAACTTCCAGCCTGTCTGTTTTTGAAAGTTGAGTTCATGTCCGTGCTAGGCTGTTTGTTCAGAGCTCAATCATTTTAACAGACAGTGGTGGGTAATTTTGAAATATGCATTTATATTAGTTCTTTCTACTTCCTTGCCATCTACTTATCCTCCTGGGACCTCACCCTTTCTTTCTCTTTCCCTCTCTTTTCTTCCTTCCTTTCTTTCTCCTTCCCTCCCTGCCTCTCCTCCTCTTCCTTCCTGCCTCTTTCTCACTCTCTTTATTTCCTGAGCACTTGCTTTTGTCTCATGACGCAGCCTCTCTTTTGCCATATTTCATAAATATCAGGCAACTTCTTCTGTTTCTTTGTGAAACACTCTCTTCCAAACTGTGTTTTCCTTCAGATGTAACTCTTCAAAAATAGCAGGGCTCAGGGGGACTTAGAAAGCCAGGTATGAGGGAGGAGAATGACAAAAGATCTTGTTTGGCAAAGTCACAGCCCCCGCCAACCCCCCACCCCCTGCCCCCACACAATGAATCTCACCAGAGCCCTTTTCAAGTCTGAAATTATTTCCACGCAGCTGAAGAAGGTCGAGTTGTTGAGTTGCTCCTTCCGGCTTCCTCTCCCCTCTCACGGCCCGCCCCCCACCTGTCTTCCTCACTGAGTAGAGAAACAGCACAGCAAATTAAAAGGAGGAAGTGGATAATGTAGGAGAGGAGTTGAAAACCCAAGGGAAAACAATAAAACATTTTCGAAGTTTTGGGGTCAGACACAGAACCCAGAACAAGGTGGTTAATATTTTCCCTGCATTGCAAACCCTTTGTCCTGCTACTCAGGCTGGGCTGCTCTTGGGCCGTGAATCCTGTTATCCCTGGTAGAGCCCCAGCCTCAGCAGATTCCACCTACATTCCTTCACTGCCCTGTTTGGGGAGGGTGTCAGGGGGGACTCAGGGGAGGGGGAGGAAGGGCAGACCCTGGGGATTGTCTGACATACAACACCGCTCTGCACCGCAGCTAGGGTTTTAGCCTATTCGTTTTGAAGTTCGCCCAAAGTCACAGAGTTGAAATGCCTGAATTTAATACCGCTTCCCCTCACCACACACTCAGCCAAATGTCCTTGGCTTTTCAATAGTCCTAACCTCTTGGCACTACTGAATCTTGATGTTTTGCATTCTCGTTTCTTAGATGTTTAACCCTCAACTTTCCTTTCTCTGGCTTTAAGCTTCATAAATCACTCAAATGCCTTACTGCTGGGAAGAGATCCCTCTATCCTTCCTTCCTCCCCCCTTCCTTCTTGCTCTCCTTCCCTCTCTCCCGTCATTTTTGCCTTCTTTATTATTTATTTATTATTTTGCCTTTTCAGGAGGGGCAAGGGAAAGCAGTGGAAGAGCCCTTGGAACCTTCCTGGGGACATGGCATCACAGGGATGGAGCCAACCTGGGGTGGTGGGAGGTGGGAGGCAGCATGGACGATGGTCACCCGCTGTGCCCAGAGAACTGAATCCTCTTTCCCTACATCTCCCCAGTCCCTTTGTGCTGTACTTGTTGAAGTAGCTTCAGAAAGCTAAAATCTAATCTTTGTCTTTAGGATTGCCCCAGCTTTGACACTGAACACAGTCTTCAAGTGTTGCCCTTGAGTAGCAAAAAGGGCTTATTGTCCAGTTGTCCCCTTGTGCCCTTATAAATGCCCTTCTGGAGACTTCCTTCTCCTGGCCACGTCTACTCAGTTCACTGCCAGCTAGGACTGGTGTTAATGTTTTAAATTTAAATGCTTTCCATAGCTTTGCCTTCACTTTTTAACCATCCCGGGTTTTTTCCCCTAGAAAGCCCAGTTGACCTGCCAAAGTTCACAATCTTAGTGATGGGCATTGTGGCAGAAAACTCTTGCACATGCATCCCACTGGCATGTGTGTGCAAACAGGCTGTGTCTCGCTCAAGATATTGGAGCAGTTATTGTAAGTGAACCAGCAAGAGTGGTTGCTATGGTTTGAATGTCCCCTCCAAGACTCAATTTGAAATGTAATTGCCATTGTGATGGTGTTAAAAGGTAGAACTTTTAAGAGGGGATTATGTCATGAGGGCTTTGCTCTCAGAAATAGCTTAATGCCATTATCATAGAAGCTAGGCCCCCTTTTTCTATCTCACATGCTTACTTGCACCTTCTGCATTCTGCCTTGTTAGGACGCAGCATGAAGGCCCTCATCAGGGGCCACGTTCTTGGACCTCCCAGCCTCCAAATAGATTTCTGTCTATTGTAAATAACCCAGTTTGTGGTATTTTGTTCTAGCAGCTGAAACTGAATGACGACAGCTATTTCACACGTATAAATATTTTTCATAAAGCTTACCCATTGTAAAACCATGGGGTTTTTTGGGTTTTTTGTTTTTGTTTTTCTCATCCTAAAGCCCAAGGTTATCTTTCTGGATCTCCATTAACTCTTCAGCAAGAAGCTATTTCATGGAACTTTTCTGTAACTAGCTTGTTACATTCTATCCTTTATGCATATTCTTGATAGTGAGTATGATTGCACCATTGAGCACTTGCTATGTATCAAGCAATGTGCTAAGGGCTTTACACACATTACCTTATTTAATCTTCTGAATAATTTTATGAACTGAGCACTGTGCTAATTAATTTTTACAGATAAGGAAACCGAAGCCCAGATAGGTTATGCCACTTGTCTAATGTCTATGATTATTCACCTATGTCTTCCAGTACCTTGTAAGAAGCAGAACATTCTCTTCCCCACCCTTCTGTCTACCGACATGGGAGATATCATCAGCTCTGCACACAGTGGATGCTAGATTAGTACCAGGGAATGTCCACTTCCCAAGAGGAAAATTTTAAACCAAAGCCCAAGAGACAATGAAGGCAAGTTGCATATGATTCTTTCCAAATCTACTGTCTTTAGAGGCCCACAAACCACTCCCAGCCTAGAAAGAGTGTTGGCGATACTGTGAGAAGTTAACAGTGAATTTTGTGGTGTCCCACCTCAGATTTCAGTGCTGCAACTGGGGACTGTGAACCCACAGCTGTGAAAGTATAAATACAAAAACATTCGTCATCCTCTGTCTGCCAAAAATGTTGACTTTCTCAGGGATCAAATCATGAACCTCCCAATTCTACGTGAGAAAATGGTGCCTAAATGGGTGTGGTATATTTGCAGGAGGCATCAAGTCAAGCAAACCTGGGTATTTACTCTGTTCTGGGGCCAGGATATGGCTTCCATGTTGAACAGTTTCTTATACCTGGAAACCCGGGTTTCGCTGGCATTAAATCCATCTGTACGCTTGATGTTGCTCTCCCTTTGCATCCCCCACTTCATTAGTCGGAACAATTTGGCCGAGGAAAATTCAGAGTCAAGCTATTCTTCAGTGCTTCAGAGTTGAGTGGAGTTCTTGCTGCTGTGGGCTCTATGTTGAACCAGTTTATTGGAAGTTGTTAGAATATTCCTGAATGAAGTATCAGATTTTCATTTTTGGCTCCATTTCTAGCTCCAGCTGAGAAGAATCCCTACACCTAGTTCTCTACATCAGGTGAGAACACTTGCTGCCACCCACCTTGGATAATTAATTTGGCCTTATCCCTAGATGCAGAGTTTGTTCATCCCAAGCTGAATAACTCGGGTTTCATCTATTGACAGAATCTACTGACCACCAGAATTGAATGCCGGGAACCAGAAAGGACAGAGGAAAGAGGGAAGGCCTCTCTAGGAACCCTCAGTCATACCAAGAAACACTCTTCCAAGCAAACAGTCAATATAGATAGTGCCTGTTGCTGGAGCAAGAGCCAGAAGACACAGAGGAAAGAGGAGAAGAGGTGGTCCTAATACACAGGAAGCTTCAAGACTAAAAGGGAGATATGAGCAAAGAGATAGCATGTACCACCACAAAAAGACATAGGACACAAAGAAAACATGGTTTTAAATAAGTAAATTGCAAACTGTATGCGTAAGTTTTCTCTCCTCTGTCTACCCAGAGACGAAATCAGACCATGAGCTAAAGTATGGAGCCAGAGAATTGGATGGACCAAGTAGTTGATTTCATCACCTTGGCATACTCTTTTGGACTCTTAGGTTTGAACAATCTATATTAATTTTCAACAGGGAAAAAAATAAACAAAATACTGCCCCTGAAGAATTAAGACTATAATCTCATTGGTCTCCTCCAGCACATCCTCCTAACAAGGCCACACTGTTAGAATGCTGAATTCTCTGGCCTTATACACCTATCCCCAGGGCCTTACACACCTATCCCCAGGGCTGTTTCTCCATATTCACATGGAATCTCTTTGCCATCCTTCTGACTGCCATTTCTTCTGCACCTCTGTGCTTGAGAAAGCTGACATTTGGGATGCAAAGTGATCCAGACCTACCTGACGGGTTGGTTCCCTTTCAATCAGAAGCCTTGGACTTGCCCCATCCCTCTTGCTGGCTTGCTTCCCTCCTTAACTAATTAATGGCAGGGAGGGAGACATCCAAGGCAGATCTCAAAATGGAACCTCAAGGAAAAGATGCAATGGTCTTGAAGAGAAGCCCCCACAAATGAGGAAAGGCATGCTAACCTACCAAAAAAAAAAGGTGGGGGGCTAAAAGGAGAGGCTGAAAGGGCTGGGCAGAGAGAAATCCAAGGGCTTTGAGATCCAGAGGCTTAGGGTGGAATAAACGTTCCTACTCCAACAACTATGGTTGATTTCACTTCCACTAAAACACAAAGACTTTAAAAGACAACAACTGGAACATGAGAATACTGGCTAGGAGCTCAAGTCTGGTTTGATTCCCAGCTCTAGGTGATCTGGAGCAAGTTGTTGAGCCACCGATTCCTGTCTGTGGAATGGGGATAATCACGTCTACCTCACAGGTAGCTATGATTTATCATGTCTACCTCATTGGAAGACAGGTAGAAATTTAAATGAGATCATAACATTTGCACTTGTATAGCACCTACTATGGGCCAGGCATTGCTAATTAATTCACTTGCCTGAGGTCACACAGCTAGAAGTGACAAAGTGGTGATTTGAAACCAGCAGTGATTCGGTGGGACTCTAGTCTGTGCTCTCATCTACCAAGCCTCTCAACATAATGCTCATAAGTCACTCAGCCCTGGTGCCTGGCACGTGATAATAGTGTCATAAATGTCAGCTATCATTTTATTATTTTTTTTCTTATGCTGGGCAGAAAAAAAAATCTTCTTGTCAATAGAGATTAGGAGAGGGAAAAGAGGGCCTGGAATGCAGTACCTGGAGCTTTGCATGCCAGAATAATCTTTCTGGGAGAGTTGAGAAAGGACTCGCCAAAGAGATGTGTTGCTTTTCCCCACAGATGTGTCTGGTTCACACAAGTTTTCTTGGTTTAGCCCCATTTTCCCTTTTGTTTTCCAAGACTGACCCTGGGCTGTAAATCTCAATGTAGAGTTACAAATTATCTTCACCCTCTCATTTTATAAACAAGTAAATGGAAGATCCAGGTTATAGTATTCTATTACAGAAGCTTTTGTAAATTAGCAACAAAGCTAACACTTGAAGTTTCTTGATACCCAGATAATGCTCTCTTAAATCTATAGGAGATACATAGACTGGATTTTCTAGATTTCAAGATTTCTTCTCCATTGTCTGTGTAAGTGCAGTCCTAGTGGCCAAATACACAATTTAATTATTGATTTGGAAAATACAGTTACCACAATGATTCATCACGTGGAAGACAGCTACAGCCTTCTCTCTGTTTGCTTCTAATGGTCTTGGGATGGGGGGAGCTTAACTCGAAAGGTCCCTAATTACCTTCCATGATCCTCTTGGTCGTCAAGGGTCCTGAAGTTTGGGGACCCGTTTGCTAAATGTTGAGACCCAAGAGATCACACTGAATTAGGTTATTAAAATGCTTCAGAGGGGACCTGAAACACTGAAATCAGGGACCTCCTTCCATTCCCCCCAAAAATACCCTTTGCCTTAAAAGGCTCTTTTAAAAGCGAGTGAGTTTTCTCTGATCCTCCTTAATAAAGTGCCCCAACAGCAGCAGCAGCAGCGGCGGTGGCGGCGCTCCCCTTCCTTATTTGAGATCTGTGCAGTCTCATTAAATTTGATGTGTCACAGAGGGCTTGGCTATGTGAAAGGCAGGCTGTGGGAGCAGGACTGGAGGTTGCCAGCTTTGCTAAGGAAACGTAATTCATTACAGCTTTTCAAAATGGACGCCCCTCTGGCTTCCTGCTCCATTGATTTTTCCCCCTTTGCGAGTAACAAGTGAAGGGCCAGCTCAGCCTGCAGATTTAACCCTTATTAACAGCTGTTTAAATTAGAGATGCGGTTTGATGGAGAGACAGGAGCCTTCTTATATCCCCACTCAAAGGAAACCGAGAAGAGACGATTAAAGATGAAAGCGCGCAGGCGTCGGGTGCTAGGCTGGCGATGCGGCCCCTACCCCCATCCGAGGAGGGGCCAGCGCTGCTACTAAGTAGTTTATCCAAATAATGTGTTCCTACTTTCCCCGATTAAATATTCATAACCTATCCCTCCCCCCCCCTTGAACTAGTCATGAAGGAAGGCGTGTTTGCTGCACCGCGTGCGCCAGGACTCCTAGGACAATAGCTGGCCGCCAGGTCGGTGGCTCCTCGGAGACATTGATCCCAACAACTAGGACGACCTGCCTCGCCGGAGGCTTCCTAAGACCTCGCAGTGAAAATGCAGATTGCTTTGGTGTTCCTGAATGGAAGAACCTGAACCAGGCCATCCTGTTCTGGGAACGGAGCCCGCAGAACGAAGACAAGACACCACGCAAATGCCAACTTCTCCTCTGTCTGCGAGCCCAGTGTGTGCAGGGGCCCCACAAACCAACCAGGGAGCAAAACAGCAAAGGCCAGGGTGATTCCAGGGTAAAGGGAGGGTGTAGACAGTCTGGGAGCAGGCTGCTCACCCCAGCCTTTGTTCTGTGTGACTTGGAACCTCCTAGCACTCAGATTCCTTAGGCCTCTAACCCTGAGGGCTCTTAGGAGTGGTGTTGTTCCTCTAAATTCGTCTCATAAGAGAAGAACAAGAGGTATCACACTGCTACTACAGATAGGACATAACCCCCACTGCAAAAACACACCCTGGCCAAAAACCATTGGGAAAATGAATGGGAACAACATGTTCCCTTCAAACAGGAAAGCCCACTTTACTCAGATTTTTTTTGCTCCCTCTATTTCTTCTACCAACCCTCACCTTCCATCAAAACATAAAGAAAATCATCCCTACAACCAGAGTTATATCCTTGAAAATTGCACACACGAACATGGCTATAGGAAGGAAAAGTATCAAAGCGACTCCCTCATGCTCATACTCTATAAATTTATTTTCCTGACTTGCAGCATCTAACTCAAGGAATCTAAAAGGGAAACATTCTATGACAGAAACAAAACAAGACAGACCTAAGTGAATCCTACATCCACCACCAGTACCAGTATTTACATGTTAAGTGAATGAGGATGCCCGCTCACTAGATTCTTATTTCATTTTCAATGGCAGTGCCGTAGAAGGTTTTTTCTGGAGTCTAAATTTCGTTGTAGCAATTCATGGTGTACAAACCCTAGTATACCTTCCACAAAGAGTTTTTACTGCACAAGGAGTCATTCTTCTCTCCCAAAATAGGAAAGAAATATATAGGAAATACGACCGTGTCCCTCCCTACATCCTCAATTCGTTTTGGTGAGTTTTACTCAAGTTTTTCTGGGAGACTCCAAGTATACACAGAGCCTGTTATAAATAGGGTTTTCTTCAAAATGTTTTGAAACAAATTTTTAAAGTATTCATGCTGTCAGAGAAAGTTATTGCCACCTTGCACTCAGCAAGGAGTGGTGAACGTTGGAAATAAAGGCATTCCACTTTTTTACTAATCGACACCATCAGGGAAATGCAAAAAGATGAAGCATGGGTAAAAGAAACTATAAATTTCCAATGGACATCCTGTCCAGGGACATATTAAGGGAGGTGTGTAGGGTAAGAGCTGCCAAAATCTTTCAGGTTCAGAACAAGTGTACAAGCACAATGTAGACTTGGCAGAAGTCTTTTCCTCTTAATTTCAAACTCACGCGTATGTATGGGGAAATGTAATCCCTGTTTTTTCTGAGCTTTCCCTTTCTAGAACATCCAAGTCCTGCTTTATGAGCACGTACAGCATGAAAACGGAGCTAATTACGTGGAGGAAACTTTGCTGTCAAACAAGAAAATGACTCCCGCAGCAGTTAGAAGTAATGTGTTGTGAGATGGGTGCTTTAGAAGGGATATAGCTCATCTATACCCTGTGCTCCACACAGTAAAATAGTTCTGTGGCCCCTGAAAATGTATAGGATGATAAAGGGAAACGTGTAGACTACAGAAGAAAAAAAATAAGTCACATAATTGAGCACTTAGTATGTCCCCAGGAATGTGTTAAGATCTTTGCAATAATCCTATGAGATTAATAATCTTTTTGTTCCCCTCCATTTTTTCTTTTTTCTTTTCTTTCCTTTTTTTTCTTTCTTTTAAGGATGAAGACATTAAGGACCAGATGGGTTGGGTAACCTCTCCAAGGTCTAATGGACTGAACTGGGATTGGGATCACAATTTATCTAATTTTAAAATGACTTTTTTTATACTATACAATACAGTCTCCAATTAGAAGGGTCCTTAGAAACCACAGAGCTAAACACCACCAAAGTCACAAAAACAGTGGAAACAAGAATCTTTATTCTTAGCTCAGTCATCTTTCCATTTTAGCAGTGTGACCAATGTTGTGCCCACTTCAAAATGTTTTTCCTACACATTGGACTTCTAAAATGAGTCTAGCATTCTCCTGCTACAGTTCCGAATCTAATGCCATATGCAATCAGACACAAGCCATACATTGCAACAACGTCGACAGTAAAAGGGATCAGTTGTAGGATCAATTATTTCAACAAATATTTATTTGTGCCTGCTACACTACAAAGCTTTTAGGGTAAAAACATAAAATCCATACAAGCACAGCCTTAGCCATCTTCCTGTCCCCATCCACAACCACCTTTGCCTGCCTTCTACCCAATCACACCATAATTATCAGAAGCTAAGAAGACATTGTCAAAGCAAAAACGTAGAGAGACATCCACACAAGAGCACAGAGAGGTAGTTCAAATTCTCACAATGAAGGTAAAATGCCTAGTCAGCAGTCTCCTTCTCTGATGACTAACACAGGTCTGCAACCTTACCCTGGCCCCAAACGCAATCTTCCTTCAGCCTTAGTATCCATACTTCTGACCTAAGCACTGACCCTGCCCACCTTGGCTTCTTCCACCTACTTTCCCATCAGTCAGCCCCACTTGCTTCCAAATCAGTTTTCCATCCATTCCTCCTATTCTATCCCATCTTCTCAACTAGTCCCTTTCTAGTGTCCTGTGGAATCCTGCTGTATTTTATGAATAAACTCTTATATAGCCTCAAGTTCATACACAAGCATTCTTTGCACCCCACTGACTGAACAGAAACAAGGCTTTTCTTTAATTACGCAATAGAGCAAAACCCCTTTCCTGGAGGATCTGTTTTACCTTTTCCAACCTTCCTTGCAGAGCATTGTTCTGCAGCCATGGCCCAAGAGCCCTTCTCCTTTGCAGCTGCCTTCCCTTATCCATTGATGTAGTTTTTGGACCTTTGATACCTTAAGCACCTGTTCTCCTGAGAGTCCATCAGCACACTAATCTTGTAGTGATGATTGATGACCTTGGTCTCTCAGGAGCTCAACCTCCTCAACATGAATGACCTTCATCTTCTCTTTGTTTCTCATAAAAGTCAGTGGCTCTCAAAGCACAGCCTTTGTACTGATGGATCAGCATCACCTGGAAATTTGTTAAGTATGCAAATTCTCGGGCACCACCTGAAACCTATTGAATCGGAATCCCTAGGGGTGGAACCCAGCAATATGTGCTTTACAGGCTCTCCACGTATTAATAATTCTGATGCAATGCATTAAACTTTGAGAACCACTAGTGCTAAGTATGGCCATATCATGGATCACATCAGCAAGTGGAGCTTTTCTACTCAAATATCTTTCTGCCTTCACTTACCTTTCCTATCCCCTCAAATTTGCTAATCAAATATTTGCCATGGTTCGGAGGTCTAGAGTCTTTTCTGGCCTCCTCTTCACCCAGACTGGACCCTGGTCTGCCATTTCCAGGATGCCTTGCAGCCTGCAATTGCCGTTTAACTGGTTTCCCCTAAACTTGGACTTTTGGAAAGGCTATGAAATTGTGCTGATCAAATCCAAGCTATTTATCTCATCTGAACCCTTGATGCTAGTTCATGACCATATTATTTGTTTCTTTTGGATTTGCTGGTTTGTTCTTCACAACATTTCTAACATTTATCCACTTTCTTCAAGTCTGACGTTTCTACCTAGTCTTCACACACCCAACGAGGTTCCCTCAGTTTCCACCATTGCTCTTCAATCCATCTCTATGGCTGCTCCTCTTGTCTCTGAAGTAAGCTGAGCTGTTTCTTTTCTCATGCCCTGAAACTTCTCCCTCATGACTCCACCAGAACCCTGCTCCTCAGGAGTGCCAATGGAATGTAGAATCTAAAAGAAGAGAAGTTCAAGACCATGACTTGCCAGAGGGTAGAAGAGGTTGTGAGTGATTAATAGTGTCTTGTGCCAGAAATAGGTCAAGATAAGGAGACTGAGGAAAGGTTGTTTGGTTGTGGCCATTAGCAGATAACTGGTTTTAGTAGAGAGGTTAGGACAGAAAACAGATTGTAGGAGGTTAAGAGAAGAGTAGGATATAAGGGTTTATATGGTCCACTATTAAAAGAAATGTAGCCATGCAGCAAAAGATGAGAGTAGAAATTGTTGCTAAAGAGACTGAAGATTCAATGAGTGGTCTTTTCTCCACTGTTGGTGAGATCTGTGTTTGTTCTGTGCAAAGGGAAAACATCCGGTAGAGAGGAACAGAGTAAAGAAGCTAGAAGATGGGATAATTGAAGGTGAATGTCCTATAAAGGACAGAAAAGCATAGAATAGAGTGCAAAACTGGAGGGGCCTAATTAATAAGACCTCTGCTTGCAAGTGACAGTATACTTCATCAACTAATTTAGGGCAAAATGGGAGTATATTGGCTCATATAACCAGCATGTAGGAGTGTAGCTGGAGGTGGCTGTTCCCAGAGACCTGATACTCCCAGGACCATCAGCTCATCTCTGGTGCTCTCTCTGTGTCTTCTGTACCCTATTCTATAAAGATAAGCTTGGATTAGACCCATTCCATAGGCTGCACCTGGCACATATACTTTCAATTTTTCCATTAGAAAAGAAAGGATTTCTGGCCAGGTATGTTGGCTCACACCTGTAATCCTAGCACTCTGGGAGGCCAAGGCAAGAGGATCACTTGAGCCCAGGAGTTTGAGGTTGCTGTGAGCTAGGCTGATGCCACGGCACTCTAGCCTGGGCAGCAGAGGGAGACTGTCTCAAAAACAAACCAACCAACCAACTATATATATATATATAAAGAAAGGATTTCTCACCAGCTCCAGTTAAGTGCCATAAGGACTCTGATTGTCCCAGTCTGTTTTATGCTAATTTGTATGGTTGGAGAAAGAGGGAGAAAATGGAATATTATGATTGATAGTCTCCATTAGAAACATACATATAGATGGAGGAGCACTCCCTCACTCCCCCTCAAAAGATGGAGTACTCTGACCAACAAACTAGGGAGGAATGACAGAGGGGGCACGCAGAAACAACCAATGTCAACTCCAAGTGATTAGCCCTGGATAGGAACAGAGAGACACCACTCTGACACCCAAATGGGTACAAATGTATGTATGTGTGTGTATGTATTATGTACGTATATATGTATGTGTATATATGTATGTGTATGTATATGTGTGTGTGTATATACACGTAACCCAAATACATAGTTGTATAGTTACAGAAGTATGTCACAGGCCGAGTACTCTGGAAGCAGATGCTGAGACAGTTTGGTATGCAAGATGTTTATTGGGGATCAGCACCTGTGAAAGGAAGAGGAAAGCCGTATTTGGCAGAGATGGAAGTAAAACTGCAATGCAGCTCTGAAAAAACCTCCATCGACCCAGTGGAGGGCTCTAGAGTAAGCGTCACTAGTCAGAATTGTCTTGCTCAGGTAGAAACAGCTGGACCAAAGTGGCCGGGTCTTGATTCACCTGCCTCACTCAGTCATTGGATGTGGGCTGCCCAGGGAAGAAAGCTCTCTATGGTTGAGGATAACCCTGAAGATGCTGATAGCTGGAAGCTACTGTGTGCATTCCCTATAACTGAGCACCAAACCTTCCCCTAAAGAGGGATCCAGTCAGTGCAACTTCATGTCTACTGTATAAGAATAATAACAAAAAAAAGTCATAACCCAGGCCACAGAACAGAGTGTGGTCCTTTCACTATGTCAGTGTCCTTGTGTTCACCAGGAAAGCCAAACAGAAGGTATCTAGACTGAGGTTAGTCTCCATTGAGTCCTGGAAGAGAAATTCCCAATCCTAATATGAGGAGGAACGATAACTTTAAAATGGTGACAGACTCTTTGACACATCTCTTGTCTGGGCTTGTCTATGAGTCAGAGGAGACACAGTGCTACTCCAGATCTACCTAGCCTTCAAGAGAAATTGGTCTCTTGGAGCCCTGAGCTGTTAAATGAGAAGTCCAGCTACCCTGCTGGGGAGATCACACAGAGAAACTCTGAGGCTGCTCAGAGATAGAGAGGAACCCGTCTGGGCCCAGCCTTCCAGCCCCCCTCACCAAAGTGCCAGACATGTGCGTGAAGACCAGCCATCAGCTGAATATCACCAAGTGACCAAGTGATGCCAACCAGCCAAGCCCTGACTGAGCACCTGACAAAACCGTGTGATACAGTGAAATGGAATTGTTTAAAGCCTCTAATTTTGGGGGGAGTTTGATGTGCAGCAACAGATAACTGAAAGAGTGGGCAAAAGCAGAGCCAAGCCCATGGCAGGCTCTGAAGCAGTCAACAGGAGACCAAAGAGTGACAATGAAAGGACAGCCCAGGGAGGATCAGGGAGGGACAGAGACTAATAAACGAGCAAGTCGATGAGGGGATTAGAAAGCACACGTGACAGTTTCCATCTGACTTGTGCTGAGATAGACATCACTGGCTTCCAGACTCCTAGGGAAGTAGCAAGTGAGATAATCTGCTAATGCTAGGAGCTGGGAGAAAATAAGATGGTAGCTTGGAGAACATGAATAAACTTTGTAAAATGATACAGTAACAATGCCAGGATAAAATGAACAATGTGAATAACAGGGTCACCAGCAAGGGCTACTGAAGTCAGGTGGCAAGAACACATCATGGCCAAGTCATCAGCGTTTGAGCCCCTCTGGAATGACACTGTGCCCCTGAGGAGCAGAACCGGGGTTGGCTAAGTGACAGGGGACACCAGAGCTGGTCAAAGCAGATGAACAAGAGATGCAGCAATGAACAGGATCGTGTGGCAGATCTGGCCATGGGCACAGATGCAGCAAAACAAGTAAATGAGAAGGTTGAGGGTGTTGAGATCTTGATGTAAGCAAAAATTAGGGTCTCAGGGAGTGGTTGTAGGTAAAAGAATTCTCTTGTCATTCATTCATTCATTCATTCAACAAATATTTGTTGAGTGCCTACTATATGCCAGGTATAATTCAAAGCTACTCAGTTTCTCTGCCTGCAGGTGATCAAGAATAAGAAGAGAAAATGAAGTTGACTAAATCCACTTGAGAAAAATTGAAACTAATGGATAATATGGAAGTGAATTATGTTTCCATTGCCATTAAGAATAAAAGTTTTACCATTTCCTAATTACTTAAACACATTGTAAATAAAATACATGTAAGGCCCTGTTTGGTTCCAAGTATAGACTGGTCTCTGAAATATATCATACCAGAAAGATTTTAAATAATTTTTAAGTGGTCCTAACCCTGTATAGCCCATATAGAAAACCTGACCTCTGACCACTGTTGTATAATCAAGAATAAATAACTTAACCTTTCTGTACTTTCATGTAATTATCTATGATAGATAATGATCTGGACCACTCCTTGATTCCAATGAATCAATAAATATTTACTGAATACCCAATATGTGGCAGATGTTAGGCTGGGCCCAAAAGAAACAATGGTTATTTAGACATGTTGCTTATCTTCAAGAAAGCTTTGGTTTGGCATGGGAGACAGGCCCACAGTTAGTCAACCACAGTACATATGCCAAGTGTTAGGATTATGAAGACATACTATCCATAGTCCATGTTCAACTAATCATATTGTACCACTATCATGGGAGAAAGGAAAGAGAAATTAGATTAATTGGATGCCTACTATTTGCTATATATCTATCTCTTCTTTATATATGTCATCTTATTTGCTCCTCACAAGAATTCTACAAAGTAGACATCACTTGCCCCATGCTCTATGGCTCAAAGAAGAACTTGCCTGGACATAGGTATGTTACAAATGGCTGGCCTAGGATATCTGTTTCCAAAGTCCATGCTATTTCCCCAGTGCCATGAAGCCTCATGGAGTACCACATTTCTTGATTTAATGTAAGTCATCTAAATTTGCCTCCTATGTTTAACATGTATCAGGTGGCCAACAAATATAACCAAAACGAAGTACAAATTTAACAAAGAGATGTTCCCTAGAATTTGTAATTGGCATTAATTAATTATTTGGTTACAAATAGAATAAATTTATGAGAGGATGCATAAATGAATGAAAGAGAGAATGTATGAATGTATAAATAAATTTGTGAGTGAAAGTTGAATGTGCTCTCATTTCAGGACATTGGCATTTGCTCTTTCCCCTGTCTGGAATGGTTTTACCTCAGATTGTTACATGCCTTGCATTCCTTGCTTCCTCAACACTTTCTTCAGTTCTCTGCTCCAAGTTCTCATCATCAGTGTAACTTGCACTGGCCACCCTACGTAAATAGCAACTACCCTTCCAACCACCACCTCTACTCTGCACCATTATTTTTCATAGCACTTGCAACTATCTGATACATATATTAAATACACACACACACACACACACACACACACACACACATGTTAATTAACTTGCTGTGCCTCTCCCACCAGATCATATGCTCCATAAGATAGGAGTTTTTCTATATTTTACATGCTACATCTTCAGTGCTGTAGGCGCTCAGTTAATATCTGGTGAATCAATGAACTTGGCTATTAAACATAGTCATAGGAATCAAATTCTTTCCTATCTTTACTCTTCTTTTGCCTGAGAAATCCAATAAGTTTATCAACCATTTAAAGTGTGTTACAATTCACAATTGCGAAGATGTGGAAACGACCCAAGTGCCCATCAGTACATGAGTGGATTAATAAAATGTGATATATGTATACCATGGAATACTGCTCAACTACAAAAAACAATGGTGACCTAGCATCTCTTATATTATCCTGGATAGATCCTGAGCCCATACTTCGAAGTGAGGTATCACAAGGATGGAAAAACAAGCACCGCATGCACTCTCCATCAGATAGGTACTAACTGATCAACACTAAGGGGCTCACATGGAAGTAATGTGCACTGGGTGCTGATCGGGTGGGAGCGGGGTGGTAGAAGTGGGTAAACTCACAACTAATAGATGTGGTGCGCACTGTATGGGGGAAGGGCAAGCTTGTAGCCCTGGTGTGGGCAAGGCAAAGGTATTACATGTAACCAAAATGTCTGCACCCCCATAATATTCTGAAATTTAAAAAAATGAAGTATGCTATGTTCCAGAAATATAATCCTCTTATGAAAAAAGTTATTATGAGATTGTCTTTTTTGTTTTGTTTTGTTTTGTTTTCTGTTACCTTTTTGTGTGTGTGGGCACATACATTGGGATTTGGTTAGGATGCTATGTTGCTACTTTTCCTGTCTGTAGGAGCTGCAGAGAAAACCCAGCTGTGTCCATTCTCTCCACAGTGAATTCAGAAGTAAAAGGGGCGTTTTCTACCTCCTAAGAGGAAGGAGCTGTGAGAAGAGCTCCACCTCTTCTTTCTTCCTCTTAATCACTTGATTTTGGTAGTGGTTTGGAAGTTAAGTGAAATATTGTTTCAACCACAATTTGTGATATTGGCAGAAGGAAAAGAGGAAACCCTAAAGGCTAACGTTTGCTTCCTGGCAGGACAAAAGAGGTGCAAACAGCCCAATGCAGTTTTCTCTTGTCTACTGCAGGTAGCTCACAATCAAATATTTTCACTATAAAAGGCCATTTACTATCTTATATAAAGTTTTTTTTTAGGTAATTATTTTGAGAAAGTACTCCTTCCAAGATAGCACTGGAACATAATACTGTAATAATATTCATTGCAATAGAATTTTACCTTTATGATAATATTATCTACAGTGGCAACCAATCTCATTCCCCAATTCTCTGTGTCTCTAATTACTTGGAGAAACATCCTAACATTGTGATATTTAAGTGTAGGCCCTATGTGACGAGGATGTTAGCAGACTTTAATGCACAACATTTGGAATTAACTATAAGCTACTCAGCTCACAGTCAAAGCTGGAAATAATAATAACAGTTCATATGACTCCATTATTTCTCACTTTATATTCACCACCCTCTGTGTTAGGAATAAGTCAGATTTTTTTTTTTCCAAATAACAGATGATGAGACTTGAGACACCAAGGTCGACAATGTCTTATGGTCATACAGTCAGACATGGTACAGCCAAAACTAGAGCCCAGGGTTTTGGGCTCCTGTGATCTCCTCTACTTGGTCTAAATGCCCCACGAAAAGCTAGGACCAGCTGCGGACTGCAGGCCTTCCCTTTTGGAGGAAGTGAATCAATGAACTTGGTGAATCAATGAACTTCTAGATCTCACAGTCAGTCACAACTCAGAGGTAGGGCCACATCAGGAAAAGTAAGAATTTGCAGAGGCAACTCAGCTGAGAGCGGACATGGATACTGTGCCCCTAGATACCTAACACAGCCCAGTGGCCAGCAGGAGAAAGCCCTGAATCCTACACTGAACAGAGGGAAGCAGAAGTCCCCATTTGAGCCTCCCAGAGCAGCCTGGTTTCTGGTCTGGCCAAACATTTACTGTGCAACCCTGATGGATTTAGCAATAAATCATCGTTTCCCTTCTGAAATTCCTTTTCTGCCATGAGGAAGAGTTACTTACTTTATGATTAATAGTTCCCTGAAAATAGCCATATAAGTGCATTTCTTCATCATCTCTTCTCTTTCTCTGTCCCTCCCACTCTCTCTTTCCCCTTTTCATCTCCTGCCTTCCTCCTTTTCTCCTCTCTTTCTCTCTTTATCATAGGCTTTTAGATCTTCCGTCTTGCTTAGGGTATTCGTTTTCTATTGCCGTGTTTAAAATTACCATCTTGAAACAACACAAATTTCTTATCTAGCAGTTTCTGTAGGTCAGACGTCCAGGAAAGGCCTGGCTGGATTCTCTGCTCAGGGTCTCACAGGGCTGAAATCAAGATGCCAGCTGGGGCTGCAGCTCTCCTTTGGGTCCTCCTCCGAGCTCACTGGTGGTTGTGAGAATTCATGACCTCGAGGCCACAGGACGAAGATACCTGTTTTCCTGTTTGTTGTTGGCCAGGGACTGTCCTTGATTCCCAGAGGCTCCCCCCAGTTTCCTGCCATGTGCTCCCCAGCGGCAGTTCACAACATCAATGCGTGTTTCTTCCAGGCAGCTGGAGTGGCCTCTCTGACTTCCTCCTCTACAACCAGCTAGAGAAAACACTCTGCTTTTAAAGGGCTCCTGTGCTAAAGTCAGGTCCACCAGGATAATCTCCTATCTTAATATCAACTGTGCCATACAGCATAACCTAATCGCTGGGGTAAAATCCATCACATTCACAGTGCCAGGGATTATGCAGGACATGTATGATAAGGGACACTGGGAATCTGGGGGACCATCATAGAACTCTGCCTACCGCACTTAACGACAACATTCTCCATTTGTGTGAGATGTAGTATGGGCCAGAAAAACAGTTCTTTTTCCTTCCAAGAGATGAAAGGATGCCTTCCTACTTGAAACACCCTTCACATGTCCTCTAAGGAGCCACTGTTTCTTGGATCTCTTTTGACTCTGATCACACCTCGTTGAGCACCCGTGTGGGTCCCTCCTCATGTCCCAACCTCTAACTGCTGGAGGTCCTCAGGATACTAACCTCTCTTCTTTACCTAAAGAATTCCCTAGAGATCTCATCTCACCTCAGGGTTTGAAGGACCGTCTATACACAGATGGCTCCCCTTGTTTATCTCTGTAGCTCAGACCTCTCCTCTGAATTTCTAACTCACATACCCAATTAATCGCTTCTTCAATATTTCCACTTGCTGCTCAGTAGGAATCTCAAACTTAGCATTTCTAAAAATAAAGTTGATTCAGCTGCTTTCCTAAGTCCTTTCCATCTTGGTGAATGGCAACCCAGGCTCAAAACCTTGGAGTCTTCTTTAACTCATCTTTCCCTCACATCTCCCAGACCCAATCCACCAGCAAAGCCTGTTGGCTCTACTTTCAAAATATGTGCCGAATCTGACAATTGCTTACGTCCACTGCTAGCAAGCTACCATTGTACCTTGTCTGGGGTTTTGCAGTAGACACCTAGCCACCCTATTTATTTCCCTCTTTATTCCCCCTTCCATTCCAGGCTATTCTCTACACAGCAGCTAGAATGATCCTTTTAAAACATAGAATACGGTAATCCTCCCTTATCCACAGTTTTACTTTTCCTGGTTTCAGTTGTCAGCCTCAGTGTGAAACTATTGAATGGAAAATTTCAGAAATAAACAATTCATAAGTTTTAAATAGCAAGCCATTCTGAGTAGCATGTTGAAATCTCATGCCACACGGCCCTGTTCCACCCTGTCCCACCCTGTCCCATCTGGAACGTGAGTCTGTTCTTTGTCCAGAGTATTTGCTCTATATAAACTACCCACCCATTAGTCACTTAGTAGCTGTCTTGGTTATCAGATAGAAAAATTGTAGTGTGTGTAGAGTTCAGTACTATCCTCGGTTTCAGGCATCCATTGGGGTTCTTGGAATGTATCTCCCTAGGATAAGGAGGGACCACTGTATCTCATGCCATTCCTCTGCTAAAAATGCTCCAATGGCTTCCCATCTCACCCAGAGGAAAAGGATGCCCAGGTCTCCCTTCATGCTCTGCCTCCTGCTCTTTTGTCTCCCGTCATGCTGCTATTCCTAGCCTCCCTCTGCTCACTCCACTGTGCAACAACACCCTCCACAAGGCCCCTCGGACACACAAAGCCTGTTCTTTCTGCAGGGCCCTTTGCACTGGCTTTTCCTCCTGCCCTTCTTCCATATACCTGCCAGGTTCCCTTCCTCACCCTTTTCCAGGCTCTGCTCAAATAGTACTTTATTGGAGAGAATTTCCATGAAAACGTTTTATGCACAAACACCATCCTGGGGACTCTCTGTCTACCATACCCTCTTTTACTTTTCATCGTGGCACTGTCACCTCCTAATCTAGGAAGCAATGCATTGTATGTGTCTATGTCCCATCACCGATCGAAATGTAAGCTCCACGACAGAAGTGACTTGGTCAGTTCACTGCTGTGTCCCAGAGCCTCGACGAGCAGTATCAGGAACATAATAAGCATTCAAGGAATAATTGCTTAATAGATGAAAGTTGTCCGATCATCCATCACAGAGTGTCGATTTTTTTTGTCATAGTGTAATTTTTAGTAGAAAATGCCATAGTGGAAAGGATAAAGCCCAGGATAACCTCTTAATCCTCTTTAGAGCATGAGCAAATTCAACTCATACAACATCAAGGTGAGAACAGCAGAAGGCCTTCGTGGAAAAATGTATTTGAACGAGCTATCTAGTTCCTTTCATCTCCAGGGCTATGGAGCATGTTTGGGTTGAGCACAGTCAGCACTGATGGAAAGCAGATGTTTTTCTCCCTTTACCCTTTTTTCCCACAAGCCAAACTAGATTCCAGCCTCCACGTTTGGTTCCTATGGTTCTCTTCCTGGCCTACCTCACATCCACTTCTCAAAATCTCATTCTTCAAGATCCATCTGACACCATCCTCATCATGAAATATTTCTTAATGCCCCCGTGCCAGGTGTGACCCCTCTGCCATCGACCTCCCCAGGGACCCTATCTTTATGGCAGTCATTGTAGACTTTTTACTCTTTCCTCCTTCCCCACTCTCCAAGCTCAGAGGTTGTGGTATAGTCTTATCTTTTTATTCTTCATGGCACTTAACACCCTCTTTTACCCAGAGAAGATACTCATTACATGTTTGTGGGATGGAATTGGATTGATTCAAATTGTTGCATTGAATCAGGAATTAGACATTGAGCTAGAAGACTGCTTTAACTCATTTTTTCAGGCCGTAGAGACTCAGAAGCATTTGCCTGCTCCTCTAAGAGTTGGCTCCTTGGCCTGAGACTACGGTCACCTGTCCAGCTTGCTTAGGGGAAACTCCCAATCAACTAAGGAATCTATGATTTCATCCAATGTAAGGGGCAGTCAAGAATGGTCAGGGGGAAAAAAGTCCTCTTCATAATAAATTAAACTCTCTATTTTCTATTTCATGCTTGCTAGCTGTATTTCTAAATATATATATATATACTTTTAAAATCTTTATGAAAAGCAACTTCTTCTCTATTCAAGTGGAATAACAATTCACCCTGTGCTATCCATGGCCCCTGCTAATGTTTCCAAGGGAATACAGCAAAGGGCTACTTTCCTTTACAGCCTTTGATTTGTTCTTTCTGCATCCTATAATTTCCATCCACACCAGAGAGCCAAGTGCTGTGTGGGGCTAATTAAACACTGTAATTATCCATGAGCTATGGCCCAGAAGCAGAGAGAAAATCTAACACATGTCTGATTGTAATATCAGGTAAATACTCAAGATGTGTGACTGGTGAAATGCAAAATATTCTATTCATTTAATATTCTTGATGAATAGTGAATTAGTCTAATCACATTAGCTATTCTATTCATTTATTAGGTGAGAGTGATTAGAAGTGAATAGCTGCAGAAAAACCCTCTCAAGTTGCAAAAATTAGACTTCTATAGTTTTATTATGTTTATTTTCAACTGAGGGTAATTGTCTGTAGCTTTCTCTGGGAGTAGTCTTCACCCCTCCCCTATCTTTGCCCCTTGAAAAACTGAGTGTTGGTTACAAGTGTGAAGAGAGCAGATAAGACAATGCACATCTGGTCTACAAATGCTCCCATAAATTGTATAAACATTTAAAAATATTGCACAAAAACATTGAACTTCTGAGGACATAATCATACTATTTTTTTCTTTTTTATTGAGGTATTTACATACAATAAAATACACAAATCTTAAGTGTAAGCACAATGAATTTTGACCTATATATATGCCCATGTAATAACCACAGAGTTCAAGATACAGAATATTTCCTAGAAGGTTCCCTGGAGGTAAATACTATTCTGGCTTCTAACACCATACACTGCCTTATCCTGTTCCTAACTTCATATAATGAAATCATATTGTCCCATATTAATTTTTAAAGAACAGTATAGTCTTTGTAATACAGATAAAGCAAAACAAAAAGTCCATTAACCACAGCACCACCAAGAAAAAGCCCTCAAGATTAAAACAATTAATAAAAGTAATATATACATAGCACAAGATACTTCAAACATTGCAGAACGGTATTTGGAAAAGCCCTCACCTCCACCCTTTGTCAAAAGTTCTTCATTACTAAGTAAACCTTCCAGATGGTCTCCCATCGCTCCTTCAAATCCCCCCTCTACCTCGCTGCACTGCCCGGGCCCCTGGAGGCTGATCTGTGTGGGCCATGTCAATTCCTCCCTTGCTCCCTGGCATCCATTTGGGTTCTGCCAAAGCGAGACACCAGCCGTAGATGGGAAAGCAAGTGGTGAGTCAGGTGGAGGTGTCCACTCCCCTGGCTAGTACTTCATTAAACTCTCTCCAGTCACCCCATTTGAATGTGCTGTCTCTTCTGCCCCTGACTACCATCCATGCTAAGTTTTAAATAGACTTTATAGGAAACACTTCCATCATGTGCATAGGCTCTAAACTGCTCTGTGCGTGATAAACTGACTGCATTTCTAGAGGATTTCTTTATTAACCACCTCTTTCTAATCGAAGTACACTTGAGTCCTGCCTCTTTCTAATCCAAGTACACTTAAGTCATCCACACACCTAATTCATCCCTATCTTTAAGCACAATGACAAGTGGTCCAGAGTACGTAATGTACTATCTTGAAGCTTTTAAGTTATTTTTACCATTTGAACTTACTTTAGGTCTGCCGCCAAATCTCTCTTATTGCAATTTTAGACCTTGTATATACAGGGGCTTTAGAAAAGTCATTCATCTTTCTCAGCAGCCCAGCATGTGCAGGGTATAGACAAGAAGAGCTTTGCTAAAGCCTCACATGGAGCAAGAACAAGCTGGAAAGAGTAGATCTGGTGCTTGAAAGCAAAGGCATAAGGTTGACATAAGACAGAGAAGGTCAAGGGAACTTTGGCATATATAAGAGTCTGCTATGTGCCAGGCCCTGTGCTTAACACTTAACGGGCATTAATTCTCACATCAGCCACATGAAGTTATGGGCTTGGCATAATCACAGATGAGGAAACAGGCAGGTCTAAGACTTAAATCCACTGTCTGTCTGGGTTGCAAGTCCCAAACCTGCAGCTCTCAGTCAAGGAGTCTGGTCTTCAGCCGTGAGCATGCTGGGTGGAAATCACAGGGCTACCCTGGAGCTGAAGCCCAAGGAGGACAAGAAAATAGTCAGAAAACAACTAAGTTATTTTAAGTATCCAAATCCCTAAATCCAGACAAACTACATGGTGGAGTGTGAAGAAACTCAGATGTGTTGTCAGAGCCACTACTTTATTTAAAGAACTATGGAAAGAACCAGAGATGTTTACCACAAAGAAGCAACAACTTGAGAGGAAGAGACAGGGTAGAGCTCTAGGAAGGAAACCTCTCTGGGCTTCAGAGGATGGACGCAGAGCCAGGGGATGGAGGTCACAGCGAACAGGGCTCTTAGCCCAGACAGCCAACTTCACTTCACTCATCCATCCACCTATTCAACAAATAATTATTGACAATCTACTATGTGCCAGGCATGGTACTCAATGCTGGTGGATACCAGAGTGAATGGAAGAGACAAAACCCATGCTGTAATGGAGTTTATATTTTTGTGGTAATAGACTATAAATAAATAAACAAAAGAACATATACTATGTCAAGTATTGGTAAGTGCTAGGAAAAAAACAAAGCAGGGTAAGTAGGCTACAAAGAGATGAGAGAGGGTGATTGCTTTTACATAGGATAGTCAGGTTCAGATCTCCCAGAAGGTCTCTTCTCTGGGGGCACTCATGTGGATTTCCAGGAGAAAAATGTTCCAGGTGGAGGGAACAGCGTCTGCAAAGGCCCTGGGGTAGGGGTATATTTCATTGTGTTTTAGGAACAACAGAAAGGAGATTGGGACTGAAGTCAGGTGATCATACCCAAGGGTGGATAGGGAAAGTGGCAGAAATTAAACTCAAGAAGTTTGTAGGAAATAAGGGGCCCTGGGCTATTAAAAGTATATTACCTTTCATTCCAAGTGAGCTGGGATGCTACCAGAAGGTTTTGAGCAGAGGAGAGATATGATATGACTAATATTTTAAGAAGATCACTTAGGATATTGTGTTGAGAATAAACCATCCTTGAAAGTAAAGTAAGGAGACAGATAGGAGGCTGTTAAAACAATCCACATGAGAAGATGTTGAACCACACTGGACTCAGCGTGGCAGTAGAAGTGGTGAGAAGTGGTCAGATTCTGTATATATTTTGAAAGTAGAGCCTATAGCATTTGTCCATGGATTGGATGCAGGGTGAGATAACAAATGACATGTCAAAGAGGATCCCGAGCTTTTTGGGACAAGTAAATTGTAGAATGGAATGAATGGTCGTTGTTTGAAATTGGGACAAATTCAGAATAACAGCTTTTAGGGAGATATCAGGAGTTCATTTTTGTACATGGTGAATTTTAGATATCTGTAAGGCATCCAAGCAAGTGATGTCAAGTAGGCAGTTGGCTGTATGAGTCTGTCTTTCAGGACAGAAGGCCTAGATGGATATATAAACTGGGGGGTTATCAATGTGTAGATGATGTTTAAAACATTGGGCTTGGATGAGCTCCTCCCTGTCCCCTAGTGTTTGTAAATTGAGAACTGAGCCCTGGGGCACTCCAAAATTTAGAGGTCAAGGGGATAGGAAGAATGACACAGAAAAGATTGAGAAGGAGCTGTCAATGAGGTAGGAGAACCAAGAGAAAGTGGTACCCCAGGGACTAATGAAGAATCTACTTCAAGGTGAAGGTGTGATCAGCTGTAGGTAACATGGTAGATTGAAAATCAGCCATAACTTCTGGCAAAGTGAAGGTCTTTTGCAACCTCAACTTGAGCTACAGTGGAGTAATGGAAACAAAGACCCAGGTGGAGTGGGTTCAAGAAAGAGCAGGAAGAGAACAAATGGATACAATGGATAGACAACTCAGTCAGTGAATTTTGCTGTAAAGAAGAGGACAGGAATGGTGTAGTAACTACAGGGGGATGTAGGGCGAAAGAAGATGGATTTTGTCTCTTGGTTGATTGGTTGGTTGGATGGTTGGTTGGATGGTTGGTCGGGTGGTTAGTTGAAATATGGTGGCTAAGCCATCCTGGCAGGGATGATTCAGCAGAGCAGTGTCAAAAGTTGATAAGGGAGACAGAGTGAGAATTGCTGAAGACATGTCCTTAGAAAGGGTAGAGGGTAGAAGTTCCAGTGCATAAGCAAAAAGTTTTCTTTAGAGCTAACCAGAATAGCTCTTGTCTTATCTGTTTTGTATTTCATAGTTCCACAGAGAATTTCGTTAGGGGAAACATGCTTTTTGTTGCTAATTTTAAAAAAAATAGTCATCTATTCACTTTATTCATTTCTCACATGTTCCTATGAGTCATCGTACTCTCATTTTACTAATAAGGAAACTGAGGCTCAGAAAATTTTCCTGACTTCATCAGGTCTCAAAGTTTGTATGAAAACCAGGACCCAAACTGGGTCTAGCTGCTTCCAAAGGCCATACATGCTCCATAGCATCAGAGCCCGGAATTCCCCCACAGGGTCCACCAGCTAACGTGAAAGGGAAAACATATAACATCATGTTAAGATGCCAGACCAAGAACAGCAAGACTACACACACCTCAAGAATCCCATGTATAAATGTTAAGGAAGCAAAAGTAAGTTATATGCCTGGACCCACTGCAGCGAGGCCTTTGGGAAGATGTGGTTCATTTAACGGCTTTTTAGGGCAGAGTGTGCAGAGGGCATTGGTGCTTGACAATGTTCTAGAGAGGTCCTGAGAAGAGCCGGACTCACAGATCAGGCTGATGAGTCCTGTGTGGACAAGAGGGAGCAAAGATTTTTACTTGAACTGAAAGTGCAGTGGCAGAGTTGAGAAAAGCATTATGGGGCTTCTTGGGGTTTCCGGCGACTTCAGTGAACACAGTAGGTTCGTACCGTGTCTAAAGCACAAAGCTTCATGCTTAGAAAATAAAGAGCCGACATCCTTCCCTGAAGATATTTACACAATGAACAATTCAAATTCAGCATAAGATTTCTAAATACCTTTATTATTAAGGGATCTCCAGAGAAACAGAATCAATAATATATAGATACAGAGATGTAGGGATAGAGACTTATGTATTTATTTATAAAGAGATTTATTTCAAGAAATTGGCTCATGCAATTGTTGGGGCTGTCCTGAAATTTGCAGGACAGGCCAGCAGGCTGGAAACTCAGGTAGGCACTGATGCTGCAGTCTTGAGGCAGGATTCTTCTTCTTTGAGAAGCCCCAGTTTTTGCTCTTAAGACCTTTAGCTGATTGGATGAGGCCCGCTCACATTATTGAGGGTAATCTACTTAAAATCCACCTAACATAGCTGTTAACCACATTTACAAAATACGTGGATTAGCGTTTGATTAAATTACTGGATACTATAGCCCGGCTAAGTTGGCACATAGAGATAACCATCACAACACCCTATTAGTTCCCAAGATTTACTCCACAAAAGCCAAAACGAGGTGTTTTATTTTAGAGACATTCGTCTCCTAGAATGATCATTTTCCCGATCGGATTTTAAGCTGTAGACCAGTAGGAGGCCAGAGGAGGGGCTGTCTCTGAGCTGTTAAGGGTGGTTTATAAAGGTTCTCTAATTCATTGTAATTAATTTTCATTGTGCAGAAGCAGAAGGCTGGCAGAGCGAAAGGCGGTAATTTCACCAGTCAAAATAACAAATAAGTAAATATAAATAGTCCCCAACTTCCCAAGAGCAGATCACTGTCTGCAGGTCTTGCCTCTGAATGGACACAGACCCAGACCCAGTTTCCTTCCAGAAGCCCTGGCTCTGGGCCCCTCCTTCCCACCAGTTTTGCAGGAAACCTGGTTTCAAACGTCCCGAACACCAACAACCCTCTTTTCTCCCCGCATATGGACAGTTTTAGGGCTGCTGTCAATGAGATAGAAGAGCTGGATTTAGGGTGTTGAAACAGTACCCACCCCCAAAAGGCGAGGGGTTCGTTACAGGGAGGGCTGGGGAGAGGAGCCCTGGTTGGTTGTGCTCCTTGCGAACAATGAAACCTCTGCACGGAGTTTCTTTGTTCAGCTCCACACTTGGAGCCCTGGCGAGCTGCACCGTGCAGGCGCGTGTGCTGGATGTTAAGTCTGGTTTCAAAGACGCTGCAGTGGCGGGAGGACGCAGGGCCAGCAGGGCGCTGGGAGTCGGGGGCTCCAGCCGCTTTGAGCGTCTGTAGGGAGGAGATGGAGCAGGAGATGAAGACTTGAGTCCCTGTGCTGTGGGAGCATTTGTTTTTCCCCAGGGGGTGAGGGAGTCAAGGGGCACTCTGACTTTGTCTGGCAGGAAGCCCTGTGTTGGGGTTTTAGGAGAGCCTTGAGTGATGACCAGTGTAGGTTTCTCACGGAGGACTCATCTATCTGGGTGCCAGTGGGTGAGCCCGGCTTCCCGAGCTTGAAAATTTAGATTTATTGGGTGCCAGAAATTGGACTGGACACCATTTAATAGGCCCATGCACCATGAAGGTGAGGGGAGGGGGCTAAGTTAGTAAAAGGGCCGAGTGGATGGTGAAGAGACGCGGTGTGAAGAAAAATAGCAAAACCTGATTAGCCCTGCAAAATTCTAGGCGCAGCAGGCGGGAAATACAAGACTCTGGAGAAACCCGTGGTTTATGAACAGAGCTGAGATCAGATAAACCTGTGGGAAGAGAGTGGTGGAGGAGGGTAAACAGTCTCTCAACTTAAGGGAGGGTGTTGCTGGAAAGAGAGAGAGAGAGAGAAGCCACAGTCTCCCAAAGTCTGCATGAAGACAAACCTGATGTTAGACGAAGTAGATCGATAAAAAAGCCATTTGCTGGTTACAAAAAAAAAAACAAAAAAAGAAAAGAAAAGAAAGAAAAAGAAATATATCTTGTTCAGCCTCTTGCTCTGAAACAGAAGAAAAGCTTTGGGATTTATGGAATGTGGATTTACATAGAGGGGCCCCAGAATATATAAATACTCGAGCGACTTATAACGTGAAGAGAAAGGCCAGGGAGGCAGGAGGGGAGGGGTTGGGATGGGGGTGACATCCAAGCCCTGTGCTCTGTGCCTCGTTCCCCAAGTGAACTCGGGGAGTTCATACCCCGTCTCCTGGTGCCTCGAGGTCTTCATTATTTTTTATCTGTTTTTTCCCATGGGCTAGGAGAAGCAGTGTAAAAATGGCTTTGAGACATTTAAACAAAAAACTGCGTAATGGGACACAGCCGATCTGAATCTCCTTACTCACACATGTAGATGTTCAGTCAATATTTATTGCATTTTTTTTCCTCTGTGCAAGGCACCGCACTAGAGCCAAGGGTGTAGGAGGGCATAGTAGGCACTTCATTCATTCATCCATTCATTAAAGGACTATCTGGGGGGTAGAAAAGATGAACACAGCCCCATCACTTCCCGCAAGGTGCTCCCATCCCAGTGCGGAGAGAAGGACAAATAAATTCCCAGGGTACTCTGGGGACACAAAGGTGGGGCAGCTGAATAAGACAGAAGAGTCATGGAAGCCTTCCCAGAAGAGGTGACTGCCACACCTAGATTGTGGGCACCTGGAACTCAGTGGTCTGCTGAAAGCCACATTTCTCAGTCACCAACCCAGATGTTTGGACTAGATGTCAGCACACATGTAGACATTTGGAAATGCCTAGCTTTCTGATGATTATATCCAAATGCCCAATAGCTTTTGTAGATAGGAGTGCATGCATGTACCTTATGAATAATGCAAGCATGTATCATATAATAAATATTTTTATGAGCCATTCTTCTTCTATGAGAACAGAGATCATCAAAATTCTTTCCTATTTATTATACATTAGTTTATTACTTCTTCTCAATTATGTGGTAAAATTTATATCTTTGCACATGGCCAAGGTGGTAGGTAGCCCCGGTGGCCCAAGGCAATTAGATAAGGCCTTAAAGAAATCAGACTGTGAACAAGGCAGAAGTTTAATAAAACTTGAAACCCACAGCTGTCGAGCTACATGAAACCTCATGCTCACAAATATCAGGCAAATATCACGACAGAATTGTTTAGCGTAAGAAGCACTGGTAACTTTGCATCCCATTTTGTTGGCAGATTTAAAGACTATGTTGTGTGCATGTGTGTGTGTGTGTATACCTACGTACATACATATATATGTAAATATACATGCATGCATGCGTGCATATATGTATGGTGTATTTACTTGCTGTAGGAACATATTAGAGTAAGGAAAGCAAAACCATGAAAGCAATGCTTCCTTTTAGCAGTCCCCTGTCTCCCATTCTATTCCTTCTTATTTCCTCTCTCCCTAATCACCCTCTTATCCCCTGCCAACCCCCGGAGGTCTCAGAGTCGTCAGGGCCCTCCTCGCTGTGTTCCCTCTCCACCCCATGAAAGCTGACCCTCTTGCCCTAATTCTCATAAATGTCCTTCCCGTGGAATATTTTAATTTAAACAGCTTATATAGCCTAAAGCTGATACATTCCTGATAATGGCAGAACTTCAGGAATGAGTTAGCAAGAAGTCGAGGGTGGTCTAAGGTCGGGGCCTAGAGAAACAGGAGACAGACTTTTGGAGCTTTCCTGGTTAGGGGAAAGGGAAACAAAGGACGAGCAGTTTCCGTGCTACGTCTGACCATCGAACAAGTCGCTCTCACATCCTCTTGCTTAAAGTCAATGTGTCTCTTTCTGTCTTCCACAGCCTTTGTAATCTCCTCCAATACAGTACACATCCGTCTGCATAGTTACTTATTAGTTACTTGTTTCTG
Organism: Propithecus coquereli; assembly: GCF_000956105.1. Taxonomy (NCBI): domain Eukaryota; kingdom Metazoa; phylum Chordata; class Mammalia; order Primates; family Indriidae; genus Propithecus; species Propithecus coquereli. Next base: position 2,174,440 of record NW_012147412.1, on the reverse strand, counting down.
ATCATTCCCCCACCACCACCCAGATCATGAGCACCTGAAGTGAGGGACCATGTCTTCCCATGGCTTAACATGGTGCCCAGCATGTCAGAAAGGTGTTGTGTGCTTTTCCTGAACTTAACTATTCCTCCCCACAAAATGGAAGTTGGCCCATTCATTTATTTACTCACCATTCCCTGGACAACCTGCTAGTTTAAGTGCCGTGGGAGACACAGAGATGCATAATCTAATAACTTATCCAGAACAATATTCCCTGCCTACCTCCCAGAATTATAAAGAACAAAGAGATGATGTGTATGAATGAGCTTCGGAAACTGTGTGTGCTACTGGAGGGAAAGGATGGATTTTACCTGTGCGGTGCTAATGCTATGTTCCCCTGGTCCTTCAAGGGTTACTTTTGCAGATTCTCCCAATTTCCCTTCTCTGTAGCACCCAGCAGATGTATTAAGTGTAATCTTGGAACTGTTCCAGGATCCCTCTTTAAGACTCAGAATGTTCAATATTTCCTGCACACAGCAGGCCGCTCTGGCCTGGCGCAGTGCCAGGCACTCTGAAGGGTGCAGCCTTTAAGCATCCCTGGAGTCTGGGCCCCAGCCCCAACTTGTCCAGGTTCCGTGGGGCTTCCTTGGTAAGCAGGGACAAAGCCCGAGCAGAGGCTGCCACTGCAGCCACGCCACCAGGTTGTATCCGAGATTACCTGCTCTCTGACTCCCTCCGGAGCACCAGCTTAGGAAGGGAAGTCTTACTGCTGACAGTCCTTCTGCTTGAGGAAGCAGCCTGAGCCCTTTGGGAGGCAGATGGGGCATCTGGGCTGCCCTGAGGCTATGGCTCGGTTCACCATGGAATTAGTATTTTTGAGAGGTTTCCACAAGAAAATGAAAGAACAGCAGTGAACTGAGTCCCCTGGACACTTGCTGGGCTGATGTCATGGGAATTGACCCCACCTGCGTATTGTGGGTGATGAGACCCCATCTGGATTTGCAGTGAGAGCTGCCTCCCTGTGACTACTCAGGGGTAATGTGTCCTCTTTCTTACAACGCCAGCACAAACAGAATCCATATCCTTCCCCAAACACTGATGGGGAAGGAGAGGATTCTGATGCATCTTTGGGAGCACTGCCATTTAGACCCCTGCTGCCCTCCCCTCCCTCTTTTTAATTCATTTGCATAATTGCTTGCACAGGCTGACGTGTAACATGTAATACTCTCTGGACTCCTGTTTTCATTTAAACAGGAACTAGTTCTGTGCTTTTAAATGTGATCTTTTCCCGACTTTGCCCCACCCTTCGTCTTTCTTTTCATTTACTCTCCCATCTTCTACTGATATTTCTTTTTCTCCAATCCTCTCCCACTTGGTGGGTTACATGATTACTTACAACCTCCCTCCATCAAATACCTGTGCTCTCCCCCAACTACATTAATTCAATTGATCAAGTATATTCTGCAATAGAAAAGAAAGGCACTGAGATCCACTGAGCTCCTAGGAGGCACAAGGCATGGTGCTAAAGTCCAGAATTCAGACAGACAAGCTGCCTGCACCCATAGAGCTTCTTTGCAGCCTGGGAGCCGGAGCTGGTGCCGAACCTGGTGCGCCTGTCTCATGCACAGGCCTACAAAGGCAGTGAAGGTATATTAATAATAGCAGAAGGGTGAGGAGTGCAGAGGCCCTGAGAGCATGAGATCTAAAGCCCAGCCAATGAGGAAATTCTCCCACAGAAGGTCACTGAGAGATGCTTACCTTCCCTTGTGGAAAGAATTGCAGTCCCAGGTACGAATTTAAATCTGCCTTTAACTGACCTTTGTTAAGCTGTAACCTCTTCTGACCTCAGTTTCCTCATTTATAAACCAGGACAATTGAACGAAATAACCACTAATGTCTCCCAGCTCTGAAATGCTTTGAATCAGTGACTCCTTCAATGACCTTTGCTTTGTGACCCACATCATGATAAAATTACATTAAAATGGACTGTGGATACAGGTAGATGCCAGATTTATTTATTTAGTTAGTTAGTTAGTTAGTTTTCAGGAGACCAGGTCCCTGAACTCTTGTCTGCATTTTGTGCTATTATATTTTACAATAGTTCTTGGTTTATGTACTGTGTCTGACTACTAAAACGCAGTACTCCTTTAAGCATTTGAGTCCCATGTTATGTGGAAAGACAGGCTATTATTCAGTCTGTAGCCATCCTTACTGGAATCCTGTTCAGACAGAGCTTGAGCTGCTTGAGCTAATGAGAAAGACCTTTTATCAAACCCTGGAGGTCAGCAGATGTAGGCTTTATGGGAAAAGTGAAAGAATGGGGGAAATTCCATCATGATCATGAAAAGGCACTTACAGTAAACTCGGTTATCCATCAGGGGAGAACAATGGTGTGTTCTGGTAGGTGGCTCTTAGAGAGTCTTCATAGATGCTGCATAAATGATCAATTTTCAAAGATTGAAAGGAACGTAGCAATACATCGAAAAGTTGCTATAAATAAATTAATCTGCTTTGAGGAGTCCAAACCCCTTTGCATGGGCATTGCATAGCAAGTGAGAATTATGAGATTGGCAATATTACTTTTGCTATTTGTTGCAAAAATAGGGCTCCTGTTTGTCAATCCTGTTACTTTTTTTTTTTTATTTCAGCATATTATGGGGGTACAGATATTTATGTTACTTATGTTGCCCTTGCCCCCCCCCAAGTAATCCTGTTACTTTTGAAAAACAAATGATTACGGCAAAAAACAAATACTACTACTCAACATGGTTTGCCTTATCCTCCAATCCTTAACTCCAATATCTGCCTTGTTCCTGCTCCGTGCTCTACCCACTCTTGGCTATAGCCATTTCTAGAAAAAGACCTGGAGTCTTCCCCCCACACTGCTGTGCTCATGTGTGTCTTCTCTCTGTCCAGAAGCACCCCTTGTTCTCACTGTCCACTCCCCTACCTGCTCGGCTGTGGTCTCTTTCATGAAGCCGTCCATGACATCCCCCCAAAGATGTGATTGTTCCCATTTCAGAACTTTCACAGCACCTTGTTTTCATCTCCCTTAAGGCATTTATCAATGTTGTCGTCTCTGGACCACATGAAGTGATCTAGTTCTGGCACTTTCCTTTAGAGGTTTGACACATAATCCACCTAAGGACATTAATGTTCTCATCGGTCTTAACTCTCTCTATAGGAATAGAAACATTTTACCATTTATCAACATTTTTAAATTGTGAAAGCATAGATCATAGTCTCTATTCCTTATCTCTAAATGTCCTCAAGCATCTTGAGGGAAGGATCGTATCTCAGCAAACTGCATTTCTTTCTCCCAGCACAGAGCCTGACACATAGTGCGGAGCAATCAATACTTCATGAATTAAACTGAACAGAATAAAAAGACACCGTGGCATATTAATGCATTAGCAGAATGCTACAGTTGGAAATGTTCACCAAACTTAAATCCCTCATTTTCAGCTGAAAAAAAAAATCACATTTTATATTGGAAAGAGAAATAGGAGCATATACAATCTCATTTGAATTTCAGATGGTTTAATAAGGAAGCATCACTATCCAGTAATCTTTCAGGAACTTGTTGACAAAGGCCACTTTGTCATGTTGAATCTTTACAGCTGTAGGCATAGATTCATTCATTCATCCGACAAATATTACTGAGCACAGACTATGGGCTAGGAGCTGTTAAAGTTTGAGGGGTATGGCAGTGGAAAACGACAAGGTTCTTAAACTCATGGAAATTATAGAGGAGGAAACAGCATAGGAAGGTAAAAAAAATAGAAATATGGTTTCAATGATACAAAGAAATCAGGGTAATGATATCAAAGGTGGTGAGGAAATTGGTATTTTTTTTAGATGAGATGGTCAGGGAATGCTGTTTGTTCGGAGGAGATGACTATTGGACTTGAAGGAGGTAAGTGACCCATGCAAATATATGAAGAAAAATCATTCCAGGCAAAAGGAACAGCATATGCAAAGGCTCTGCGACAGCAGAATGCTCGGTGTGTCTGAAGAAAGAATAACAAGGAGGGTGATGTAGCAGGAGAGGAGTGATCAGGGATGGGCTGGGACCAGCGGCAAGAGAGGAGGTCAGAGCAATAGCAATAGCGGTGGTCCAGATGTAGGAATTGTAAGATATGGGAAAATCTTAGGATTTTAGTCTGAGTAAAAAGGATGCTTTTGGAGGATGTGGAGCTGAAGTGTGATAAAGTATGGCCTATGTTTTAAAAGCATCACTCTAGCTGCTGCATTGAAAATAGACCAGGAGACGGATAGAATGTTGGGCACTGAAGCCAGTTAGGAGGATACTACAATAACCCAGGTCACTGGTGACGTGCACTCAGGTGGCAAGTGGAGAGTGGTGAGAGTGGTAAGAAATATTGGGCCCTGGGTATATATTTGAGAGTAGAGCTACTGGCCTTGCTGAAGGACTAGGTATGGAATCTAAGAGAAAGAACTCCAAGGGAAAGAGTTGCCATTTACTGAGATGGAGCAGAATGTGGGAGTTCGTTTTGGGATATGTTAAGTTTAGGATTCTATTTGTCATCCAAGTAGAGATATTGAACAGGCAAATAGACTTAGGATACTGGAGTTCAGGAGAGATGTTCAGGCTGGATTAATAAATATAGGAGTTTCCAAGAAATAGTATTTAAAGCCATGACACTAATGCACGGAAGAGACGAGTGGAGAGAAGAGAGGCGAGATTTAGAGGATGGAGCCCTGGAGTGGTAGAAGATGAGGCAGGACCAGCAAGAATCACAGAGAAGGACTGGCCGTGGGAGGGATGAGGAGAACCAGGAGAGCATGGAGTCCCAGGAGCCAAGCGCAGAAAGTGTTTCAGAGAAGACAGATGATTACCTGGGTGAAACGCTGCTGATAGATCAAGTGAGATGCGGATGCAAAGTGACCATGCATTTAGCAACTGGCAGGTCACGGTGACCTTGACAAGAACAATTTCTGTCAAGTGAGGGGAGGGCAAGATTCCAACTACGGTGGGTTCAAAAGAAAGTGAGACAGAGAAGAATTGGAGCAACTAATATCAATCACTCTTTCAAGGCATTTTGCTGTGAAGGAGAGCAGAGAAAAGCATGAAAGCTTGAAAGGGCAAACACTTTCCTATTTCAGCGGAAGAATCGCCAGGAGAGAAATCGCTGCCTTCTGAGAGCACAGTCTTTGCTTACCGGGTGGGAAGGTGACCCAAAGGCTGGCTGGGCACACTCAGAGGACATGTCTATGGTCTAGAACCTCTGAAAACTGCTACTCCTTCTACTCACTGACATCACAGAAGATCCAGCTTCCCCAAAAGGCCCCAAGTCAGTAATCTCTAGTCCATTAAATGACAAAACACCACTTGACACTTTCCTTCTCTTCCTGCCTAGGACTGTGGGCAAAACTGGGGTCTCTAGCCACCAGCACAATGACAACCCTGTAGGTTTGTCAGAAAACCTGCAAGAAACCTGAGATATAAAAAGGTCAAGAACCCCAAACCAACTGGAAAGTTATATCATGAGCAAATCTCTGGCTAAGGGGGATGGAGAAAAGGGGGGGCATGAAAAGAGACATCCAGGTGCAAGTGACTCCCCCCCACCCACATTCCCTCAATCCCAGAGTGCTCAGGCACCCTGCGGCCATCTGGGATAGCTTCAATCACTTCTTTTAAATCTGCATCAAGTGAGGCTGCGAACATCGATGCTTTTTTTGACAAGTGCTTCCCCATTGAGCCTAGGGTCAGCTTAACAGCTACGACCTGCTTCATCTGCTTTTCAATTTGGCCTCTTTAACTGAGGCGTAAAAGCTGGCAGGAGGTGGCTCTTACACCAAAGTTAAACTTTGCTGTTTAGTTCAATTTCACCCAGTCACTTTTTATTGAGTGCCTACGAGGGCTGGATACTATGCTAAGTTGGTACAAGGATACAACTTTCAAAAAATAACAGAACTTGCTTTCATGGAGATCACAGTCTAAATTAGTCATTCTCAACCAGGAGGCGATTTTGCCCACCTGGGTGACACTTAGCAATGTCTGGAGATATTTTCGATTGTCACTGCTAGGGGCCGGTACTATTGGTTTAAGTTTAGGATTCTATTTGTCATCATATTGGTGTCTAGTGGATAGAGACCAGGGATGCTGCTAAACATCTTACGATCCTCAGGACTATCTTCAACCACAAAGAATTATCAGATCTGAAGTGTTGATGGTGCCAAGGCTGAGAAACTCTGGTCCAAGACATAGCACAGCACATGCACCAACAGCTCTGACATAAGGGAGGCTATGGTAAGCAGCAGTCGACAGTCCTGGGGATCCTTCAAGTGTGTGGAAAGACAGCAAGTTCAGTCACTGGACCCCACTAGCAACAGTTCAAGGCAGCCCTGGGAATTACACTCTAGAGAGAACAAAGCTCCAGCAACTTCCCTAATGGGTATCTGTATGCACGTATTTGTCCTTTCTGAGGTAGCAAGTCTCTTGTACACACTATCAGATTCAATCCCCACGATGTTCTTATTTGAAGGTCCTCCATCCATTCGCGTAATTGTGACTGAAGAACAGTCCTCTATTTGGAAAGGCCACTCTCTCCAACCGAGAGAGAGGCAGGCACCTTAGCCTCGCCAACCCGAAGAGCCAAACTCGCCCTGGCAGCCACTGATGACAGATGCCCCAGACAGATGTCCATCCCTCCTTAACGATGGTCTGGAGCAAACAGAATCAGTGTATCCCCATTTTAGATGTGGAAACTGAGGTTTGGTGATGGGACCAGGATATCACTTCTCCTCACTGGCAGCATCTTGGCTCAGACTCAGGCCTTCTGACTCTAGGTGCAGAATCCTTTCCACTACGAGCAGCTGCTTCTCTCCACAGCAATAACAATAGATATCAACATCCTCACAGAGCGTGACAATTCACAAAAACCATCTTCCTGTCCATTGTCTTTATCCTCAGGTATTTCTCTGGGCGAGTGCCTAGAAAGATGTGGAAGACAAATTTTAGATTCAGATTGAAGGAGAGAAAGAGTCGTCACCTGTATTGTTACCAGTCATGTCCCAACTGTCTATGCTCATACATAAACCATGGAGGAGGTGCAGCTACAGAGCCACCTTGTATCCAAACAGAGTCAGATGAAAGGTCCATCAGGTAGCACCATACACATTTATGTACCCATACAAAAATATCATTCAAGTACGGTTTGGCTTAAAATGACCAAGTAAAATCTGAGCCACATGCTTTCATTTAAATACAGATGGTCAGGTTTTGTTTATGCATAGACAGAGCCAACTGCTGATACAAAGCGCTGCCCTGTACATATAAACCAGCAAAGCCATTTTAGAACCCAGAGTTTGAAAGAGTCTATATAAATGTAAATTACCAACCAAAGGGAGCATAAAGTCTATGTGAAAATGAGGCTACTATCTTTCCTCATCCAGCTCCTTTTGGCCCCCATGGGCCCCCACCGTGTCCTTCCATTTGGGGGGGTCTCTGGAGCATGGATTTAGCTGGGCTTCTGCACCACCATCTTGGTTGGCAGTGATTGGGTGACCTGTGTTTCCTCTGTGGCTCTTCATCACTGTCAGTGGGGTTTCCCGATCTTACGAGTCATTGAGGTCTTCACATATCTGACTTGTCACCCCAGCCCTAATTGGATCCCTAGAATTCTCCAGCAGGAGTTTCCAGGCACATTCTGGGAGTGGCTTGGCCCCATAATTCGGCCTGATGGCTAGAAAGCCAGCTTTATCCAGGGCCAAAGCTGAGCTCTGTTTGGAAATAAAATGCTTCCGGAAGCTACACTAACTCTTTTATACCACTGATGTTGTGTTTCACTTGGGGCCTTGCAGTAGCCGTTCCCTAAATGGGACTCCAAGGCATGAAAAAAGCTAAAGTGAGCTTTTTCAAGCCTGGCATTCCCAACAAGGTAGGGTTGGCCTGCAATGGGGAGGGGATTGATGGATCAAGAGGGAATGCCTGCAAACTGCTGGGAGCTCCATGCAGGAAGAACCTGGAGAAGAACAATCTAGCTAAGTAAAATTGTTTTCTTCCCTTCCAAGCACAGTATATTAATTGGGTACAAATCGGTCCACTTAATGCCAATTGACATTAAGCAATTTACCATTTGATGGCAATTGAAAACCCATGCTTGCTGCTCCAAACCTGCTTGATTGTTCCAGATTTCCCATCCTAAAGTGGAAATGGATTTAATTTGATCTCTTCAGTCTGTTCGCCATTATGTGTGAAACAGTGATATTGGTAGCAAAGAAACCAGCAGCTACCTGAGCAATGGAGTGTTCAAAATGAAGGCGTTCCAGTCACTGATGAAAATCCAAAGGGAAGAGTCATAACATAGCTGTCGTGATAGCTACAGACCTTGGGTAATAGGGTTGTTTTTTGTTGCCGTTGTTGCTGCTGCTGTCTCATTGCTTTGATTTGTCTTTTTTATTTTTTCCTTGCTGTTTCCTTAAAACTAGAGAAGCTTAAAGGAAAGGAAAGTCCTAGAAAGCAACCTAGTTCATTTCTGTCACTTCCATGAGAAAACCCAGGCCTAAGGGAGTAACATGACCTGCCTCAATAGTTAATAACCTGCTCTCTGCTTCTCATTCCTATGTTGTTTTTATTCTCATGCATTCCCCACTCCCACCTACAGGAAGCTCGGCGAGTGCAGAGATAATGGAAAGAACATAAGATCTTGTAACTGGAGGACTTGAGTTCAAGTGATGCACCCAAGTCGCTCAGCTTCTCAGAGCTTCAGTTCCCTTATCAATGAAAGGGGAATGAGGATCCATGCTTCCCTGTGTTTTTGCAAGGACTGAATGAAAGAACTTACGTAAGAGCACTTTAAACATTACAAAAGGTCATGAGATGTAACACATTGTCTGATTCAAGCCCAGCCTGGACAGGAGATGGACCAAATGGGGCAAAGGTTGGAAGCCAGGTAAAGAACAAACTTTGAGCAATTGACTGTAATAATCATGACAGCACCAGTGATAGTCCCCTCTCATACCTCAAATCAAAGAACGATTAGGGACTAGGAGCCAGAAAACATTTGCAGATGTTTGGCATGGCTGTGGTTAGCCGTTTGACTTTTGGAACAAGTAATATCCAGTGATATTTGTTCCACTTGTTTTTCTTTTAACTAAGTTGTCAGCGTATTATTTGAAAACTTTTTAAATTCCAGAGCTCTATTTTTCAGAAAGATAACTAATCACTTCTCTGAACAAAGTTGCAAACGTGGCCCCAGGGGTTTTTCCCTGTCATTGTACTGTACAAAAAGCTTTACCCTATATTCTACTGGTAATATACCCAAATTTTTTTAAAAAAAAATATTTACAGAAATACATGCACTTGGCACTTTCACAAGTATAGGCATAAATGGAACAAGATACAGCCAGGTACAGAAGAAGCCCTGGGCTAGGAGACACAAAGTGTTGCTTCCTGGTAGCTGTGTGACTGGAGCGAGTCACTTTACCTCTCTGAGCTTCCAAGAGATGAATGGGAATACAAAATAGGGCTATGGCAATATCAACCCCAGGATTAAAAGATCACATCATCCAGGTTTCAGCTCAAATACCTCCCTGTTCAGGGAGGCTATCATGGATGCAGTGGTGGGTCACTCAGATCCCCCCTTTCAGATTAAAGCATCGTTCTCCCAGCTGCTAAGAGTGTTTGCAACTGACAGCCCAGAGCTGGGCCTCCTTCACAGATTGCCCTCAGCTTTCCACCTCATCCGGGATCTACTCCCCATACTCCCAAAGGCAGCACACATACAGTACTGGGCAGCCCCCCAGCCCCAACTCAAGATACTCTGTGGCAGGAGAGCTCTGTGGCCAAAGCTTTGCTGTGACTGTGTAACAGACTGACTTCTGCTTCTGACCAATCCTATTTCCTGTATAGATGCTCCTCAACTCACAGCGGGGTTACCTCCCACTAAACCCATCACAACTTGAAAATATTGCAAGTCAAAAATGCATTTAATGTGCTTAATAACCTACTGAACATTATAGTTTAGCTTAGCCTGCCTTGAACATGCTCAGAACACTAAACATTAGCTTACAATTGGCAAAATCATCTGACGCAAAGCCTATTTTATAACGAGGTGTTGAATATCTCATGTAATTTGTCGAATACTGTGCTGAAAGTGAAAAACAGAATGGCCGTATGGGTACTCACAGTACAGTTTCTACTGAATGTGTATCACTTTCATACCGTTGTAAAGTTGAAAAATCCTAAGTCGGACCATTGTTAAGACGGGAACTGTCTGTACTTCACTAAGGACGCTGATCCTGGAAGAGCTGCACAATGAACTCTCCATATGCTAATCTCCGTCTCTGAGTCAGCTTCCCACAGAGCTTAACCTGCAATGGGGCCCTTCCTGGCCACACTGGATAACAAAGAACCATCTCTCCTTTTGTCACTCCCTATCCCATTGCTCTTGTCACTATCCAAAAAATATATCATTTATTTATTTACATGTTTATTGTCCGCCTTCCCACTGTTATAATACATACTCCGTGAGGGCAAGGACTTTGTATGTCTTGCCCACTGCTCTAGGCCCTAGAGCCTAGCACATAGTAGGCACTCACTAAATATTTGTTGAATAAAATAATAAATGTTAAAAGTGTCCAGCTTAGTAAATACAATAAGCTGTACAAATGTTAGTTTATATATTTTTTAAGAACTCAATCTGTGCTTTAAAAAGGATGAGTTAAAGATGGTCAATAAATATGCTATAGGACACATACAGTGAATCACTTATCAACAAATTAATGGATCCTGCTTCAGCTGGCATTTCTCTTTGCAAACTAATGGCATGCGTATTTAACTGTCTCCATTATGGGCCCTCAATATATCCAAAAAGTATTTTTAAACGTGAAAAAAAGGAACTTGAAAAAATTGAACGCAATCACAATGTGTTTATATGCACCAGCAAATAGCATTCGGAAAATGAAGAGCTCATAACTAAGGAAACAGCCATCAGTAAAGTGAACAGATTATTAGTTCACTACCGTAGAGTATTGTCATAAGCAAGCGTGATTCCTGTGTTGATTCTTGTAAGACTCTAGGTCATGAAGGCTTGAAGTCAGGAGATCTGGGCTCCCACCCAATCTCTGCCTCTAACTCACCAAGCAACTTGGGTCAAGTCCATGCACCTCCAGTCCTAAGTGTTCCCCTCTGTGACATGAGAAATATGTTTTCTATCATCCCTCTTAACTTTGAAGTTTTACGTGTCTATAATAGCCAACTGGTGTACATCAATGATACATTGGTGTCAAAAAAGACAACATAGACTACACTATTGATTGCATAAAGGTTAAGATTAGTCTTAACCTATAGGTACCTGTGGTGAAAAGTAAACAGCCTATGTTTGATTACTTATTTGGTCTGAGTTCAAGGTCACACTTAAACTGATTTTCCATGAGATTGGATTCATAACTGGAAAGGCAAATAAACTTGAAGCCAGTGGATAATAGATATGTTTTTCTGGGCCTTGGGAGGCAGCGTTTTTAAGAAAGGCTTTGGAGAAATGCAATGGTCCCCTTTTCTCAAGTCTGTAGACTAAATAATGTGGTGTCAGATCCCATCTGCTATCACTTTTTATTTTGAGCCCCAGCTCAGAAAATTCTACCCTTTGTTTGTTTCTCTCTTTTCCTTCATAGCTCTTCTTTCCTGTTCTCCCCAATTCTCTCACTATGGTCACTGTGTAAGAGTCCATCCTCTACCCTCTTCCCTGTGCTCATCTCAGATGATGATCTCATCCACCTATATAGTTTTGATGATAAACAGATGGTTCCCATGATGGTATCTCCAGCCACAATTTCTCAGTTTCTAAATCAAAATCCTAATTCCCTACTGGACAGTTCCACTAGATACCTCTGCATCTCAAACTCAAATCTACTTAGAACTTAACACTTTCTTTATCAGCCATCTTTACCTTAAACAGTTCTTGAGCCTCATTTTCCTCACTGAGTTTGTGATAGCATTCATATTGAAGTTCCTGATTCCTAAATTTGAATATTCAGTAAATTTCTCCCTTTTTCCTTTTCACTGTCTTCTGCATATGCCTCATTTCCACTGCTTCTACCCTAACAGAAGTCTTGAAGACAATCACCCATTCGATAACCAGCAAAACTTATATCACTATTTTGAAAGTTGAAACAGGCAATAGTATCAAAAAATCACAGACCAGACTCACTTTTAAACATAGATGAAGAAATACTAAATAAAATATGAGGAAAGAAAATCAAGCAATAAATGAAAAAGACATTACGATCAAGGAATTCATATATAGTTTAACATTAAAATTTGACTAATATAATTCATTACAGTAACAGATTAAAGAACAAAAACCATATACTAAAACCCATGCATCCATAGACATGAGAAAAAATATTAAAAATTGATAAAATTCAACACCCATTTGTGATTTAAAAAGAAAAATCTTAGCAAACTTTTTACATCTACCAAAAACTTCCCTCAGACATATTTTTAATGATCAAATGTTAGAAGTCTTATGGAAAAAATGCAGAAATTTCCAGTATTCACACTTCTGACTTTATATTGGAGATTCTAAGCAGTACAGTAAGAATAAGTCAAAGAAATGGCAGGTGTAAGAGTTGAAAAGAAAAACAAAACTGTTAGTGCTTGCAGTTGATACGATTTTCTACATGGAACAATAAAACAAAAGAATCTACAAAAAATAGGATAAATAGTTGCTTTTGAAAGATTACTGAATATCGTATAAATATGCAAAAATGAACTGCATTCTCTTATAAAGTAAACATGAATGTTTATGTGTAATTTTAAAAATACCATTTATAACACCCAATGTAAGGTACCAAATAATCTCACAGAAAATATACAAAATCTTTAAGGAGAAAAGGATAAAATATTATTGAAAAAAATGTAAAAGACCTAAACAAATAGAAAGATGTTCCAAGTTCATGGATAAGAAGACTCAATATCTTAAAAATGTCCATTCTTCCCAAATTAATCTATATAACCAAAGAAATTCCAATCAAAATCCTAACTGAATTTATCATGGAACTTGAGAAGCCAAATTCTTAGAGCCAAGGAAAGCTCAAAACACACTTGGAAAAGGTTTGCCCTAAAAGATTTCAAAACTAACAACACCGTGCAATTGGAAAAGGGATGGACAGATCAAAAAAACAATAGGCTATAGTACTGAGAAACAGATCTGCATATATGAGGAAGCTTTATATATAATAGAGGAAATATTGCTAATCTGTAGGGAAAGGATGGACCATTCAGTAAATGGTGCTAGGATAACTTTTATCCAGATAAGGATAAAATAAGGGTTTCTACCACATTCCATATCTATTAAAACTTACTCACAAAGAATCAAAAATATAAATATTAAAATTGTGGAAGTAATTATAGAAGAATATACTATGGCTTTGGGAAGAATTTCTTAAAGACTCAAAACATAAGAAATCATATGTCTTAGTTTGTTTGTGCTGCCATAACAAAATGCAACAGACTGGGTAATTTATAAAGAACAGAAATTTATTTCTCACAGTAGTTCTGAAGGCTGGGAAGTCCAAGATCAAGGCAGCATCTGGTGAGAGCCCAGTCTCTCTGCTTCCAAGACAGTGCCTTAAACACTATGTCGTCTAAAGTAAAGGAATGCTGTGTCCTCATGTGGTAGAAGGAAGAAGGGCAAAAGGAGCAAACTCCTTATGTTAAGCCCTTTTTATAAGGGAACCTAATCTCCTTCATGAGGGTGGAACTCTCTTGACTCCATCACCTCTCAAAGGCCACACCTCCCAAAACTGTTGCTTTGGGGGTTAAGTTTTAACATGAATTTTGGAGGGGACAGAAACATTCAAACTATAGTATTCCACCCCTAGCCTACCAAAATTCATGTTCTTCTCACATACAAGATACATTCATTCCATCCCAATTACCCCAAAGTCTTAACTCATTTCAGCATTAACTTTAAAGTCTAAGTCCGAAGTCTCCTCTAGACATCATATGGGTGAAACTCAAGGTACAATTCATCCTGAGGCAAATTTCCCTCTAACTGGGAGCCTGTGAAATCAAACAAGTTGTGTGCTTCCAAAATACACTGGTGGATCAGGCATAGGATAGACAGTCCCATTCCAAAAGGAAGAACTAGGAAAGAAGAAAGGGGTAACAGGTCCCATGTAAGTCCAAAACCCAACAGGTAAACAATATTAAATCTTAAGGATTGAGAATAACATTCTTTAACTTCATGTCACACCTTCCAGACATACTGGAGTCAGGGTTGAGTGCCCAAGGCCCTGTCCCCACTAGTTTACTGAGTGCAACTCACACAGTAGCTCTCATGGGTTGGAGTCAGGTGCCTGTGGCTCTCCCAGGCTGACATTATAAGCTGATGGCTCTACGGGTCTGGGGTCTTGCAGTGGTCCTGCCCCTACAACTCCAGTAGGCATTAATCTTATGGGGGCTCTCAGTGGTGGGCCTGCCTCTACAGCAAGCCTCTGCCTGGCCTTGAGGCTGTCTGAGACATCCTTTAAAATCTAGGTGGAGGTAGCCATGCCTCCATACCTCTTGCACCACATAGATACTGCCAAAGTTTACAGCTTGCGCCTTATAGATCAGTGATCTGAGCTGTACCTGGGCCCATCTGTGCCACAGCTGGGGTGACTGAGGAGCTGCACTGGAGTGGGGGAGCAGAGACTTGAGGTGGCCCTGGGCAGCAAGCTTTGAGCACCTGGGGTCCCTCCCTTGCAGCCATTCTGCCCTCAAGGCCCTGATACTCTGGATCTGTGATAGACATGGCATCATGGAAGATCTCTGAAATGTCTGCAGGGTCATTCTCCTAGTCTCTTGATAAATAGCCTCTGGCTTCCTTCTATCCATACTAATCTGCTTATCCTTGGCAAATCACTTGGCCACAACCCTGGTTTTCTGTCCTAAACATACCTTTTTATTTTTTACATGGGCAGGTTGAGAATTTTCCAATCTGTTTTCCCTTTTTTTTTTTATTTTTTTATTTTTTATTTTTAGAGACAGGGTCTTGCTCTGGTACCCAAGCTGGAGTGCAGTGGCATAATCATAGCTCACTGCAGCTTCAAACTCCTGGGCTCAAGCAATCCTCCCCACTCAGCCTCCTCAGTAGCTAGGACTATAGGTGTGCACCACCACACCTGGCTAATTTTTTAAATTTTTTTGTAGAGGCAGGGTCTTGCTATGTTGCTGAGGCTGATCTCGAACTCCTGGACTCAAGCAATCCTCCCGCTTCAGCCTCCCAAAGTGCTGGGATTAAAGGTATGAGCCACTGTGCCCAACTCATCCTTCTTTCTTTTGATCATAAATCCTATCTTTAAATAATTTCTCTCTTTTTGCATTTTACTATAAGCAGTTAAGAGATACCACACAGAATCCTAAAAACCTTGCCGCTTAAATATTTCTTCTCCCAAATATCTTAGTTCATCACTCTTAAATTCTTACTCACACAAAGTCCTAGGACATGGAAATAATTCAGCCAAGTTATTTGCCACTTTATAACAAGAATAACCTTTCTTCCAGTTTACAATACCTTTTCCTCATTTCTAAGACCTCGTTAAAATGGCCTTTACTGTCCATATTTCTACCAACATTTTGTTCACAACCGCTTAAGTAATCTGCGAGAAGAATGAGGCTTTTTACTGAGATTGAATCAGTAATAAAAAGTGTCCCAACAAAGAAAAGCCCAGGACCAGATGAATTCACAGTGAAATTCTACCAAACATACAAAGAAGAATGAATAACAATCCTCCTGAAACCACTTCAAAAAATCAAAGAGGAGGGAATTCTCCCTAACTCATTCTATGAGGCTAGCATTACCCTGGTACCAAAACCAGACAAGGGCATAATATAAAGAGAAAATTACAGGCCAATATCCCTGATGAACATAGACTTAATAATCCTCAACAAAATACTAGCAAACTGAATCCAACAGCACTTCAAAAAGAAAATACACCATAATCAGGTGGGATTTATACCAGGGAGGTAAGGATGGTTCAACATATGCAAATTAATAAACATGACACAGCTGGGGCATTGTGGCTCATACCTATAAGCCTAGCACTCTGGGAGGCCAAGGAGGGACAATTGCTTGAGGTCAGGAGTTCGAGGCTAGCCTGAGCAAGAGCGAGATCCTGTCGTTAGCAAAAACAGAAAAAATTAGCCAGGCACAGTGGCACACACATTTAGTCCCACCTGCTCAGGAGGCTGAGGCAGGAGGATCCCTTGAGCCCAGGAGTTTGAGGTTGCAGTGAGCTACGATGACACCACTGCACTCTAGCTGTGGTGACAGAGCAAGACTCTGTCTCAAAAAAAATGAAGAAATAAATAAATGGAATATATCGCATCAACAGAATGCAGGACAAAAACCATATGATCATCTCATTAGATGCAGAAAAAGTGTTTGATGAAATGCAACATAGCTTCATGATAAAAACTCTCAACAAACTAAGCATAGAAGGAACATACTTCAAAATAATAAAGACCATGTATGACAAACCCCCAACTGACATACTGAATGGGGAGAAGTAGAAAGGCTTTCCTCTAAGTTCTGGAACAAGAAAATAATGCCCAATTTCACCACTCCTATTGAACATAGTACTAGAAGTCCTACGCAGAGCAATCAGGCAAGAGAAAGAAATAAAAGCCATCAAAATTGGAAAAGAGTACATGTGGTGCTTGTCTTTCCATTCTTGGAATACCTCACTTAGTAGAATGTGTTCCAGCTCTATCCACATGTACTCACCATCACATTGGTATTAACTGATCAACACATAAGTGCACATATAAGAACAACATCTATTGAATGTTGGGCAGGGGAGAGGGGGGAGAGGGGAGGAGGGAGAAGGGTACGGGTATATGCATACACAAAGAGTGCAATGCGCACCACCCGAAGAATGGACATATTTGAAACTCGGACTTGGGGGGGTGTAAGGGCAACATATGTAACCTAAACATCTGTACCCCCATAACATGCTGAAATAAAAAAAATAAAATAAAATAAAAAATTGGAAAAGAGGAAGTCTGTCCTTCTTTGTTGATTACATGATCGTCTATCCAGAAAAACCTAAAAACTCTCATATTTGATAAATGAATTCAGTAACGTTTCCAGGATAGAAAATCAATGTACAAAAATCAATAGTGTTTCTATATACCAATAATGATCTGGCCAAGAAAGAAATCAAAAGACAATCCCATAGCTAAAAAAAAAAAAAAAATACTTAGAATAAATTTAATCAAGGAGATGAAAGATCTTTATAAGAAAAACTATAAAACATAATGAAAGAAACTGAAGATGATGCAAACAAATAGAAAAACATCCCATGCTCATGGATCAGAAGAATTAATATCATTAAAATGACCATATTACCCAAAGCAATCTACAGATTCTATTTAACCCCTATCAAAATACCAATGGCATTCTTCACAGAATTAGAAAAAACAATCTTAAAATTCATATGGAACCAAAAAAGAGCCCAAATAGCCAAAGCAATCCTGAGCAAAAAGAACAAAGCTGCAGGCATCACATTAATTGACTTCAAAATATATTGCAAGGATATAGTAACCAAAAAGCATTGTATTGATATAAAAATAGACATGTAGACTAATGGAATGGAACAGAAAACCCAGAAATAAAGAAAACAATCTTAAAATTCATATGAAACCAAAAAAGAGCCCAAATAGCCAAAGCAATCCTGAGCAAAAAGAACAAAGCGGCAGGCATCACATTAATTGACTTCAAAATATATTACAAGGATATAGTAACCAAAAAGCATTGTATTGATATAAAAATAGACATGTAGACTAATGGAATGGAACAGAAAACCCAGAAATAAAGCTATATATTTACAGCCAACTGATCTTTGACCAAGCCAACAGGAATTTACATTGGGGAAAAGACAGCTTCTTTAATAAATGGTGCTGGGAAAGTTGGATAGTCACATGTGAAAAAATGAAACTGGATCCCTATCTCTCACTATATATAAAAATCAACTCCAAACGGATTAAAAACTTAGATGTAAGACCCAAAGCTATAAAAATATCAGAAGAAAATTTAGGGAAAACTCCTGGACATTGGCCTAGGCAAAAAGAATTGTGACGAAGATCTCAAAAGCACAGTCAACAAAAACAAAAATAGACAAATGAGACTTAATTAAACTAAAAGCTTCTGCACAGCAAAAGAAATAATCAACAGAGTGAAGAGACAGCCATAGAATGGAGAAAATATTTGTAAACTGATTCATCTAACAGGGGACTAATATACAGATAATATAAGAAACTCAAACAACTCAAAAAGAAAAAAAAATCCTATTAAAAAGTGGACAAAGGACATGAATAGACATTTCTCAAAAGAAGACATAAAAACAACAAACAGGTATATGAAAAAATCCTTAACGTCACTAATCACCAGAGAAATGCAAATCAATACCACAATAAGATGTCATCTTACCCCAGTCAGAATGGCTATTATTAAAAAGACGAAAAAATAACAGATGTTGGCAAGGATGTGAAGAAAAGGGAACTCTTACATACTTTTGGTGGGAATATAAACTAGTATAGCCACTACAGAAAACGGTATGGAGATTTCTCAAGAAATTTATAATAGAATTAACATTCAATCAGCAATCCCACTACTGGGTGTCTACCAAAAAGAAAAAAATTAATATATCAAATGGATATCTGCATTCATATGTATTTTACAGCACTATTCATAATAGCAAAGGTATGGAATCAATCTAAGTGTCCATCAATGGATGAATGCATAAAGAAAATGTGGTATATATACATCACGAAATGTTACTCAGTTATAAGGAAGAATGAAATCGTGTCATTTGCAGCAACATGGATAGAACTGGAGATCATTATCTTTAATGAAATAAGCCAGGCACAAAAAGACAGATATCACATGTTCTCATTTATATGTGGGAGCCAAAAAATTTGAACACATTGAGGTAGGGAGTAGAAAATAGATAACAGAGACTGGGAAGGGGGCTGGGGGTGAAGAGAAGTGGGTTAAAGGGTATAAACCTATGGTAAGATAAAAGGAATAAATTCATTGTTTGATAGCAGAATAGGATGACTATAGTTAAAAAAAGTATTGTACTTGGGTGATGGACACCTTAAATATCCGTACTTGATCATTATGCATTATATGCATGTGGAAATTTTCTCACGTAGTCCATAAATTTGCACAAATAAAAAAATAAACAAAATAAATAAATATATATATATATATATAATCAACACAAAAATGTGCACACAAATGTTTTTAGCAGCATTATTCATAATAATTAAAAATTGGAAATAATCTAAATGGCCATCAACTGGGGAGTGGATAAACAAAATGTGGTATAGCCATACATGGAATACCATTTAGCAATAAAAAGGAGCAAACTATTTTATGCAACATCACAGATAAACTTCTAAAATACCATGCTAAATTAAAGAGAACAGACACAAAAGACTACATATTGTATGCCTCCATTTATATGACGCTTCTAGAAAAGGCAAAACTAGAAACCCAAAGCAGATCAGTGGCTGCTGGCGCTGGGAGTGGGAGCAGAGATTGACTAAAAGTGGGCAAGATGGAATCTTTTGAGGTGATATAAATATTCTAAAATTGGATTGTGACAATGGTTTCCACCCATGTAAATTTATTAAAATATATCAGTCTGTACACTTACTATGAGTAAACTTTTGGTATGCAAATTATATTTCAATAAAGCTGTTTTTTTGTTGTTTTTTTTTTTTAAAGGCATCATTGTAAGTAAGAAGTCAAGTTACAGATTGGGAAATATTTGTAATGTATATAACCATAGAAGGATTCAAATTCAGAATATGTATGTTTGTATATCTATACACACTGTCTTACAAATCAATTAGAAATAGAAAACACAATTTTGAAAAAGGTAAGGTGGCAAAAATTATAAACAACAATTGACAAAGAAAACCTAAACAGGCAATAATAAACATCTAAAGACAATCTCATTGTAATCTAGAAAATGGAAATTAAAACCACAATGATGTATCATGTGGTACCAGAAAAAAAAGTTTAAAATTTTGATCACGCCAACTGTTGGCAAGAACATGGAGCAACAAGAATTCTGAAATACTGCTGGGGAGAGTATAAATAAGTGCAGTCACCACGGAGAACAATTTGGCAATATCTCACAATGCTGAAGATGCTCACTCCTCATGACTCAGCTATTCCATTTCTACACACACACACACAATGAAATCCACACACACACAAAGAAAAACATATAAGAAAGTTCACAGTAATAGCTGGTTTTGGAGTCAGAGACCTGGATTTAATCTTGTCTAAACCATTCATTTTCTGAGTGGCCTTAGGCAAAAGTTCTTTAAATCCCTCAGCTTTAATTTTTCCATTATTAAAATGGGGATAACTATACCTGCCCACCAGCAATACTATGTGGATTAAAAGAGAAAAATGTTTATAGAGAATGTAGCACAATGATCACCACTTACTTAACCTGCAAGGGGCATTACTCCCCATCTCTCTGTCTGCTAAATAAATGTTTATATCCTTAATTGACTGGCTGGAAGAAATTCCATGATCGTAAGCAAGGCAGGGAACTACGTGAGGGCAAGTGGGCTGTTTCAAATGTATTTTCTCTCATCTGGTGTTTTCCAATTTGTCCACTATGCCACCTCCCTCTACCCTCCCCAAATGGATTTAGAACCAGAAACAAAAGTTATGTAATGGAAAGAGGAGGGGCCGGACACTGACACAGTTACAAGCTTAGGAAGTCACTGAGTACAACCCTCCTTCCACCTGGATCTCAATACGAATTAAAGAATTATGCTTGGTTCAAAGTAGCATCTGTGTTATATTCAAATGAGTCTCAGTAGCCTTCAAAGATAAATGTGCTTTTATATGTGTTCAATGGGACGCACTGATTCCTGGCCCTTAAAAACTCATAAGGCCATCTTAGCTTATCTTGCTAGAAAGGAAGACCAATGACATTATGGAAGTCAACGTAAATATTTTGGCCCTTTCTTATTTAATTTTATAATGAAGCTCCATAGCAAATGAGGTTAAAATGTGGTTGCATTTAAGGGTATGATAGAACATCTTCTTATTACAACTGAATGTTAGGTTAGAAGTCAGGTTGGTCAGAGTGAGCTCTAACTAAAAAGAATGGTCTAAATGGACATTCCAATCCCAGGTCAGAATTGGAACCACACAGAGCCAGCAGAACCATGGGGAGAGTAGAATGCATTGGAGAGAAAGAAGAGAATCTCAGGCTGTAATCCTGGCTTCGTCACTGACTTGCTGTGTGGCCCGAGAAAGCTCCTTCACGTCTCTAGATGTTGCTGTGGACCCAGCGATCTGCCCACTCTAGATCTGGGGTTCTGGGGCTCACCTCCTCTTTCTCAAACCTTAGTTGTAGAAGTTATATCCCAGTGGGTCTGTTAAGACCCACTAACAGAGAGAGATGTACTTGGCATAGGAGAGGGAACTGGGCACAAAAGGGGAATGAGAAACAGGGAATGAAGAGAGAAAGTAGAAGACAGGGACATATAAAAAGACTTCATTTAAGTGGGGTGGTTTCATGTACATGAACTCAAAATAACGCCTTCACAAGTTGACAGAGGTACATATAAGGTAGGATACCTACACTATAGTGTTAACTCTTCAACACGCTAGCCTGTGTGACTTTGGATCGGTCAGTTCCCTTCTTTTAGTTTCCATTTTCTTCTCTATAAAACAAGAGGTTTAAGCTAAATGGTCTCTGAACAAAATAATTGGATGCATCTAAGTCTAAGGATGAATAGCATACGATGTATATATAAATGCTGAGGGACCTGGGAGGGACCAAGGCATGATTAGCAGTGGGCGAGGTTTCTATCTCAGAGCCTCTCCATCTTCCAGAGAGTGGGCCCCTCCCTGTCAGACTTCCCAGACTGCGCTGGCGTCGCCAAAGTGCTGCTGGGAATTTCTCGGCACAGCCTTGTTCCTAAATCAGCTCCCAGGAGATTGGGGGATGGAGGAGGGTGCCAGTTGAAAGCAGGTCTGATATGATCCAGGACCTGATAGGGTTTCAGCTGCCTGCTTTCTGGCAATTTGCAGAGAAATTAAAAAGATTCTTGCAGAGGTTAACTGGCTTAAGTCCTAGGGAGGGGACGCTGTTGCTCAGAAAGAAACACAAAGACTAGATTCATCTTGTTCAAGAATTATAAATAGAACAGTCAGATTAGATTCGGCAGAGGAACGGGGGCACCATGAAGGAGCCAAGTTCTCTCCAAATAAAGAGGCAAGGCTCCAAAGACTCCCAAAGCCCCGAAACAAACATAGCAGCCTTTCAAAAGGGGAAAAAAAGAGAAGATGGAGAGAAGAAAACTTCGAGAAGTAGATCTTTTCTTTTAACCCACAACTCCTTTCAGACAAGAAGGCAAAATCATCAGTTCCTGAAAGAGGTTAAAAGTAAATTATCACCCCATAAGGAGTCATTCACTGTAAAAGGAATGAAAATAGTTTACTGCTCTATGGAAAATACAAGCCGCTTCCAAACTTTAGGTTAAAACTTGGCAAAGGGAGTCTGGCCTCCCTGTGCGTCTGTCTTGGAGATGTTTATCCAGAGGATGGAGATATTGAGATGGGCCTGGTTTTCAGGTTTGTTTTTTTGCTTCACATAAGGTTTCCATCAGATACAGTCCGCAAAGTAGTGCAGGCCAGGAGGCTGCTGGAGGAAAGGCCCTGATTAAACTGCAGCAGGCCCCGCCTAAACCAGAACTCTGCTTGCTAAGAACAAAGTGATGGTGCAGAGCCTAAGCGGGTAGCAGCGCTGGGAGCCTGTGGAAAGCACGCGGGCTCCTGCCGCCCAGGTCTGTTCCAGCACCAAATGCCATATGGTCTCAGACTAGTCACTCGACCTCTCTGGGCTACAGACCCCCCATCTGTTCCACAGTGGGTCTGGCTTCCACCTACACCTCACGGTTGTGTTAAGGAAGTAATATAAAATATAAATTCTGTAGAAATGCCATGGGTAGTGTAGGCAAAAACAGTTTCCTTCAAGGAGACCCTAAGTGCTTTCTACAGAACCAGATATAAAGGAGGCTGCTCAGTCACCTGATACATTTCCTGTCCTGCACAGGACATCACCCAAGTACTTCCGGTTTTCCCTCTTCTAAAAGGAAGCCCATAGAGGCAGTGAAACATGGGGATTAATAGCATGGGTTTTGGATTAAAATAGGCTAGGGTTTGAATCCCTGCTGTCTCACTCATTGGGGATGTAACATTGGAAAATTTATTTTAAAACTATTTCATCTCAGTTTACATCACTGTAAAATGGGTATAAGGATGGCTTCACAGGTTTGCTGTGAGGATTAATACAAATGGTAAATGTATGCAAATCATGTAGCATGGACTCGTTAAACAGTGGCTATTATTTTTCATCATCACCCACTACCATGGTCACCAAATTTATTGTCTCTGGATTAAATCAGAAAAGGATCTCTTGATTTACTCATACACCTCTAACTGCAATTTAAGTCTTACTTTGTTTTGTATTTTTAAGATATTTATATTTTCTTACTGTAAATATAACCTGTAGATATACTTCTCCTCCCAGGAGGATGGAGGAGGCATAACTTTCCCTGTTCTTCCCACTAAGTACAACTAAATGTCCTGGATATCACATATAAAACAAACATAGATGGAGAGAAAATGGCAGACCAACTGGGGACCTCTGGGCCCAAAGAACAACATGATGTTGAGTTCCTTGGGTTTTCTTCTCACTTCATACGTCCCAGTCTTAAAGCTGAAGAAGCCAGCAACCAACAGGTACACATAAAAAAATAGCCTCAAGAAAAGCCAGTTCTCTTTAGACAAAGGACTGGGACAGGAGTAGCCTAGCAAGATAGAAAACTTTTAGACAATAACCACTCTACCCCCACCAGAAAGCACAGAAACCACTGTGTCCCCATCCCACCTATGCCAGCAAAAAACAGTGGGGAACCTATATTTCTATCTTCACCAGGCTGTGACGAGGCATCTCAACACTCTTGTCAGTCGGTGTCAGAAAAGGCCAAGCAAGAAGTCAGACACGTCATCTGCACCAGGCAGTAACAACCCTTCTCCACAGTGTCAGTGGAGGCCACAAGGAGAGCCTGGACTTTCATCCCCACCCAACAGTATCCAGGCATCTCTCCCTCTCCCTGCAAGGTAGTGTCAGAGGAGGACTAGTGGAGATTCAGAACTTTCCCCACTGCCCAACTAAAATGAGTACATCTCTCCCCCATGCTGTCAGTGTGGCCAGATGGGAAGTAGTAACAGGCAGGTATGCCTGCCCTCCCAGCCAAGAGGCCAACTGGGAAGCCAGAACTCCATCCTCACCTAGCAGTAATGAGAAGCTTCCTACGTTCATTGTCAGTGAAGAACCCGGTCATCTACCTCCAGCTGGCAGTACCAAGAGAGGGTCCTCCCTTCTCCTTTGGACAGGTAT
Source organism: Propithecus coquereli (assembly GCF_000956105.1). Lineage (NCBI taxonomy): Eukaryota > Metazoa > Chordata > Mammalia > Primates > Indriidae > Propithecus > Propithecus coquereli. The sequence goes on along the minus strand of NW_012147412.1, from coordinate 2,150,002 downwards.
CAGATGAAGCCAACTAAAACAGAATGTTTAAATAATAGCGTATCATAACATAGCACAAAAATATCTAGGTTTCAGTTGAAAATTTTTCTTCAAAACAAGAACCGAAAGATCTCAAACTACATGAAGAAAAAGATCACCAAAAGGTGTCAACACTGCAGACAAGATGGCTGACCAGAGACACCAGCTGCCAGATCGTCTCAGAAAGAAGGAAAAGTTTTAGATGGAAAAGGAAAAAACAAACAAACAGATCGGATATAATTCCAAGGGAAAAGTACCAGAACCTACAAGAGATTCCAAGGGAAGAAGTTGCAGAGCAGAATAAGAAGGAGCAAGATATCGGCAGAGATCAACCCCTGGGAGGCTTGGAGTCCAGCAAGAAGGGTAGGTGGAGGGGTTTGCTTCTTCCTCTCTCACATCTCTGGCAGTCAGCAGGCCCCCAAACTGCTAGAGAGACTTTGTGCCCTCAGGAGCCCAAAAGCCACTGCTGCCAGTGAACTGGGTACTTCTTGAAGACAAAGCCCCAGGCCTCCCGGGGGTGCTTCCCAAACCACAGACCCCAGCCAAGACCACAGGTGCCATATTGCTTCTCCACCCATCATGCACTTTTGTCCTCTCCAGGGGGCTTCAGCCCCTCAGTTTTTGTCTTGCATGTACCCACACCGACATTTACCAACTCTGGCCCAGACGATGGGAGCCACAGGGGGCTGGTGTGTCACAGGGGATCTGTGTGACCCCAGAGCCTGGACATTCCACACAGGCTGCCTTGTGGAGAGAGGGATAGAGATGACCAGAGTGCCAGCTTTCCTCTATCCAGACTCTTTTTCTCCCTGTCCCTCTCCTGCCTGTGGCTGCTAGAGAGAGACAATTGAGCCACCACACTGAGGCTTCCACAGAGAGTGGGGCTCAAATCTTTCCTTTTAAAGACCTGCAGCGGACTAATGGGTGCTCGGACTATGAGCTCCCTGCTCAGTGGCCCTCTCCAGTGGCCCTGCTTTCCTGGCTGCTCCATCAGAGTAAGTTATACCCCAAAGTGGAGGGACATCAAACATATTTCGACACCCCATAGGCAACTTGAGACCAGGATGCTTCTCCCTGGCATGATCAGGGATTGATCTTCAGGGACCCGGAGACAGGTGCACAGACCAGATCCCATACCACCAGGATTTGATTGTGTTGCTCAGGGGCACGGAAGGGAGATTTGTGAACTAACTTTGAGAGACAAGGGACCCCACATTGGCAGAACTGAGAGGAAAGTGCAATGTGGATCCCAGTCACAATACACTTGTGGAACACACCTCCCCCCATAGGAAGGCCAGGCTCTCAGCCCATAGCACAATCCTGAACAGGGAAGCTCCCAGCCCACAGGGCCATGTGGAAACTCAGCTAGTTTGAACTCCTGCCTACTGGCAGATACCAGAGGAAGACCACAGAAGAGGGGAGTGGAGAGAAGAGCAAAAACTGCTCCTGACAGCCTGATTGTGAATTTCAGACAGCCCTGCCCCAAAAGCAGACTTTCTGTTGGCTGAGGCCACCCCAGCCCCTCCCTGGCAATTTTCTCCAGAAGCCTGGGTATGGACCTTTGACTCCTACTGAGAACTAACCTTACCAGCTTTTGTGGAGCCTGAGGGCACACTTACCCAACCTAGCCCCACCCAGCCTCACTTCCCCACTCGTCTCTGCTGTAGTAGAGAATAAGGACTCATCTGGAAATTCCAGGGCCACATGCACCACCTGGGCATGCAACTTCTTCTGAGAGGCTAGAGCCAGTCACAGGTCCCGAAAACAACACTGAAGCTTGTTTCTTCCAGCAAGTGCCACCTACTGACAGGGAGGTCAACTCACACACCCTTTACAGCATTTACTGACTCAATCATACAGGGTGTGGTTGATTCTCACTCATAAGTACCACCTACTGTCTCAGAGATTAAACTAGGTGCCAGTGCAATTCACACTGTTAAGAAGACCACAGGGCTGGGGAAAGAGAAAGGATTTCAAAGACCTCCATGCTCCCTTATCAAAGAGAGACAGGGAATCTGCCCACACACATAGCTCACCACTGCTATAGCCTACAAATAACTAGTAACTGAGAAAACCACCAAACTAAGCATAGCTATAACCAAGGCATCCATCCAGAACCTTGATCATCATCAAAGCACCCACAAGCAAAGCCAAAGCTTCTTACCCAACATATGCTAAAACAAAGCCTTATGAGTGAGGAGGGGGAAAAAGCCCCATCTGAACAAAAGAAAATCCAAAAATAAGAAGTGACAGCTGCTCTAGATGAGGAGGAATCAGTAAAAGAACTCTGGAAGTATGAAAAATCAGAGCAAAAGGACATCCCCAAAAGGAAACACCAGATCCCCAGCAATGGACACCAACCAAAATGAAAATATTGAAATAACAGATAGATACAGTATTCCAAATATGGATTATAAGTAAGTTCAATGAACCCTAAGAGAAAATAGAAAACCAATTCAAAGAAACCAGATAAACAATTCTGGAATTGAATAAAAAATTCACTAAAGAGATTGACATATATTTAAAAAAAAAAAACTAAATAGAACTTCTGGAAATGAAAAATTCATTTAAGGAAATAGAAAACACAGTGGAAAGTTTTAAGAATAGCCTAGACCAGGCAGAAGAAAGACTATCAGAGCTTGAAGACAACTCTCTTAAATTAACTCGATCAGTCAAAAATAAAGAACAGAGAATCAAGAGGAATGAACAAATACAGGTTTACAAAAAATGGGCAAATTTAATAATCATAGCCATCCCTGAGGGTGAAAAAGAGAATGCTCAAGGGCTGCAAAACCTGTTTGAGGAAATAATTGAGGGAAACTTCCCTGGTCTTGCTAGAGATTTAGACATCCCAATACTTAGCAAACACCTGGGAGATTCATTGCAAAGAGGCAACCACCAAGATACATAGTCATCAGACTGGCCAAAGACAACGTGAAACAGCAACTCCTGCGAGCTGTGAGGCAAAAACATCAAGTACCTCACAAAGGAAAACCCATCAGGCTAACTGCAGACTTCTCAGCTGAGACCTTACAAGCTGAAAGGTATCAGGGCCCTATCTTCAGTTGTGTTATTTAGAACACCTGCCAGGCTAGAATTTTGTATCCTGAAAAACTAAGTTTCATAAATGAAGTAGAAATAAAGATTTTTGCAGACAGGCAAACACTGAGAGAATTTGTCAAGACCAGACCTGCCCTGCAGGCAATATTCAGAACTGCATTATATGTAGATCAGCACAATAGTCACCTATCAGTGTAAAACCACCAAAAATCTAAAGCTCAGAGATCATATAAAACAATAGCACAAGAAATAAAACAAAGCAATAAGGCACTACCCAACATGATGAACAGAGCAGCATCCCGCATATAAATTCTATCAATCAACATGAATGGTCTGAATGCCTCACTCAAGAGACATAGGCTGGTTACATAGATGAAAAAACACAAGCCAAGTATTTACTGTCTCCAGAAAACACATCTAACACACAAGGACTCATACAGACTCAAGGTGAAGGAATGGAAAAAAATATTCCATGCAAGTGGAAATCAAAAGAAAGTAGGTGTAGACATTCTCATATCAGATAAAATTGACTTTAAATCAACAATAGTAAAGAAAGACAAAAGTGATCATTATGTAATGGTAAAGGGAGCAATTCAACAAGAAGACATAACAATCCTAAATATTTATGTACTTAACAAAAGGAATGCCCAGATTCATAAAGCAAATGCTACTAGATCTGAACAAAGAGATAAACATCAGCATCCTAATTGCTGGGGAATTCAACACCCCACTGACAGAACTGGACAGATCATACAAGCAGAAAATAAGTAAAGAAACACTGGACTTAAACAGGGCTCTAGAATAAATGGGCCTAACAGACATTTACAGAACATTGTATACCAAAACTACTGAATATATATTCTTCTCATCAGGACATGGAACACTTTCCATGACTGGTCATATCTTAGGGCAGAAAACATGTCTCCACAAATTTAAAAAAAAATAGAAATCATACCATGTATCCTCTCAGACCACAGTAGAATAAAACTAGAAATGAACTCCAAGAGAAACTCTGAATTCTACACAAAGTCATGGAAATTAAACAACCTGCTGCTGAACAATTATTTTGTCAATAATGAAATAAAAATGGAACTCAAAGTATTCCTCAAACTGAACAACAAAAGGGACACAAGGTATCAAAATCTATGGAATTCAGCAAAAGTAGTTTTACAGGGAAAATTCATAGCCTTAAATGTCTACATCAAAAAGACATAAACATCACGAACTAACAATCTAATGACCCATCTCAAAGAACTAGAAAAGGAAGAGCAAACCAAATCCAAAGCCAGCAGAAGAAAAGAAATAACTAAGGTCAGAGCAGAACTAAATGAAATGGAAAATAAAAAAAGTACTACAAAGGATCAATGAAACAAAAAGTTGGTTCTTTGAAAAGATAAATAAAATTGATAGATCTCTTACTAAATTAACCAAGTATAGAAGAGAAATGACACAAATAAGCTCAATCAGAAATGAAAAAGGAAATATTACAACTGATACCACAGAAATAGAAAATATCATTTGTGAATACTATGAAAATCTCTATGCACGTAAACTCAAAAACATAGAGGAAATGGACAAATTCCTGGAAACACACAACCTCCCAAGACTCAATCAAGAAGAAACAGAACTCCCAAAAAGACCAATAATGAGCAAGAAGATTGAAGTAGTAATAAAAAAGTCTTCCAACAAATAAAAGCCCTGGACCAGATGGATTAATAGCTGAATTTTACCAGACCTACAAAGAAGAGCTGGTACTGATTCTGCAGATATTATTCCATAACATTAAGAAGGAGGGAATCCTCCCCAACTCAGTCTATGGAGACAGTATCACCTGGATACCAAAGCCAGGAAAGGACATAACAAACAAACAAACAAACAAAAACTACAGATGAATATCCCTTATGAGCATACATGCAAAAATCCTCAGTAAAATACTAGCAAACCAAATTCAACAGCACATCAAAACAATAATCCACCATGACCAAGTGGTCTTCATCCCAGGGATGCAAGGATGGTTCAACATAGGTAAATCAATAAATGTGATTCATCACATAAACAGAAATAAAAACAATGACCCAAAGACCATATAATCATCTCAATAGATGCAAAAAAAGCGTTCGACATAATTCAGCACCTTTCATGGTAAAAACCCTCAACAAACTAGGCATAGAAGGAACATATCTCAAAATTATGAAAGCCATATATGACAAACTACAGCCAACATCATAGTGAATGGGGAAAAGTTGAAAGAATTCCCACTAACAACTGGAACAAGACAAGGGTGCCCACTAGTACCACCTCTAGTCGACATAGTGCTGGAAGTCCTAACCAGAGCAATCAGTCAAGAGAAAGAAATAAAAGGTATCCAGATCAGGAAGGAGGAGATAAAACTATTTGCTGATGATAGGATCTTATATCTATAAAACCCCAAAGACTCCACCAAGAGACTCCTGGAATTGATAAATAAATTCAGAAAAGTCTCAGATTTCAAAATCAATGTACATAAATCAGTAGCATTCCTATACATCAATAACAGTCAAGCTGAGAGTCAAATCAAAGACTCAATATAATTGACAATGGCTGCAAAGAAAATAAAATACCTAGGAATATACTTAAGCAAGGAGATGATAGATCTCTACAAAGAGAACTATGAGACACTGAGGAAAAAAATCACAGATGACACAAACAAATAGAAAAACATGCCATGCTCAGGGATTGGCAAAATCAACACTGTTAAGATGTCCATACAACCCAAAGTGATTTACGAATTCAATGCCATCCCCCATTAAAATACCAATGTCATATTTCACAGATCTAGAAAAAAAATAATTCTATGCTTTGTTTGAAACCAGAAAAGAGCCTAAATAGCCAAAGTGATCTTAAGCAAAAAGAACAAATCTGGAGGCATCACATTACCAGCCTTCAAGCTGTACTACAAGGCTATAGTAACCAAAATAATATGGTATTGGCACAAAAACAGAGACATAGACCAATGGAACATAAGAGAGAACCCAGATATAAAACCATCCACATACAGCCAATTGATCTTTGACAAAGCAGACAACAATATACCCTGGGGAAAAGAAGCCATATTCAATAAATGGTGCTGGGAAAATTGTATAGCCACGTGTAGAAGAATGAAACAGAATCCATATCTCTCACCACTTACAAAAATTAATTCAAGATGGATAAAAGACTTAAATGTAAGACATGAAACCATAAGAAATCTATAAGAAAATGTTGGAAAATTCTTCTAGATATCAGCCTAGGCAAAGAATTTATGAAGAAGACCCCAGTGGCAATCACAATAACAAAAATAAGTAAATGGGACTTGATTAAACTGAAAAGCTTTTGAACTGCTAAGGGAATAATCAACAGTGCAAATAGACAATGTACAGAATGAGAGAAAATATTCACAAGCTATACATTGGATAAAAGGGCTAAAAACCAGAATCTACAAAGAACTCAAGCAAGTCAGCAAGAAAAAAGCAAAATGATCCCATTAAAAAGAGAACAAAGGACATGAACAGAAGCTTCTCAAAAGAAGGTAGACAAATGGCCAATAAGCATATGAAAGAATTCTCAATGTCACTAATCAGCAGGTAAATGCAAATTAAAACCACAATGAGCTATCACCTCACCCCAGTTAGAATGACTTTTATTTAAAAAGTCCAAAAACAATAGATGCTGGCATGGATGCAGAGAAAAAGGAATGCTTATATACTGTTGGTGAGACTGCAAACTAGTACATTCTCTATGGAAAACAGTATGGGTATTCCTCAAAGAACTAAAAGTATACCTACCATTTGATCCAACAATCCCACGATTGGGTATTTACCCAAAGAAAAAGAAGTCATTTTATCAAAAAGACACCTGGACTTGAATGTTTATTGCAGCACAATTCACAATTGCCAAGATGTGAAATCAACTCAACTACCCATCATTGCATGAGTGGATTAACAAAATCTGGTATGTGGATACCACAGAATACTACTCAGCCATGAAGAAGGACAAATTAAGGCCTTTTGTAACAATTTGGATGGAAACTGGAGGCCATTGTCCTAAGTGAAGTATCTCAAGAATGGAAAGACAAACATCACATGTACTTGCTATTAAACTGGAACTAACTGATGAGCAAATGTGTGCACAGAGGGAAGTAAAAGTCAGTGGAAAGCAAGCAGGGGGAATGGAGGAGGAGGGGATGGGCAAAAACCTACCTAATGAGTACAATGAACACTATCTTGGTGATGGGCACACTTATAACCTTGACTCAAGCATTACAAAAGCAATCCATGTATCCAAGAACATTTGTATACCTGTAATATTTTGAAATTTAGAAAAAGATGTCAACAACAACATCAAATGATATAGATGTTAGAATTAT
>NW_012147412.1:2134164-2142168 GCF_000956105.1 Propithecus coquereli | reverse complement strand
ACAAGAATATTATATATTAATAAAAGATGTAATACATCAAGAAGATACAACAATTATAAACTTTTACACATGTAATAAGAGCCCGTTGAAATACATGAAGCAAAAACTGACAAAGAATTGAAGGGAGTAATAGTTCTACAATAATAGTTGGAGACTTTATTATCCCTCTCTCAACAATGGATAGAACAACTAGAGAGAAGATAAGTAAGGAAATAGAAGACTTGAACAATATAATAAACCAACCAAATCTAACAGACATATATGGAACACCCTACCCAGCAACAACAACATAATCATTCTTTTCAAGTGCACATGGGACATTCTCCAGGATAGAACATATGTTAGGCCAAAAAATAAATGTCAATAGATTTTAAAAGGTAGATATCTTGCAAACTATTTTCTCCAACCACAACAAGATGAAGTTAGAAATCAGTAATAGAAGGAAAACTAGAAAATTCACAAATTCGTGGAAATTAAACAATATACTTTTAAATAACCAGTGGATTGAAGAAGAAATCACAAGGGAAATTAGAAAATATCTTAGGACAAATGAAAATGAAAACACAACATACTAAAGCTTAGGGACACAGTGACAGCAGTCTTAAGGGGAAATTTTATAGCTATTAACACTTACATTTAAAAAGAAGAAATATTTAAAATCTAAACTTTAAAATTTAAAGAAAAAGAAGAGCAAATTAAACTCAAAGTTGGAAGAAGGAAGAAAATAATAAAGAATAGAGAAGCAAATAAGATAAAAACAATAGAGAAAGTCAACAAAACCAAAAGTTGGTTCCTTAAGAAGATTAACAAAATTGACACAATTTTAGCTATATTGATTTAATTTTAAAATGATTCAAATTACTGAAATCAGAAATTAAAATGGGGACATTACTACCAATACTACAAAAATAAAAAAGACTATAAGAGAGTACTACTATAAACAATTGTACATCAACAAATTGGATAACCTAGATAAAATGGACAAATTCCTAGAAACACAAAACCTACCAAGACTAAATTCTAAAGAAATAGAAATACTAAATAAACCTACAGTTAGTAAGAAGATTGCATCAGTAATCAAAAACATCCTGCTTTGTGAAAAACTCTCAAACCATGTTTTTCCTCTACTCTCACATCACAGCAATCAAACAGAACACTTCTATGACCAAATGCAGAGACTTTTTTCCCACATACCAAACAGCAGACACCAGCTGGGTATCCTCTAATTCAATTCTGACACTATCTACCTGGAGATAGCATCAGATCCAACAGGGTGAGGGCTCAGTCCCCAAAACTGCTCTCCCACTTCAGATACCAGGTGCAAGTCTGGGCCTCTGGAATTTCTGACTTCTGGTTCAATTAATTTGCTGGAGCACCTCGTAGACCTCAGGGAAACATGTTTACCAATTTACTATAAAGGATATTGCAAAGGATAAACATGAAGAGATGAGTAGGATAAGGTATGGGAGAAGCACAAAGCTTCCATGCCCTCCCTGAACATGCTACCCTTCAGAAATCTCCATGCATTCAGCTATCTGGAAGCTCTCTAAACCCTGTCCTCTTGGGCTTTTATGGAGGCTTTATTACATAGGCATGATTGACAACTGTGTAGAAATGTGATTGGACAAAAACTACATGATCTACACCCAGGAAGACCTGTCAGTTCAGATTCTTCCTGGCCTCTCTGTGCAATGCTGCACAGAGTATGGGGTAAGACCCTCTCTGAAATGAAGGTCTTTTGACTCACAATCAGACTAGGGTTACACCTTAGGCAAGTGAAAGGAGGATAGGGGAAGGTCAGAGAAAGATTTCGTTTCCTGAGGCCTCAAGTGCTCCAACATTATAACAAGGAATTATGAACCAGGAACTGTGAATGAAAGGTAATATATATATATCATGACACCATATCTCCCAACAAAGAAAAGCCCTGGACCTGATGACTTTATTAGTGAATTCTACCAAACATTTAAAGAATTAACATCAATCCTTCTCAAACTTTTACAAATAATTGAAAAGGAAGGAATATTTCCTAATTCATCCTGTGAGACCAGCAGTGCCTTGAAACTACAGCCAGACAAAGATACTACAAAAAAGAAAACTATTGACTGATATGCCTAAAATTTCTCAACAAAATACTAGCAAACTGAATTCAGCAACATATTAAAAAGATTATACATCATGACTAAGTGGGATATACTCCTGGAATATAGAATGGCTAAACATATGAAAATTGATCAGTATAATACACATTAGCAAATGCAGAAAAATAAACAAGCAGAACAAATATCACATGATCATCTCAATGAATGCAGAATAGCATTTGACAAAATCCAACATTCTTTCATGATAAAAAGCAAACTAAGAATAAAAGAAAACTTCCTCAACATAACAAAAGCCATATATATAAAAAATCCACAACAAACATCATGCTGAATGGAAAAGGACTAACAGCTTTTCCTCTAACATCAGAAACAAGACAAGGATGCTCACTTTTGCCAATTCTATTCAATAAAATAGTGGAAGTTCTAGCCAGAGCAATTACGCAAGAAAAAGAAATAAAAGTCATCCAAGTTGTAAAAAAGGAAGTAAAACTTATCTTTGTTTTCAAACCATATGATCTTATATGTAAAAAATCCTAAAGATTCCACCAAAAAATGTTAGATCTAATAAACAAATTAAGCAAAGTAGCAGAATACAAAATAAATACACAAAATCTGTGCATTTTTCTACATACTAACAATGAATAATCTGAAAAGAAAATTAAGAAAATAATTCCATTTATAATAGCACCAAAAAGAATAAAACATTTTAAAATTACCTTAACCAAGGAAATGAAAGACTTATACAATGAAAACTACAAAACATTGATGAGAGAAATTTCAAAAGACATAAATAAGTGGAAAGATATCCCATGTGCATGGATTAGAAGATGTAAAATTGTTTAAGATGTCAATATTATCCAAAGTGGTTTACAAATTCAATGCAATCTCTATCAAAATCTCAACAATATGTTTGAAGAAACAGAAAAACCCATCTTAAAATTCATATGGAATTTCAAGTGACCCCAAGTAGCCAAAACAATCTTGAAAAATAAATTGAAATTCTCACAAAGTTGAAGGAATCACACACTCTGATTTCAAAATTTATAACTACAGTAATCAAAATGGTGTGGCACTGACATAAAGACAGACATACAGACCAATGAAACAGAATATGGAGCCCAGAAATAAACCTTTATATATTCGGTCAAATGATTTTTAACAAGGGTGTCAAGACCATTCAATGGGGAAAGGACAGTCTTTTCAACAAATGGTGCTGAAACAAATGAATATCCACATGCAAAAGAATAAAGTTAGACCCTTATCTAACACCATATACAAAAACTAACTGAAAATGCCTAAACATAAAGAGCTAAAACTATTAAACTCTTAGAAGAAAACATAGGACAAAACTTTGCAACATTGAATTTGGCAATGGTTTCTTGGATATGACACCAAAGGTACAAGCAATAAAAGAAAAAGTAGGCAGATTGGAATTCATAAAAATTTAAAACTTTTATACATCAAAAGACACTATTAAAAAAGGAAAAAGGCAACCCATAGAATGGAAGAAAATATTTGGAAATCATATATCCACTAAGGAATTAATATTCAGAATATACAGAGAATTCCTAAAACTCAGTAACAAAACCAATTCAAAAATGGCAAAGGACTTGAATAGACATTTCTCCAAAAATACACATATGGTCAATAAACGTATCAAAAGATGCTCAACATCACTAATCATTTGGGAAATTCAAATCAAAATCACTAAGAGATACCACCTCCCACCTATTTGTGTGGCTACTATAAAAAAAAACAAACAGAAAATAAGTGTTGATGAGCATGCAGAGAAAAGGGACCCCTTGCACTGTTGGTGGGAATGTAAATTGATACTGCCATTATGGAAAACAATATGGATATTCCACTTCTGGGTGTATACACCAAAAATAATTGAAAGCAGGGTCTCGAAGAGATTTGTACACCTATGTTCATAGCAGCATTATATATAATAGCTAAAATGTGAAAGCAACACAAGTGTTCATTGACAGATGAATGAATAAGCAGAATATGGTAATACATACAACAGAATAATATTCTATCTTAAAAAGGGGAAAAAATCTGACATATACTACAACAAGGGTGAACTTTGAAGATATTAAGTGAAATAAGCCAGTTACACACAAAAAAAGACAAATACTGTATGATTCCACTTATATGAAGTACCTAAGGTAGTCAAATTTATTAAGACAGAAAATGCAGTGGTGGTTTGCAGAGTTGGTGGAGGGGATAGTGAATAGTTATTGTATAATGGGTATAGAAAGAATTTTAGCTCTGGAAGATGAAAAGAGTTCTGGAGATGGATGATAGTGATGGTTGCACAACAATATAAATGTACCTAATACTGCTGTAACAATACAGTTAAAAATGGTTAAGATGGTAAATTTTATGTTATATGTACTTTACCACAATAAAAAGTTTTAATATTGATAAAAAACTAAATTTTTTTTAAAAAATAAAAATTCAGTAGATAGGTTCAACAGAATGGAGTAGACAGAGGGAAAAATATCACTGAACTGGAAGACAGAACCATAGAACTTATCCAGAGAACTTATGAACAGAGAAAAAATATATTGAAGAAAACATGAACAGAGCTTTAGGGACTTGTACAACAATATAAAAAATAATATAATATAAACATAACATATATAAATATAATAAGTTTTCTCACCAAACTTCCTAAGGTCCCTAAGTATATTATGATATGTACCTTGAAACACTATCACTTCAGCTTCATAGGGACATGGAATATGTTGTCACTGAGAATGGGCACTGGGACACAGAGGTGTAATGAGGTCAACCTCTCTGCTGGAGAGCCAGGGCAGCTTTCCAGATGTGAGGTCAGCATGGCTCTGTCTGGACATCTGAGCACAGAGTGGCTGGTCTCCCATAGCACAAGTACGACAGCCTCACCTGACAGCCTGACTCCCAGTGATGAGCAGAAGGAGCTCCTATCTCTACTCTGCTTAGAGGCTAATTTGTGTCATTAGACTCCCAGAAGGAAAGGAGATATAGAGTGGAGTTGAAAATGTACTCAAAGGAATAATGGCTGAAAACTTCCCAAGATAACAAGAAACATAAACATACACATTCAAGAAGCTGAAAGAACGCAAATAACATAAATCCAAAGAGGTGCACACTAAGACACAAGACACGTCATATAGTCAAACTTCTGAAAGCTGAAGACAAAAAATCTTGAAAGAAATGAGAGTGAAACTACATCACAGCAATAGAGAAAAAATAATTTGAAAAAATAATTAGCAAAGGTCTCATCAGAAACTGTGGAGGCCAGAAGAAAGTGACAAAACATTTGCTGAAAGAAACGAACTATATTCTATACCCAGTGAAAAATTCTATACCCAGTGAAAATATCCTGTAGGAATGAAGGAAACCTCAGGATGCTCAGATGAAGGAAAATTCAAACTAATTCTTGAATGGCTAAAGTAAAATCTCTAAACAGAAAGGAAAATAAAAAGAAGAGAAAAGAGGGACTCTTGGAACATCAGAAATGAAGAAAGAACACAGTAAAAAAAAATACGGGGAAATAAGATAGACTTCTTAGTTTTGTAAATTATGTTTGATAGTGGATGAAAAGTTATAATACTGTCGGATGTGGTTCTAGATGTATGTATAGAAAGTATTTAAGACAATTATAAACAAGGAAGGATAAAGGGAGGTAAGTTTTCTACACTTCACTTGAGCTGATAAAATAATTATAGCAATAGACCATGATATGTTATATACAAATAATATTATACTTAGGGCAACCACAAAAAAAAAAAAAACCCATGTAAAAAGTCACATTCAAAAACACCACGGATAAATCAAAATGGAAATCTAAAATAATGTTCAAGCAACCCACAGGAATGCAGGAAAAAGAAAACAGAGAAATAAAAAACAGAGAACAACAGAAACAAAAAGTAAAAAGTGGCAGATTTAAGCCCTAACATATCAATAGTCATTTTAAAGATAAGTGGTCTAAATACACTAATTAAAAGCCAGAGATTGGTAGAGGAGATTTAAAAACATGACCCAACTCTATGCTTCTACCTTATATAACGTTAAAGGGGTCAATCCACCAAAAAGACACAGCAATCCTAAATTTATATGCATCAAACAACAGAACTTCAATATATGTGAAGTAAAAACTGATAGAACTGAAAAAGAAATAGATAGATACAGAATTATAATTGGAGACTTCAATACCTCTCTCTCAACAACTGATAAAACAACTAGTCAAAAATCAATAAGAGTATAGAAGAACTCAATATTATTGACCACCAGGATCCAGTAGACATTTATAGAACACCCAGGAACAGCAGAATATAGATTCTTAAGTGCCACAGAACATATACTAAGATTGACCATATCCTAGATCATAAAACAAACCTTAACAAATTTAAAAGAATTAAAATCGTACAGAGTGTGTTTGCCAGTCACCACAGAATCAAAACAGGAAAATATCCAAACACTTGGAAACTAAAAAACACTTTAAAAAACAATCAGTGGGTCCAAGGGGAAGTCTCAGAGGAAATTTTAAAATACATTGAACTGGAGGAAAATGAAAATAAAACATATAAACATTTGTGGAACACAGTTAAAGCATGCTGAGAGGGAACTTACAACACTAAATGCATACATTAGAAAAGAAGAAAAGTTTCAAATCAATAACCAAAGCTCTCACCACAAGAACATAGTAAAAGAAGAGTAAAATAAACCCAAACCAAATAGAAGGAAAGAAATAAGAACATATAAGAGCAGAAATCAATGAAATTGAAAAACAATAAAGGAAATCAATGAAACAAAGATCTCCTTCTTTGAAACATCAATAAAATGAGCAAACTTTTAGCAAGACTGACAAGAAAAGAGAGAAGACACAAATTACCAATATCAGAAATAAAATAGGGATTATCTCTCCAGACCCTGAAGCTATCAAATGTGATAAGTGAATACTATGAACTACTCTATAAACATAAATTTGAAAATGTGGATGAAATGAATGAATTCCTTGAAAAACACACACTACTATAACTCAACCAATATGAAATAGATAATTTGAATATCTTTATAATTATTAAAGAAATCAAATTTATAACTAAGAAATGCCTCCAAAATCAATCTCAGACCCAGGTAGTTTCAGTGGAGGGTTCTACCAAACATTTAAAGAAGAATTAACATGGATTCTATGCACTCTCTTTCAGCAAACAGAAGAGGAGAGAACACTTGACAATTTATTTTATGAAGCTAATGTTACTCTGTTCCCAAAACCAGACAAAGACAGCACAAAAGAAGAAAACTATAGTCCACATTTCTCAAAAATATGGACACAAAAATCTTTAACAAAATTTTACCAAATAGAATTCAGCAATTATAAAAAGAATTGTATAACATGACCAAGTGGAGTTTGTTCCAGAGATGCAAGATTCAATATCAAATATCAATATTCAAATACCAATATTCAATATCAATCAATGTAAAACATCATATTAATTGGCTAAAGGAGAAAAAAATCATATGATCATATCAATACAGAAAAAGCATTTGATAAAATTCAATACCTACTCATGATTTAAAAAAAAAAAAACTCAGAAAAAATGGAATAGAAGAAAATTTCCTAAACTTGAGAAAGAGAATCTATAACAAACCCATGGCTAACATTATGCTTAATAATGAAAGTCTAAATGCTTTCTTTCTAAGATCAGGAATAAGGCAAAGATATCTTCTCTCCAGTCTTATTCAACATAGTACTGGAAATTCTAGACAGCAAGACAAGAAAAGGAAATAAAAGGCATACAAATTGGAAAGGAAGAAATGAAATTGTCCCAATGTGCAGATAACATGCTTGTCCTTATGGAAAATACCAAGGGATCTACAAAAAACCTCCTAGAACTAATAAGTGAGCTCA
>NW_012147412.1:2087209-2133014 GCF_000956105.1 Propithecus coquereli | reverse complement strand
GGCATTTATCCCAGAGAAATGAAAACTTATATTCACAACAAAACCTATTTATACACAAATATTTATAGCAGTTTTATTCCCAACAGCAAAAAGCTGGAAACAGCCCAGATACCCTTCAACAGCTGAATGGTTACCATGGAATACTACTCAGCAATAAAGAGGAACAAATTATTGATACGCACAACATGGATGAATCTGCAGAGTTATGTACTGTATAATTCCATGTATACAACATTCATAAAATAACAAAACACAGAAACGGAGAACAGATTAGTCGTCACCAGGGTTAAGGAGATGGTGGAATTGGCAAGGGTGGCACATGTGGCTATAAGAGGGCAACATGGGAGAGCGTGGGATGATGGAATCTTGACTGTATCAATGTCAGTGACCTGTTGTAATATTGCATTATGGTTTTGCCAAGGATACATGGGATCACTCTGTATTATTTCTTGCAACAGAATGTGAAACTACAATTATCTCAAAATTTAAACTAAAAAGTTTAATTTTAAAAAGTAATACATGATAATTTTAGAAAATCTGGAAAATACATTTATAGAAACATATACAGAAAAATAAGAAAAATCATGTGTGTTTCCACCACCCAGGGATAATCACTTTTTTATACTCAGGTATATTTAACCAAAGTTTTAAAAATCTTTCCAAGCATAAATAATTTCAAGGGAGATAATTCTTATTCCATGGAGGTGGCCCCACCTTCTCGGCACGAAAATTGTTTTACGTCTCCTGACCCCTTCGTCTCCTAGAATGGCTGGATGCCATTTTCTGCCCACCAGTGAACTGCCAACCCTCCTCTCCCAACACTTTGGCTAATTTCCTGAGAGGTTTCTCATCTACATATAGGATAGACAAATTCTGTTTTAAGAACCACTGAAATCATAGCAGTGATGCTGTAGATGTTGTCTACAGTACTTTTTATCCAAAAAGCCTCCATCCGGAATATACCATAAGGGAGTTATTAAGTGGTAGCACCAAGGTGACTCTAAGGGAAATGGGGTGTTAGTTCTGTGATGTCTGAGGTGAGGTGGGTGGTGGATCAGAAAAGTCATAATTGGCCAGGCGCGGTGGCTCACGCCTGTAATCTTAGCACTCTGGGAGGCCAAGGCGGGAGGATTGCTTGAGCTCAGGAGTTGAAGACCAGCCAGAGCAAGAGCGAGACCCCGTCTCTACTATAATTAGAAAAAATTAGCCGGGCATGGTGGCACGTGCCTGCAGTCCCAGCTACCTGGGAGGCTGAGGCAGGAGGATCACTTGAGCCCAGGAGTTTGAGGTTGCTGTAAGCTAGGCTGACGCCATGGCACTCTAGCCTGGGCAACAGAGTGAGACTCTGTCTCAAAAAAAATAAATAAAAACAAAAGAAACAAAAGTCATAGTGGGTGCACATATAATGGCACAGGGGCCTGTCATGCCAGTGGTTATTTTCGTGTGTTCTGAGGTGAACATCTCAGTCTGGATGAACTAATATCGAAACGTTTTAGATGGGTCTATTCCATAGAGAAACTATTACTTTCCCTGCCACCACCCTATACCTCAACTTCTCCAACTATAAAATGGGTATCTTTGGTCTGTCTTTGCTTTGTAGGGGTATTAAGAAGTGTAGTGATGTCTCTGCAGCTTCTCAACACCTTTAAAAAAACTGGCATGAACAAATAAAAAGCCACTCTGTTAGAAACAGTCTCAAGTTCATTAATCACCCAGATCCTTCTGAGATTCCTTATAAATACTCAATAACAGTGGACAAATGGGTGGCAACATGAGTATTCAAGTTGCAACAAACTTCGAAAAGAAAAGAACTCACAGAAATCTGACTCAAAGGGAGCACTTGATAAAGTGATTCCATATTGGCCATACATTTCTACTACTTGAGGGACCAACTTCCCAATGGAGTATTCTCCATCATATATATTAATACATCTACTCTATGACTCAGCAATTCTACTCCTAGGTACTCACCCAAAATAAATGAAAACATGTATCCACAAAAAGACATGCATAAATATATTTATAGCACTCTTATTTATAAACTCTAGAAACAACACAAGTATTAATTAATGGGTAAATGGATAAACAGATTGTGGTATATTTATACAATAGCATACTAGTTAGCAATAAAAAGGAACAAACTACTAATATACACAAACCAGAAGGATGGATTTTTAAAAACAATGTGTGGGGCAAAGGAAGACAGACACAAATGAGTACATACTGCTCTTTGATTCCATTTATAGGAATTCCGGACCAGGCCAAACTAACCTGTTATGAGAAAAATCAGAACAGCAGTTGCATCTGGCAGACAGCAGAGCTGGGGTTACAGTTGGTAGGAAAGGAAATAACTGGAAAGAGGAATGAGGATGCTTTTTGGGGTAATGGAAATGTTTTATATCTTGTTTAGCGAGGTGGTTTCACAGGGGTATACAATTATTGAACTAATCAAACTGAACACTTAAGATATATGCAGAGTATTGTATGTAAGTTATATTGTAATAAATAGTTTTTAAGTGTGGGACCCACTCATTTCCAGGGGCAGGGGAAATTTATCCACACTGAATAAATTTTAAATGAGCAGTGGGAAACAAAATAAAGCTTGTTTTGATCACATCCTTCGATTGTGCTTGTTGAAGATATCAGTTCAATGCACCACTTATTTTGCGAAAGGCGGAAAGAAAGGAAGAAAGAGAATGTCTGGCCCCCCCCCCCCCCCAACTTTTCCTGTTTAATGCACCTACTTCCCTCCCCCTCAACTCCATTGTTCTATCCATTGAGCATTGGTGCTTGATGCACTCCCGGACGGCCCAGAGGCGGTTGGGTGAGTGGAGATGATGTCTGAAGAAAGCAGAGAAGGACACAAAACAGTATGTAACTGAGGACTGATTTCCATGGTACCTGTTGTTCTAAGAACCAAAACTTTAGAGGAAATCTCTTCTGAGGTAATTAGGAGGAAGGTATCACTGAGGCAATAGGATGAGTGTACTTTAAAGAACTGGGAGAATATTGACCAGTGGAGACACAGAAGAGGGCAATTCCATAAGGGGGTATCACAACCAAAGGCACAGAATCAGAAAAGCACCAAGCATATTGGTGTTGAGTGTCTTCTCTTTGCCACCAACTTTACATCTATTTTCTTATTTAAATTCAGGACATCTCCTCATTTCACTGATAAGAAATTAAACACAGAGTATGGTTAGAGAAAATGCTCAAGGTCTCCCAGCCAGCAATGCAGAGCTGGACTTTGTATCCAGGTCCATAACTCATGTATTTTCAAATTATACCATAATGACATTGCCCCAGGTTCCTGCAGATGAGATTGCAACAGGGGCCTTAAGTAAGGCCTTTTTAGCAAAAGGCTGGATGTCAATTAATTTATTCATTTATTGAAACAAAGCAAAGAGATTATTTAGAAAAACTGAGGTGATGTAGAATGAAAAGTTGGGGGACCAAAACATAGAGGACCTTGAATAACACACTAAGCAGCGTCAATTTTTATTACAAGTAAATGGAAGTCATTAAAGATCCTAGAGTAAAACCATGTGACTATGAAAGAAATATTTTAAGAACATTGTTCTGGCCATGATGAACAGGGTGAAGTAGGATGAACCAAGAGCAAGAATAGAGGGTAAAAGGATATTAGGATACTGCATTAGTTCCAACAAGGTCTATTTAAGTGTCTAAATTAAGGGAACAGTAGTGAGAATGGGATTTTTTAAAATATTCAGGAGACATTATTAAAGAAATATGCTTAAGACCTAGTGTCTAGTACAATGAAAGATTGAGCAAGGTGAGCTAAGAAAATAGAAGAGGGTTCTAGGAGGTGAAGCCTTAGTCCTGGAAAAAAATGATGGTTCTGTTACAGAAGTCAGGATGGACAGCTGGAAGGAGGGGCGGGCAGTCAGCTAATCAACACAATACATTTGACGTTTGAGATCCGGTGGGACATGAAGATGTTGTGAGACCTGTACCACAATAATAGAAGAGCAATGGATTGAGACCAGAGAACCAAATCTTGGGCAATAGAGCAGCTGGTTAAGTGTTTGAATTCTGGAGTCAGACAGAGCAGACCAGGATTTGACACCTACCAAGTATCTGAGCCTCAGGTCCTTCCTCTATAAAATGAAATAATTAATGCACCGGGTTTATAGGGTTGATGGGAGGATTAAAATGCGTAGTAAGTACTCAATAAATGTCAGCTCTGATTATTGAGACATGCGCATATTTTGGGAGAAGGACAAGAAAGGGAGGGGCCTGGGAGACCCAGATGAGGAATAGTCAGAGAAATGTGGAAAAGACTTAGAAAAGTGCCACATGGCATTTGCCTAGGGGGCCTTAAAGAGAAATTGACAAAGATGGGGCCAGAATGGGCCACTGACATTGGCACTAAGGAGAGTAAAGGAGGCAAAGCCAGATTTCAGGGAATTAAAGGGACATGGACAATGTCACAATGGAAGCAGTAGATGTAGAAAGATGGGGTGAGCAGTAAAAGGAAAGAGAGACCTGGAAGAGTTACTAGAAAAAGGCCAAATTCAAATGAAGATTTATTTTCAATATCAAGAAGCCTGGACTATGACTGGGCAGAAGTAAATCAAGAAAAGGTCAAAGAGATATAAAATCTACTTAGGAGAAAAATGATACATAAGGGGTAAAATCCCAGAAAGAGGCAGAGATCAGTGAAGTGAGGGGCAAACATGGATGAATTAGCCTGAGAAATAAAGGGGGAAATCTCTTATCTGGAGAGGATGAAGAGGAGACAGAGAGAGAATGAGACGGAAGGAAAAATGACTTTGGTGTTCTCAGGCTTTGTGGATGGTAGAGAAAGATTTGACTCCGGTCCTTTAGATTATCGTTAATATTGACCTGGGAGAAGCAGAGCCAGTGGCCTCAGGCCACAAGATGATCACGTCTCTCGTTCCCACTCGTCCCCACTTGTCCCCAAATTGAACACATATATATGGCCTTACTGACAAAGGAAGAATATTTTTGTTCCATACAAATGAATAGAATCCAAACAGGCCATTCTGGGAACTTCTCTCAGTTGCCACCTCCCTAAAATATTGGTCCAGATGCCCAATAATAAGGGATCGCCAAGTGTTCCCAAATACTAAAGCAGAAGTTGTAAAGTTTGGATTGAAGACTTGGTGAGGGGTGTGTCCTTCACTAAGCACCCCCTGGATCAATGAATTCTGTGGAAATTTTATTAATAAATGCCTCAATTCTCTGATGTATGTGGCTTTGAAGACTTAGTCTCACAGGGGCCTAATTCAACATTTGGCAATCCTTTAGGGTATGTGGTACTTGGCATTTTCATTGCTTCATTATTTAAAGGGCAATTCATTATGTGCAATGGAAACAAATAAAACTCTATTTCTGACATTTCTAAATCTGAACCTTGAACTCTCAATAAACCTTCCAGTTTCAAAATAATTATTTAAGCAAAGCCCTGGTGTATTCACTCTAAACCATTGAGTAGTGTTCCGAATGGTTGGTGATGCAATCTCCAATGCTGAGACTTGGGTATTGGAACTTCCCCGAAGAATATAAAATAGTCCCCTACGCTGCAACGCATTACAGGCAATCTTGTCCTCACAGGCCTCAATCAAATTTGCACAGCAATTAGTCCTGCACAGGGTCTGATACATTTCTTAATTATAAAACAACTTTGTACTCTATTGGCCCTTTCAGATGGGTTAAGAGAACGTTAATTACCTCCTCCTGAGACATCAAACTTTTTTTTTTCAATCCCCATTTTAGGGATGAATAAAGCAAGATGTAGAGAGGAACTAACATCTATTGAGCACCTACTATGTGTTCAGCTCTATTTTGGGTGATTTACACACATGTAAATAAGCCTATGGGTAAATGATTAGTCCTGTTTTGCGGAGGAGGAAAACACATTTAGAGGAGTTAGATTACCTGACTGAGGTCACCTTGCTGGCACATAGGTTTCCCTGAAAAATCGTGTTGTGTACGTGATGCCTCTTGAAGTTGGTGACTCCCTCCCCTGACTTTTTAGAATTATTATTCATCATGCATTCTTTGAGCACCTTGTGTATGCCAGACAGTGCGCTAGGTGCACTGAAGAATAAAATGACTGGGTCCCTGTTCCCGGATCAGGCATGAGACCCCTATGACCCCTCTGTGGTGTTTCTCTAATGGAAGCCGGTGGAGAGCTGTGGGAGCACTGCGCAGCGAGCACCGAGCTCAGCTCCAGCCCGGGTGGGTGCGGCCCTGAGCGCTCACACCATCTAAAGTGCGTGTCTCCTTGGGATCCGGGTCCCCGGGAAATCGCCATCTCTCCGTTTCACTCTGGTCTTCTGCATTACACAGAGAAGGAAGTTAAAACCTGCCAGGAACCAGCCCCCCGCCGGAAACGAACCCAGGCATTGCCGTGCCACTGGCTGTGGCATCCGAGACGCCGACCGCCTTCTCTCCTTCTCTCGGACTCCGGCAGCCCCGCCCCATGCCCTCCGCGGCACCCCTCCCCCACCTTCAACCGGTCTAGGTTTGGTTTTGTTTTTGTTTTTTTTTTTCATTGTAATCTTCCTAAATTGCACATTTCATAAGACCTTCAGGAAAAAAAGTCAGGAAATGAGGTTGAGAGGAAGAGGGAGGCGGAGAGTAGGGGGCCGGGTGGGGAGGGGGGCTGGGGAAGCGAACTACAGGAGAGCGAGCCTTTCATTATCGCGACCTGTTAGGCGCACATCCTATCCCCTCCCTGCGCCACCCTCTCGCTGGATGCGAGCCATCCTCCGGGCTAATGAGCAGAGCACAGGAGATAACTAATCCTAATGCAATTACCGCTCGGCATTACACTGATAGGTTTGAGGCGCTCCCTGTGTGCCCCGCAGCCTGAGACGGGCTCGTGCAGATGTGCCTCGGCCTCCTGTCTGAGACGTTTTGACAGCTGTATACAGTGCCGGACCCCCTCCCCCTGACAGCATCCCGGGAGAGTGATCTTTTAACAGCGAGTCCCCATGCAGCCTGTCGGAGGTGAAATGAAATCTTAGCAGCTTGGGGGGAGCCTGGCTGGGCCGTGGCGTTCAGACGCTATTTCCAGGCCGGTGATGGAAGCCGCGGAGATGCGGGGCCCCTTCTCTCGGGCCGTCCCCCACCCTCGCCGCTTCCTGAGATCCTTACGGAGGGTTGAAACTGCCCGGGAAAAATCAGAGCGCGCAGGCTCGGCCCTCTCCTGGCGGAGCTCGGAGCTCCCGTGATAGGGGGATGGTTTGCAGCACACATGTTCCTTTGTTTGGCGGGACCACGTGCTCTGTTTGCACAGCAGCATGTGGTACCACTGGAGGAAATCGAACCAACACTGAAAGTTCAAGGAACAGCCAAGCTCTGCTGGGAAGCGGCTGGGTCAGGGCCGGGATGAAGTGATGAGGCAGGAGGCCGGCTGGACTCCCTCCCGGAGGAGCAGGGGGCGGGAAGGGGTGGGGGGGCGGTGGGGAAGACGCTGTTTTGGATAACGGGGACTGCAGGTTGCTGGCACCGAGTGCACACTGGGAGGGTTTCCTGCAGTAACCAGGCAGTCCTGCCTGGGATGGGAAGTGGACTTTGATTATGATTATAATCTCTTGGATTTGAAAAAGCTTTATAGTTGATAAAGCTTTCTCGCAACCTTTATCTCATTTGATCCTTGCAAAAACCTTTGATGCTGAAGTGTCTCTCCTTCTTGGGGAGCGGGAGGGAAGGGCTGGAGCCCCTGAACCCTTGGCCGAATGGTCTTGACCTTCCAGGAGGCCCAGCGGGGCAGCTCGACTATGCTGATGGCAAAATGCTTGAAACAGTAATCGTTTGTCTTCTGCACATTCCTCTCTCTCACTCTCATTTTTTTGTAATTACAGAACAGCAGAACAGAGTAAAATAAAAATCTAAACAATACAAAAATGTATAATACATAAATGTACCATGTAAAAAGGGAAAATTTTCCAAAATCCAATTTCCCAAATAGACATGGTTAATAATTTTAGTCATTTATTTTTCCATGCATACTTAAACATATTTATGCAATTTATCAATATATGCCTCTTTATTTTAAAAAATAGGATCTTATTACATATACCATCCACTTTAACCATACATCAAAGATGTCTTTCCAAAACAGAATGAATCTACACCATGAACAGAATAAATCTACACCGTGGTTCTTTTTAAGAGCTATATAGTATTTCTTTGTATGGATGTACCATTATGTTATTGGGTAATCAGATGGTTTCCAGTTTTTGTTTATCAAAACAATGCTGAACTAAACAGACTCCAGTATATATTGCACATTGTCAAAGTATTATTTTAGGATAAATTCCTAAAATTGCTAATTCAAAACAGTGTTGCATCAAAGGGAAGGCACATTTTAAATTTTAATAGATATGGCCAAATCATTCAACAAGAGTGTTTCGCCAAGTTGCAAAGCACATACGAAACTTAACTGTTAGTGTATGACACTAGTATATGAAAATCAACTGTTTCCACACACACCTGACCTGGGTATTTGTTAACTCATTGGGATAAAAAGTTAGTGTTTTTAAGAGTGAAGTTGAGCATATTTCTTGTAATGTTTTTAGCGGCCATTTGTCATTTTTATTCTAAAAGTTGTGTCTTTTGCCCATTTTTCTCTTGCTCTGTTCATCTTTTATTAATTTGAAGAAATTCCCTTCAATATTTTGTGACTATTTTTCCCAATTCATCTTCTTTCAATTCTGTAATAGAAATGTTAAATGCGTAATATAGTCAAATTTTTTGATCTTTATTTTTAGATTTTTAGGTTTCATGTCATTCATAGAAGAACCTTCTCAAACTTCCAGAAAGTTAAAATATTCTGCTATATTTTTTAACACCTTCATGATTTTTTTCTCATTTCATTTAGCATATTTTTATTGATCAAGTAACAGAGGCCAGATAGTATCTTAAAAGTTGGGTATATACACAGAGTCTATAAATTCATGGAGCTTATATTCTAGAGTGAGAGATAGATAAAAATGAATGAATGAATAATTACAGAATTCAAAGCACTACGGATAATTAATTGAAAATAACAGGTACTACTTACTTAGGAAGAGTGATCACAGAGGGCGAGATTTAGACTAAACTCTGAAGAATGAGAAGTAGCTAGTCATGGAGGTGAAGATCATTCCAGGCAGAAGGAATAGCATATGCAAAGGCCCTGAGGAAGAAAATAATTTGGAATATTTGAGAAGCTTAAAGGCCAGTGTGACTGCAACACAGTGGGCAAGGTAGCAAGTCAGAAAATAAAAAGCCACATGGACCAAGATGAGGAAGAAATTAGTGGGTGCCTCACAGACCCAGGTAAGGAATCAATTTTACTCAAAATGCAGTGGAAAGCCACTGAATAGTTTAAAGTGAGGTATTAAGGATCTGATTTATGCTTTTATGTTTTAAATTATTTAAAAGAATGCTCTGACTTCTCTGAGAATGATGTAAAGGGGGTAAGAAATGAAGCAGTTACCAGGAAAGATTTGGGGAAAGAGGATGGTGGCTTGCCAGGTGGTTGTCGTGGGGAGGACATTAATAGGACTTCTGATAAATTGGATGTGGGTGATGAGGGAGAAGTAGGAATCGAGCATCACTGCTGGGTTCTAGTTTGAGTCACCGGGTGCATGGTGGTATCATTTTCTGAGAAGCGTAGATTTGAGAAGGATGTGAGGGGTCGGGGAGGGTCGAGGGATCACTTCTAACATGTTGAGTTTAAAATCATCATGAAATGTCCAAGGGCGTCTATCAAGTAGGTGCTTGGCTCAATAAAACTGGTACTCAGAGGAGAAGGCTAGGTAGGGGGTAGAAATTTGAAAATTACTGGCCATTAGGTATTTAAGTCTAGGAAAAGAGCATACAGGAAATAAATCTAGGAAAAGAGCATACAGGAAAAAGTACAGGCCTGGCTCCAAGCCCTGAGGAACTTCTGTATTTGGAGTTGAATAGAGGAGGAGAAGCCAGCCAAGGAGACTGAGGAGAAGCAGTCAAGAGGTAAGGAGGAAAACTAGGAGAGATTATTATGTCAGAGACTGAGACAAGGAATAGTAAATGGCATCAAATCCTGCCAAGAGGACCCATAATATGAGGACTAAAAAGAATGCATTAGAGTTGACAACATAGAGCTCACTGATGATATTGACAAGAGCAGTTTTAGTAGAATGAAGAGGTAGACTCTGTAATTTGAGAACCACAGCAACCTCCCTAAGAGAAGACTTGGAACTCAATAGGGGACTTCTGTAGATATTATGCCTTAATCTCCTGTTTCTCAAACATTGTTGTGCATTAGACTCATCTAGTGAAAGGTACAGTTGCCCAGGCCCCAACCCTAGACAGTCTGACTCAGGAGTTCTGGGTCAATGTTTTAAATAAGTTCTTCAGGTGATTCCAATGCAAAACAAAGTTTAAGAATCATGCATGGCCTTAACCCAGGGATAGATTTCTCAGAATGAAACTTCAGATTCCATGCCTGATTGAAAGAGGAAAGATTTGAGAACAGAAGGTGTTTCAGTGTCTTTCAGATCATATCACATAAGCAACTGCCTACTCTGATAAAAATAGTGATTGTGCAGACTGTTTTGACCTGAACATAAATTGGAATCACTGACTACCAGCTGAACTCCCTGGTCCCCTGCCTGTCTGCCTGTTTGGATACAGCCACAGGTAAACTCAAATAACATTGCAGAAATGGAAAAAAAAATTTCTTTTTGATAAAGATCTCCAAAGAGTTTAAAAATTTCTCTTCTTCCATTTTTCTTCTGACTAGATGGTCTAAGACTGAGACCATGTCCTTAAAGGCAAAACATCCCCTAGTTTGGAAATTCGAAGTCAACTCCCTTTTATTTAGCAAATACATTCTAGGCAAGCACTTCTATATACATTATCTCAATGAATTCTCACGTGAACCTTTAGAGGCAATTACGTTCATTTCTGTTTTATGGATGAAAAACTGTGACTGAAATAAATGGTGCCAAAATCAGTTAGCAAAGGTGTCTCAAAACAGGATTTCTTGGCTATCAATAGATTTGGTTTGTGTTACCCCGACCGTTGAAAGAAAAGTGGATGGTTCACTGCTCAAATGATTCTGATATTTGCCTTACCTTATCCTCCTGGTCCTGCTGGGTAGATCGGGGTGTCAGTAGCCTGGACTCCATTTCTAGCCGGGTTTTTATTCTTTCCCAACTTGGACCTGGACCATGGTGTGGTGGAATGTGCATGCATGAGCCTGGGGCCCAGATAGCCTGTGGTTCAAATCCTGGCTCTGCCCCTTAATAACTCTGCTGCTTGGGCAAGTCATTGAACTTTTCTAAGCTTCATTGTCCTCGTGTAAATCAAGGAGCTCTCACAAGGGTGTTATGAGTATGAGTATTAAATATATATGTTATACGCAGTGTGCTCAGTGACCAGTAGCTGTTATCATTTGTACTAAACCCCATTACACGCCTCAGTCAAATCTCAATTTCACCAAAATCTCCCATAGCCTATATCGCTGAAATACTCTTTTGGGAATTAGTGCTAGCTCTCACTCCTCTCTGATCCCTGAAGGGTGATATTCCAACCATGCTCTGTCCCTTCCTCAAGTTCCACATAGCTGCCACCCCATTCACAAAATCTTATTTTGCATCCTGAAAGAGATGCTATGTTCAGACTCCTTCTACTCCATTTCTTTCTAAATCCAATGTTGACAGAGACACAATTACCCAGAAAAATTGAGGAAAGCAAAGGATTTTGCCAAAATCAACCCATTCCATAATGAATACAAAATCAAGTCTCTAGTATCTAAAAATACAATATTTTCCAAAATACCACTGTCACCTGGTCATGCAAACAATGGTTGGGTACCACTAGAGGTGAAGAACTCATTATCTCCACAGCAACCTACTTGTTCCACAGCTATGATTAGTAGAGGCTTATCCCTTATTTCCATTAAAATCTAGCTCCTGTAGCTTTCTTCCTGCCCTTAGGGACCATAGAGAACTAGCCTTTCAAATATTGAACAAAGACTGGCAGAATGTTCTTGAGTTTTCTCTCTCCTGGCTACATATTCCCAAATCCTTCAGTTACTCCTTGTATAACATGGTTTTTGGTCTCTTCACCATCACGTCCACCTTCCCCAAACGCATCATCTATCCCTTCCCCTCTTCAAGTGGGCTACCCAAAACCAAATGCAAAGATGAGGTTTAACCAGCACAGAGAGCAAGCTTATCCCCACCTCTGTTCTAAACACCATGTTTCTTTCACCCGATTAAACACAGCATACATTTAGATGTGCCCACAAGACTGGGAGGGTGGAGGTGAGGTGAAGGGCATTTCTCTGAATTCTGTCACTGCGGCTGGCAAGTGCAGCTGCGGATACTGTGGGATTTTCTGCAGCAGCATCAGGCATCGCCTAATCACCAGCTTTGTGGGTGATTAAAGACAGCTGTAAAGACGTCAGAAGTGGCTTCTGGATTCCTGCTGTGAAGTCAATAGTTCCAGAAGTAGCCTCCTGACTCCTCTCCCTCCTGACTGTGGCAGAAGTAGAAACTCCCTAGCAGACCGGTTCCGTGATATTTTTCTAAGACTCGTTCCTGTAGGTCTCACCTACAGCCTGCTTCTCCAGCACACCCAGCAATTTTGTAAGTACAGACAGTCCCCGATTTACAATGGTTCAACTTTACAATGGTGTGAAAGTGATACTCAGTACGCTTCTCAATTTATGATGGGTTTATCAGGACATAGCCCCATCATAAATTGAGCATCTGTACTTAATTCCTTGTATTAAATCCTTTGCTGCTTAAAATGGATAGAGTGCTTTCTGTTTCCTACAATTCTGTGCTGAACATGTTGAACAATGAGTAGGGTTTCACAAGACAGAAAAGATTATAGCATTTAAAAGGTGTTGCTTTATATTCACATATAAGTAATATCCGTGGGGCTGGAGTATGGATGGACAGATGGTTGAACTTGAGGATGGATGGACATGGGAAACACTGTCTTCCTGTCTCTATATGTTTATCCCATAAAGTCACAGGTTAGCAACACTGGCCTGCATCTATATCACTGGTCAAAATATGTAGTTTTGCTACAATTAAAATCATACTGTCTTGATTAGGACTCTAGGTTACCAGGGACAGAAACATGATTTCAGCCCAAAAGCTGAAAGAGCAGGTATAGCTATGGCCTTCGGGACAACTAAGCCAAGGATCAAATGTTCTAAGGAATCTCTCTCCTCATCTCTCATCTCTGCTTCTCTCCAAGTATTAGATTTCTTGCCCCAAACCATCTTCCCTAGCACACTGGGGTACATGACTGCCAGCTATTCCAGATTTATATCCCGAATGCTCCAGAACCAGACATGAAAAGAAAGGCTCTCTTGTCTCAACCAAAATTTGAAAAATCCCAAGAGAAAAATTCTGATCACCCTGGTTTGGATCCTCACTGTGGCCTGGGAATGAGGTACCAAGATTGGCCCAGCCTGGACCACATAATCATCGCTGTAGTTTATCAGCAGGAGAAGGTAAGAGAATAGGCACAAGGCAGACATAGCAATACTCATCCCCCAGACCTGAAATGATCTGAATGATTCACAAATTGCAGCTGTTAGGCTTTCAGATGTTAACTTTTCTCAGAGGATTTAAAACCAACTGATATGACTGCTGCGTTGAGAAGTCTGTCTCAGTGTCACTACTCTGGTGAACATGTTCCTGAAATATTTCATCCATGAAGGATTTTAGCAATAAGACACTTATCTCAAGGTCAGTTATTTGACCACATCGACCATTTAGAATCTAGAAATAAGAAAAAGTAGCCATTGAGTTGGTGAGTGTTTTAAAAATTAAGTCATAGGGATGATGAAAAGTTCTAAAAATAGATAGTGGTGATGGTTACACAACATCGCAAATGTACTAAATGCCACTGACTTGTAGACTTTAAAATGATTAAAATGGTAAGTTTGCTATACATAGTTTACCACCATAAAAAAATAAATAAAAATAAAGCTATGAATCTAATTCTTTGATTCATTCATATATTCACTCATTCACTATGTATTTTATTTTATTCTCAAGGAAAATCTAGACTGTATGGACATATCTATAGAATAATGTGATCTAAAATGCTAGGGTTGGAACAATCCTTACTGCACCAAGCTCTCCAAGTGGAAATCCATGATGCCAGAGAATTCTTGGGCTAAAAGTGTTAGCACAGATCATCTAGTTAATCCCCCACTTGTCACTAAAGAGCATTTCACTCTATCCATCCAAGACACCTAATTCATCCTAGACAGAGTTGCTTGAACTGGTTCGAAACACCACTGACAGTAATTGCCCTCCCTGGGCTTCACAAGAAAAACTTAAGAGTTGCTTTCAGACTGGAAAGAAATTTTCATGAAGAATGTTAGTACAAATGCCCCCACCCCCTGCCACATCATAATGATCCAGTGGGTATTTCCCCCCAACTAATGGAAACCTTGTTAGAAGAAAAATGAAGGCTTTCCATGCTCTCACCCTTAGGAACCAGAGACTGTTCTGTAAGAGGAAAGAAAGCCTAGAGAAGGCTAAGCTGTGTGTTGGAAGTTGTCTATTTGAGGTTTTAGAAAGTGAGAGATTAAAAGTTCAACACTATGCTTCTTTCTCCCTCAGTCCTGACCGCCGGGATTCGAAATAACTATTTATTTCTTCAGTGAGACAGAGGCCACTGTGGAGAAGCCACACTTCCAGAAAGTATTTAGGACATTCTATAGAATTGGGTTAAATCAGAGAGATGTTCTCTGGTCAACTGGCCAAAATCTGTCATTTCATGGTTTTTTTCGTTTTTGTTTTTGTTTTGTTTTATTTCTTTTTTACATTTTTAGATCCCCTGGAATCTCTTTCTTTCATTAAAAAAAAAAGATTTCTATAGTTTGTTGTTTAAATACATGATAGAGAAATAAGAAAGTAACTGGGAAAAAATGAAAAGAAAAGTAAAACTCCCATCATGTGTTCCTTTTATAGATACTTATTGAGGGGCCACTATATGTCAGACTGATGCTGCAGTTATCTATTACTGTATAGCAAACTACCTAAAAACAAAGTGACTTAAACAACTATTTTATTGTGTTTCTGATTTTGTGAGTCAAGAATTTGGGGATGGTATAGCTGTATCCACTTAGCATCTGATGAGTTGGGGGCTGGAGGGTTCTTACAAGACTTACGTATCTGGAACCTTGGTGCTCCTTGACCACTTGTGCCCCTCTTTCTCTTTTTCTCTCTCTCTCTCTTCCTTCCTCTCTCCATCCCTCCCTCCCTCCACATGGGGTCTCATTGCCAGGGCTTCTCGTTTAGCCTGGATTCCCCCAGCATGGTTATCTCACAGTAGTTATATTCCTTTCATGATGACTAGCTTCCCCGCACAAGTGTTCCAGGAAGCCCAACTGGAAGCCTTGGAAGTTTTTGAGCATCACACCTGCCACATTCTGTAGGTCAAAGTGAGCCATTAAAGCCAACTCAGATTCAGGGTAAGGGAAGTAACATACTCCACCTCTCCATGGGGGTGTGGCATGTAGACACAGGGAGGAAAAGACTCCATGGTGGCCATCTTGGAGAGAAGCTACCACACAGGATGCTCTGAGATGCCAGCCACGGTGTCTATTCTCACAGATTGAACAAGTGATACAAACTAGCAGACAGGGAGTTACAGTGCTGCAAGAGGTATACTATGGAATAGGAGCACATTAAAGAGAACCCAGCCCAACTGGAACTCAACTTGGGAGGTCCAGGAAGGATTTCTGGAGTGGAAAATATTTTACTCGAGACCTGGGCTAAGTTTGGGGTGGTTGCGAGAAAGGGGGGATGGAAGAGACAGTGTTCTAAAAATGGAAACAGTATGCTAGATGGCCCAGCAGGAAGAGAGAGAGAAAGAGTGTTTGCATCTCAAAAACTGAAATAATTTCAATCTGTCTGAACAGTAGAGTGAAAGGGTAAGAAGTTGAAAATTGAAGTTGAAGAGAAAAGAAGAGTCCAGAACATGAATCACCACTCCTTTATATGTGAAGGCAGACATGCATTTAAAAATGGTTTTTTTATAAAAATGAGTCCATGCCATTTATAAAGTTTTATAATTCACATTTTATCACTTAATGTTGTTAATGTCTTTTCCTCTCAATGAGTACACTTCTAAAACAGTACTTTAAATAAATAAACAGTATTCATTTATTTGCTCTGTGTAATTTTATTTAGCTAATCTCTTATTATGGGATATTTGGGTGTTTCTGATTTCTTTTTATGTTTATCATTATAGCTAAATCTTAACAGTTTTCAATAATAACTTCCTAGGTACAGAATTTTTGGCTCAACATGTGTGAATAACTCTTTAAGGTTTCCAATACATGGTACCAAATCATTCTCCAAAAATTTTTGTGACTTTGTAGTCCCACCAGAAATGCAGGAGAGTATCTGTTTCCCTATATACTTCCCATCAATAACAAAAATCATTTTGCTTTTATTCTTTTTTTGATGTTTCCATTTATATTTCTGTCATTACCTGGGAAACTAAACTTTTGGCACGCTCAATAGTTCTTTTTACGTTAGCTTCTGAAGATAACGAATTTATCAAAAATAGATAACAAGTAGATAGACTTCAATCTTTAAAATGCGATCAAGATGTAATAGCAAGCAAAATTTAATCCATTAGTAAATTTAAACTGTAGTTTGACAATATCTCTATCTGCCTTTGTTTCCTCTTAAATGCTTGCCTTTGAGTTGTTCTGAAATAGTCACAGCGGTTTGGCATAGAAAGGAGGAGAGGAAGTCGAAGGGTTGTGACTGTATCAGAGACCTAGACTGAGTTCAGTTCCAGTTAAATAGGTGAAGTGAGGTGAGTGGGGGCCTTATTTCATTCATGATAGCTCATTGGCTCCCTCCTTTAATGCATTTAATGATCCTGTGAGCTTAATGACTATTGCAATTAAAGTCACCCCGCTTAAGCATTGTGAATTACATTATGCTTGTTAGTGGCTGCCTTTGATAAAACATAATAGCAAGTCTTCTCTTTTTCATCATAACTCATTTTAAATATTGCTTTTCCATATCTGTCTTTCCCAGTTGATTTATTACCTAGGACTCCTAAGAAGCGTAATAAAAAGAAAGTTAGG
Source organism: Propithecus coquereli (assembly GCF_000956105.1). Taxonomy (NCBI): domain Eukaryota; kingdom Metazoa; phylum Chordata; class Mammalia; order Primates; family Indriidae; genus Propithecus; species Propithecus coquereli. The sequence goes on along the minus strand of NW_012147412.1, from coordinate 2,115,904 downwards.
ACTTGAGCAATTCTTCTAGTGTCTGGAGAAGCAGGCAGCCTAGAGGAGATGGCCTTCTGATTAGCCTAAAAATGGATATGGGGAGAGGGTGGCTCATCTAATTTAACTAGGAATTAAATTAAGCGAGTTATCCCAAAGGAAGATGTCAGCGACTTGTGGCCTCCTTGTCTTCTCTCTCTTTGAATGAACAATCGACAAAGGCCAGGCCTCGATCAGAAAGGTCTGAGATATTTCCATAGCCAGATAAAGCAGGGGAATGGATTTGAGAGCCAGGACTGGGGCAGGGGCCGGCCAATGTTGTGTGCCTGCTTTTGTCTACTTAACTTTACCAAGGAAAGTTTCAGCACAGATATTGGAAATCAAAACTGAATGACAAGCTGGTGAAGTTGACCAATTTAATTATTTGAGGCTAAAAAGAAAACCCCCCAAAACCCTCAGGATACTTTTTTGTTAAATACCCTCCACCCTCATCCCCAAATCATAGGAATCATTGTTTTCATTCTCTTCTTCACTTGGTTCTAGTAAACCAAGTCCCAGTCTTTTGGCCATTCAGTCTGTATATTTTCTAGAGACAAGCCTACCAATGCCTGATGTTGTTTTAATGTGAATCCATACCAAAATTTATCCAAAATCATTGTCCTTACTCATAATGTTCACAAAGGGTGCGTTTGGAGTTAGGAAGATATTCTTTGTAACAGATATAACAAAGCTGAATGATTTACAGTGATTTCACTCTGATGATGCTCAAACGACAGTATACACAATTATAGGTGGAAAATGTCTATTGGGGTACACTATCGAGCTCTTGGGGACCAGTGGAGGATTCTTCCCCCCTGTATATTATTTTAGTGCTTCTTTAGCCGACTGTAATTGATGCCACCACAATGTCACCATAAACAATGAAAGAAATGGTGTTCCGTTTCGTACACATGCCAACAAAAGGTCTTGGGTTAGAAGATAAAAAGAAGATTTCACAAATCCTGGTGCAATATCATCTTCTAATAAAGTTACTTTTTGAGAGGCAGAGTGATTAAATTGAAAATGCACTTCACCAGGAACAAGGAGACCTATATGTGGGGCCCATTTCTGGCACCACCCTGCTATCTTCCCTTAGACAAATTATTTTAACCACAGAGGACCTTAGTTTCCTCATTCATGAAAGGAAAGGTTAGATTATATTAATTCCCTTCAAGCTCTTATAGACTATGATTCCACATTGCTCTTCTGATCATTTCTGATGGGTTTTGTGATATAAATTCAATAATGTTCCATTTTGAGGGTTTTTTCCATGAAGATATGCATTCTGAAAACATTTGTTCCCTTCCTACCTAGAAAAAATAAAATAATGACGTAGCTTTAGAAGAAAGTCAAATATAATAATAAACATATATAGCACCAAATTATAGTTATAAAGACATACCTTTAATTTGGGCTTAAGCTTCTAATTCATCTCAAGAAAAAAATTGACAATATTATAACACAATAAACTGAGATCTCCTCTTCCATTTTTAATGCATGCTTGATTTAATCCTTCGATTTTAATATAATTCCTTATATTACTGTGGTCTACTATTTCCTTTCTAATTTGCTATAGTATACTTAGACATGTCAGTTGCCTAAATTTTATTGTTTCTTGGGAATTAATAATAACAACAACAATAGCTCACACTTGTATACCACTTATGACCCATATTATTTAAAATTAATCATTAGGATTATATTAGTAACCCTAGACCATCAATTCAGTAGATAGGATCTATAATTTTACCCCAAATCCCTCTAAAAATAAATTAACTTTAAATAAATATCATGTATTAAAATGAGATTGATCCAAGAACATCCTCTTTAAAAAACAAAGTCAGCAAAATGGTTTAAGTTATAAAATATAGAAGCGTATAATGAAATGGGCACTCTAATATCCATTAATGAAAATATATATAATTGATACAATCTTTCTGGAAATAGATTTGGGAAAATGCACTCAGAGGCTTAAAAATGTTTGTACCTTAGTGATTCCTCTTCTATTACTAAATCCTAAGGAATAATCTGAAAACAAAAGTTTTTTTTTTCTTTTTTTTTTATTTCAGCATATTACGGGGGTACAAATGTTTAGGTTACATGTATTGCCTTTGCTGCATACAAGTCAGAGCTTCAAGCATGTCCATCCCCCAGATGGTGTACACTGCACCCCCTAGGTGTGAATATACCCATGCCCACCTCCCCCCTCCCACTTGCCCGACACCCAGTGAGTATTACTACTGTATGTGCACATAAGTGTTGATCAGTTAATACCAATTTGATGGTGAGTACATGTGATGCTTGTTTTTCCAGTCTTGTGATACTTCTCTTGGTAGAATGGGTTCCAGTTCTATCCAGGATAATACAAATGGTGCTAGATCGCCATTGTTTGTCATTGGCCTGGGGAAAGAATTTATGAAGAAGACCCCAAAGGCAATCACAGCAATGACAAAATAAATCAATGGACCTCATCAAATTAAAAAGCTTCTGAACAGCCAAGGAAACTATCATAAGAGCAAACAGACAACCTACAGAATGGGAGAAAATATTCGCATGCTACACATCTGATAAAGGGCTGATAACAAGAATCTATATAGAACTCAGAGAAATCAGCAAGAAAAAATCAAACAATCCCATTAAAAAGTGGGTAAAGGACATGAACAGAAACTTTTCAAAAGAAGACAGACTAATGGCCAACAAACATATGATAAAATGCTCAATATCTCTAATCACCAGGGAAATGCAAATCAAAACCACAATGAGATATCACTTAACTCCAGTGAGAATGGCCTTTATCAAAAAGTCCCAAAACAATAAATGTTGGCGTGGTTGCGGAGACATAGGAACACTCCTACACTGCTGGTGGGATTGCAAACTAGTACAATCTCTGTGGAAAGTAATATGGAAATACCTCAAAGAGCTACAGGTAGAACCACTGTTTGATCCAGCAATCCCATTACTGGGTACCTATCCAAAGAAAAAATAGACATTCTATAAAGAAGACATCTGCACTAGAATGTTTATAGCAGCACAATTCACAATTGCAAAGATTTGGAAACAACCGAAGTGCCCATCAACACATGAGTGGATTAATAAAATGTGGTATATGTATACCATGGAGTTCTTCTCAGCCACAAGGTTTTTTTAAATAAAGATCTTAATGTACAGATCATTTATAATAAAGGAAAATTAGATCCAGTCTAAATGACCAGTATAAGGTAATGGCTTAGTAAATTATTGTCTATCTGTATGATGGAGTAGTATGTAGTCACTAAAAATATATTTTGTCAGAATTTTTAATGACATAGGAAATGCTTTGATGTTCTATTAAGTGAAAAATATCCTTAAATTATATTAATATGTTAAACTTTAATAACAAAAATTACATACCTGATAAAAATAGAACAAAGTATCTCAATATTGTATTATTATTATTTTCTTCTTTAAACTTTTTGTAGTCTCCAAATTTTCCAAATTGAGCATCTGCTACTTTTAATACCAGAAAAAAAAATACCCATAGAAATAAAAAATTAAAATGAAAGATGTTGCGTATTGTGGGACCTCGAGTAAACAGAACACTCAGAGGAAGGAAATGTTTTGGTGGATTTAATGTTATGACGAGCAAGATTAATTAGGAATCCATTTCTGAATCTCTTTGTGGAAAATCAAGCAATAAGCCAACAACTGTTTTCCAAAGACCTACCACATACTTCATTCAGGGCTCTGCCAGCTGCTGTCATCCCATGCCCAGCCCAGCCCAGACACCTTGCAGGAATCCCATTTAGGGAGCACAAGCAGGTGTCAGGCAGACCTCGTGCCAGGCAGTGGGGATACCAAGTTAAATAAGATCATGTCCCCTGTATCGTCACAATCCTAACAGAAGAAGAGATCTATAGCATTTAACTCTGAAATACAGATGTGAATGTCAAACTAACAAAGGAATAAGGTTCTGTGTGATAATTGTGGAAGAAGTAATTTTACCTGCAGAGCTCAAGAAAAGTCTTCACGGAAGACAAGAGAAAAGTGAGCCTTGCAGAACGGACCGGATTACAGTAGAAAGGAAGAGGAGACCTCCCTACCCGCCTCCTAGCCGGGCTCAAGAACAAGATGGACCAAAGCCCAGAGACAGGAAGGAAGCAGGGTCAAGAAGAGATCTTCCTGCTAAGAGCAAGGGCTGTCTTTGCAGGCGGCAGGCATGTTTTCTCACGGGCATTAATTCACTTTTTAATTCAGTAAATGATGGTCATAACTGAGTCTTTGCTCAATTATCGTAGGCATTTTGGTGCCTCGATCATCCGTTGGAACATTAGACTCCACAATATACTTCCATAAGTGCACGTGTCAAAGGCACAAGATACTGTTCTAAATAATAACCACAGTCCCTCACGTCTGTATAGCACCTTCCAAAGTACAAAGCTTTTCCCTGTGGTTTATCTCATTTGCTCTTCACAGCCACCCTATGAGACGAGCATTATTATCATCAATTTACCGATAAGGAAGCGCACTCAAAGGGATCTAATGAATCACCCCTGGTTACACCACTGGTAAGTGACAGGTGTGTTTCAAACCTTCCAACTCTGTCGCGTTTTTTTCTGCACCATAGCCGCCTTTGACCCAGGGACACACCCTGGAAGTCCAATTCTATTCTACTTCATTCCCGATTTCATTTTAATCACTGTCATCTTCTTCTTTCTTCTTGAATTACAGAGTACAGAGGATTCTGTTTAGATTAGGTTTGGATTCGTCAAAGCAATTCTCTACTTTCAAAGTGCTTTCACACCTCATTTATCCTTACAACTTTTCAGGTAATTCAGACAAATTGAAAACTTTACTTGAGTCTAAATACACTGAGGACAGAATAGGATCCAAGGGGAAGGGGCAGGCAGAGAGAGGAGATGGAAGCAGGAAGGAGCGGCTAATGTACTCAGCCTTTTGATTTGCTTTGTGCTCCACAGTCCTGGATAGAAAAAGGCCCCTGCACAGGCGGAGTATGTTCGCAAGTACTCTGCACTCTTGTCCTTCCAGGTTGACAGACTCCCGGATACATAAAAGGTATAAAATCCCTCTTTACGAATTGCATTTTTGTTGCACCACTTTTACAACCAAAGCCTTTTTCAACATTTGGTCCCATAAGTAAAACAGTTCTGTCGTATGGTTTCAAGTAATCCTCACACTTCCTAAAATCGAATATGGCTGCCAACTAATATTGCAAAAACTAAATAGATGACATCTGGAAGGAAGAATTTTAAAACCCACAGTTCCACTACCCCCACCTGTGTCTTTGTAGACAGCGTGAAAGGGAGAGGTGAAGCAGCAAAGAGAGTCTCTAAAACTTACTTTGGAGGAAAATAGGGTGGAGACGTTGATGTGAAAAATCTGATTTATTGTCCACACTGTGCTGATTTACCAAATGCATTTCAAACAGGGTGAAGAAGAAGGTTGTATGTTAAGCCAATGAGTTCAGGATGTCTTTACAACCAATTATCTCCCCAAAATACAAATCCTATTGCTTAAATTACCAGGCTGGCTGTGGAATTGGGCTGAGATTTAATGAACAGATAAATCTATGATACTTTTTGAGCACCTCCAATGTCCCCAGCTCCGTGGAAAACATGGTACAGTGTAACTTTAGACAAATCACGTAATATTTCTTACTCCAGGCTTCCCCATTTGAGAAATTAGGTTACTAATAATATCAGCTCTTCTGAACTGACAGAATTATTGTGAGGCTCAAATAAGGTAATATATATAGAAGGGATTTATAAGCTCTAAATGCCAGAGAAATGTAAAGTGTCATTATTATACAATGAAGCATGGGCCCTGACCCTTGCTCATAAAGGAACTTGCAACCTATTTGGAGGAACAAAGCATAAAGACATCAAATTTAAGTAACGACATAAGGATTGAATTACAGAAATGATAACACTACAAGCAATTTGGCAAGAAAGTATGTAATTATTTGTAAGTAAGAGGTACAGACAATGAGATTTATGAATTTAAAATGGTAACAATCTCAGTCGGCTTGAGTGATGTGGACAGAAGAGACTCTGGGTCCAGCCTGGGATGATGAGTAGCATGAGCAGGGAGGATCGTAGGATATCCCTGTAGTGAACTCGAACTCCTACCCAGATCCAAGTGAAGTCATGGTGAGGTGGGATTCACAAATCACCCTCTCCTGCCGTCTACTGTCTGAGGACTACTTAGGTAAGACTTTGTTACCATCAGGACACAGGGTGGGCTTTGAAAGATGCCCCTGAACACTATCATATCATAAAGATTCTATCTGGAATTGTTTGACCACCCCATAACCGAGAACCACCCAGACCCTCATACTCTTCTTCGCCACACCCTTCTCATTCACATTTGCCTTGTCTGTGCAACTGCAGGGTGTTTTACAAGAAGAGAATGTAGTTGCCCAGCATGGTATTCCCTACTTGAGGCAATTGTGTGCTACACTGTAGTTGGCAAACTAAATTCCAAGTGGGAAACTTGTAAACAAAGATAAAGAGGGAGAAAACATAAGATGTGTCTCATCTCAAAACCATTCACTTAGCTACAGCTATGTCAGGAAAGCCTTTTATTTACTATGCAGGGTCCCAGGCAAGAGGGGGAAGGTTGTGAAGTATGTTCCAGTTGGTTAGAGCAAAATGCTAACGTAACCAAGTTCAGAGATTCAGTCCCCTGCCCATTCATTCACAGACCAAAAAGCAATTAACCATCACACTTTGCTGGACTAAGGGGGCCTCGGAATCCCTTCCAATCACCCCAGTGGTGCACAGTGTGGGTCACAAACAAGGTGCAAATGGCTTGGTCCAAGCATGGCCATGCCTAGGTGCTTGCAGAGCAGGTCAAAGCTATGGCACTACCCAGTCCCTCTTCCCCTCCCAAATGTGTGTCACCACTGGTCCAGTCACTGTCCCCGCCTAGGTTCAAGACATGTCCCGATCCATATCTTTGCTCAAGTTCTCCCTCCTGCATCATTGGCCTTCCATTTTTCCCATGCAGAGCATTGATTCAGACCTTCTCCTTTCTTCGGGACTTAAATTTTCATTGCTGCCTCCTCTACAGGGCCATTCCTGATGTCCCAATCCCCCTGGTGTTCCCGTTGTCTGAACTCCTGGCACATTTATGCTGCCTTGTATTTTGGCCCTGGGATTACTCCCTTGAACTTGGCACAGCACTCTGTACACAGGAAGCTCTTTTTAAATGTGTGTTTAAGTAATTAATTCCAGTTACATAAGGTGGGAGTAGGGGATGGCTAGAAAGAGCAGGCTAAGACTTTGCTTTGGGCTTTTCTGTTGGGGGTGTAGATGTTTTGTCTTTGCGGCACGTCCAAGGTAACATCAGTAATAGTAACGGTAGTAGCAGCAGTAGGATGAGGTATAGTAACAGTGTTAGCCCTGGATTTCTTAACAGTATTAGACAGGAAGACAACATGTGGCTCTGTCAGTACAGAGAAGGAGAACCATCACAGAATTGAACATACTATATAAATAATTGGAGTAAACAAACTGCACAGGGAAACATAGATCTTTGAGGCATAAAAATGACAGAATCACCTCTCCTGACCCCGTCCCTTCCCCTCTTCTCCAGACTCCAGTGAGTCACAGGCCTTGTGGTTCTCCCTCTAACATATTCCCCCATCACACCTCGTTTCTAGAGCATCCTCAGTCTGGACTATCGCAGAGACCTCTGACCTTGTCCCCATCCCTCCAGCCTGTCCCTTCTTTAATTCATCTTTCCAAGGCTGACAATGACTTCATAAAACTCCAGTCTGAGCGTGTCACTTCTTGGCTCATTAAGCCCTGAGAGCCCCCACCCCACGCATTCCCTTAGGGATAAAATCTGTACTGCTAAGCACAGCTTCCTAACCCGGCCCCAAACCACCTTGCCAGTTTTAGTTCTCCCTAGGACTCCCGCATCCCACCTCACACATCAGACTGGTCGCCAAGCCCCCTACACAGGGTGTCGTTTCACATCCCTGTGCCACCTCCCCCTCCCACTCCCAGGCACCCCGTAAAGACCAGCTGTCAAGTTCCTTCTTCTGGGAAGTCCCTCCCACCCTGGCCCCCACCTGCACCCCAGCTCCTTCCTCAGCCCCTTCACCCAGTACGAGCACAAGTATTTGCTCACATATCTGCATAATCCCACCACACTGAGTTCCTGCAGCGGCGGGGACTGCGTCTTACTTAGCTCTGCATCGTCAGAGCCTGGCGCACAGAGGGGCCCTCCACGTGTTTGTTGTGCGTTGCGTGAATTAATCCAGGTGGGCTGTGCGCTCTCCCCACATCCGCATCCCAAGCCAGTTCCTTGTTCTGCTTTGTCGCTGCGGTTGTGTTCTTCGCCTTCCTCATGTCTCACCCTGCTGCCCTCACAAGGAAGGAGAAATTGATGAAAATGAAATGACGTTCAGTGGGGATGAACAGAGAATACAGGTCATTAATCAAACACAGCGTTTCTAGAACAAATCTATGTGCCCGGGTTCATTGTTCTTTTTCTTCTTCTCCCAAATCTAATCAGTCACAGATCTTACTGAGTCCCCCTTTAAAATGTCTCCCATGTCTATCCCCACTTTTAAATCACCCTTGAACTGTAGCCGTGTCTTATCTGGGGCAAATCAGGAGAAATTGCTTGACCCAAAATGCCTGGAAGTTTTCTCGGATTCACAGCTGTACCCTGGTTCTGGAAACCAGTACCTGGAACACTTTCTGGTCCCCTTAGATCTCCTTTAACATTAGCTAGTACCATCAAGGAACTGTGATAAGGGAGAGGGCACTGAATCTAGACACAGAGCTTCTAGTTGTTCCTCTGCTGCTAACCGCTGGTGTGGCTTTGATCAGGATGTGTTCCCTCTCTGGGTCTCAGTTTCTGTTGCTATTGTCAACTTGAACAAAAGCCTCCCAGAACAAATAAATTTTGATCAGGTCTTCTATCAGAAGACAGTCTCTTGGGAATTAGCTCGAAGACGCGGGCTCTAGAGCCCCGTACTTCTCACTGCCCTGTCTGCCTGCTTCCTCTCTCCTCTCCTCGCCTCCACGCATGCCCACGTCAAGCCTGACCAAAGCCTTGACATTTTATTAGAATTTATTTCATTATTACCTTCGTGTCAAGACCTCCTATCAGAAAGAGGAAGGATGAATATAAAAGATCTATTTCCTTTCCATTGTGTTCTCCCCTCCTTTTTCCAGTGAAAATTGCCTATTTGGAGAAGCCAAAATCCTTTTGAATTGAATTCACCAAAGTAATATACACAAGGTTTTAATTTACAGTTTCGGGTCTCCAGGCCCCTGCATATGAGTTCTATAAATGAGACGTGTTGCTACAATCGGTCCCATCGGGGGAGGCTGGACTTAGACTGAGAACAGCTGTAGAGCTGAAATCCAACAAAGTCGGCTTCTGAATCAGATATGAATTATTGGTTCAGTCACAAAGCCATGGATATGCTTTCCCCACAGGCACTCACATATGGCCTTTGGCAGAAATGAAAATATCTTTCCCCCTACTTTACCGGGTTTAGTTAATAATGACCCTTTATTCTGCACACTTTCCTATGCCTTGACTTCACTTCTCTTTGTTCTCATTCTGATTTCCTGGCCAAGGCCTCAGAACAGCCACCTGTACAAGGTGAAGCTAACAGCTCTTGCGAACCATTTCAAGCTAACGGAAGCCAAGGCATCCCAGAGAGCAGTTCTCAGTGTTGGCTGTATACCGGGAACACACGAGGATCTTGCAAAAATCCCAGCATTCATACTGCACCCTTGACCAATGAAATTGGAAACTCTGGGAATGAGACCAAGGCATCAGTGTTTTTTAAGCGTTGAGGTGATTCCAACATGTAGTCAACATTCAAATGACTCCTTTAAAGTCGATTACGTCTAAAACAGTCTTTTCCCTATCCCCAAACGATGTGTAGGAAATACAAGTACAAAATAGTTCCTTCTTGAAACTGAGGTTTATGAAATCTTCAGGTCCTGAGACCAAGACATGCCCTCTAAACCAAGGTGTATAGCCAAAACGTCAGAAAATTTACCCAACCATTTTAACGTCTAAAGTGTCCGCTTTCTGGTCGTTGAAGCATTTGGTTGTGAAGGCTGGAGGCCAGCGGGGAGCGGTGAAGGATGTATGAGAGCCACCTGGCAGGTAGGTTAGTCTGCAGGAGTGTGCTTCGGACACTACTGTTGGTGAGAAAGAGTCCACTCCAATGTTGGAGCTTCATTTCCTCATCTGTAAACCAAATGCGGAGGTTGAAAGCCTTTCAGATGGGAGCTATCAGGTTGATCAAAAGTGTATAAAGTGTTGTTAAGCACCCCTGTGAAGCCCATCTAAATACAGCCATGTGCCCTGAAGTAATAATAATAATAATAATAAATAAATAAACCTTACCCTTTCCAGAATTGCCAAATATTTGGAGAAAAAACTGGAGGAGGTTTGGGGTGAACCATTCAGATACGGGATGTTCACCTTGACATTGGACAATAGGGCAACCACTCTGTTTGCCATTTCTGCCATTGTAAGGCCAGGATCTCTCTGCCTGGTGAGAAACAGAGTTCCCTCTGAGCTTCCTCTCCTTCCTCTGCTGTAAAGAACTGCGCTCGCCCACGAGTTGACTGCAGACCTCTAGTTTCCACATGGCCACCTTCAGCCCCGGTTGCTGCTATACTGTTAGTTCTGAATCATTCAGATGAGTCTGGGCGTGACCTACACTTAAGCAGTTAGTTTTCCCCTTTTCTGAATAAGTAGATAGTGGTACAGTTGGAAATATCATGCTCTCTTGCCTGATTCATTGCCAAATATCGTGCTGGGTTCTTCTCTCTACCTCAAACTCCGCATACAATTGTTTCTCTTAATTCCATTTTTTGATAATCTCTTAAAACTTTTAAACCCACTCCTCCCTTTCGACCCCTACTGCCACTGCCCTGATTCAAGTCCTCTGTTCTTGGGGAAAGTTGTGCTTCAGACGAGATGGCTGGACAGGCAATCAAGAGAGGAGATGCCCCCTTAGCCAGGCAATCGTCCAATGCGGAGAGAAAGGTAAAAAGCAGATCTTCTCCACATTATAGTCAAGATCTTCATCATTTCTTCCATGGACAGGCACGGCAGCCTCCCGACGGACCCATTGCCCTCTCCCACCCCCAGTGCTTCTCGGATAACTGATGTATCTGAAGCGCCATACTTGGTGCTAAGGATAAATCACCCTGGTCCTGCCTTCAAGGATCTCCCAATCTATTCATAGCAGATGAGATACAGGCAAGGAAATCATTGCCACAACTTGCTACATTTTGGGGTATGGTATAAAAAAGGAGGATGTGGCCACTTCTGGCTAGAAAAATTAGCAATGGCTTCAGAGCAGAAGTGGTGGTCGAGCCGAGGGTCATCCCAAAAAGAAGCATCCCAAAAAGAAGGCACAGCATGTGCGAAGGCCTGAAGGTAGGAAAGGTTACAATTCACTATTGGATTGCAAGTAGCTTAATACAGTGGACATGCAGGTAAAAACCTATCAGGACCAGCAGCTAAAAAAGGAGGCAGGGGCCAAATCACGAAGAGCTACTACAGAGCCACATTGCAATGAGGAGTCTGGATTTTGCCCCAAAGTCCATGAAGTGCCATTGGAGGATTTTAAGCACAGGGTCATGTGATCATGATCATGTGATCATGTTTTAGTTTTAGAATGCTCTCTCTGATACCAGACTGGAGGATGCCTTGAAAGAGACTGAGACTAGGGGCAGGTGAAGCTGATAGAGAATGTTGTAAAAGTCCAGGTGAGAAAAAATGTAAGAGGGGGACTAGGAAGGAAGCAAACTTTAAATCATAGAGATACTTGTCCTCATTTCTTCCTAAAGCGTGTGTCTTGTTTTTTGTTTCTTTGTTTGTTTTTTAACATATATTGAGTACTCTTTCCCTTTCACATATATCAATTAAGTCTCAAAACACCCCTGAAAAATAAGTATTTGTATTTCGGCTTTACCAGTGAAGAAACTGGCTCAGGGAAGTTGAGTAACTTGCCCAAAGCCACACAACTAAAGGCAGCAACAAGCCTGGTACCCAATTTTTTGACTCTAAGTGAAGTGACCTTTCAAATGCACCCCCACTTAGTAGCCCCAGACTCATTCTTGTTCTAGTCTTTCTTATGCCAGACTGACACATGGCAGACAGATAATTTGTCTGGGCATAACTTTGGTGGCTCAGAAGGCAGCTATGGCTAAGAGCCTAGCTTTGGATTCCAAGCAACCTGGCTCTAATTCCTTGAGCAATAACCTTTGAGCCTCAGTTTCCTCATCACCCAGCAGGATTCCTGTAAGGGTTCAGTGAGATCCAAGCACCTAGTATGTTGTAAAAGCTCTGCTCTCAAGAAATGGTAACAATTTTTTCCTCCAGAACAGTCAGGAAAGCCTCAAGCCATAACCAGAAGAAATATCCTATATTAGACTCAGGAATATGCTAATAGAGGTGGGAAATAGACATAAACCAGGAGCTGAGAAAAAAAAAATTGGAGGCATGGTTTGAATATCTCCCCTGTCACCTCCAAGATAGTTCTTTCTAATTCCATCTGTGTCACTGAGGTCACTGGAACAAACTAACGCCCTCCCCAGCAAGGTCAATACCAAGCTCAGTAGATCCTTGTGTTGAGCTACTTTGGGTTTTTTTTTTTTCCTCTCTCTCTCTGCTTTCACGCTAGAATTAAGAAACCTGTAACTTGCTGCTTATCTCATTATCTCCTGCCTTGCATTTTAATGCGTCGCCTCTAAAAAGACCTCATTGATATTCCAGTTATGTACGTGTTTGTTTGTGTCTCTCGGGAAAATTTGCTACCAATCTTCCAAGCTGAGCACCAGCATCTTCATAGCTCAAAGTTGGTTCTCTCTTTTGTAGAAGAAAAAAAAAATGGAGATGGTTTGAATATTTTGCATCTACAAGGAGCTGTAAATAGAACAGCTCCAGAGTCTCAATCCAAATCTATGCACAAAAAGGCAGGTGAAGAATTGGGAATCTTCCCGGGATGCTGGGTTATGTCGATGAATAATTCAAGCCTAAAAGCTTTCAAAAGGACACAGTTACCTGGTTTTCCAGATAATTAGAGACCCTGACAAAAAGGTTTTAACCTAATTTAACCAGATAATTAACCAGATCATCCAGAAAAGAGCAAGCTTTTTATCCTGGCTAAATTATCCCGAGTTTCATCATTATTAGGTAACTGACAACCTTCTCCATTACTGCTCTGTACAGCGCACACTGTGGCCTGGGCTGAATCAAGCCTCAAGTTAACAGGTGACATGAAGAGAATAAGGAATTATCTCACAAAATCTAGTTGCTCTTTTCAAGTATATAGATCATGGCTACCTCCACGCAAAGTACACTGGAAAGCTGAGGGAATTATCTATAAAAAAATAAAAAATCCTAGATATAATGGATACCTGATTTTATTGACTTTTTGTACTGACTGCGTTCTTTAAACAACAGCTTGCTTCAAATGAATATTTTTTGTGTCTGATGCTGTGACTATTATTGCAGCTGATGAAATTTTCTCATTTTATTAATTAGCTTCTACTTTACCGAAATGACACATTAATATCTTTGAGAAGATGACCATCCCTGATAGTAATAAAACATACCATTTACTAAGAGGCAAACCTAAGCCAGGTCTTTAACATTTATTTCTTCCTTTAAACATGGAAAGGCCTTTAAGGTAGGTTTTTATTATTCCCATTTTACTGATGAGGACACTGAGGTTTTGAGCAGCAGCGGATCTACGAGAGGCAGTGGCAGGTTATGAGCTCAGGGGGGTTGATTCCAGAATGAATGCTCTCCACATGCTACCCTGGGACTACCCATATAGAGTGCTGACTGCTATAGAAACAAGAATCTTCACTGACTCATGCTTCCAAAAGCATTGATCTAAGAATAATCATAAAAATGGATGGAAAACAGAAAGTGTCATGATTGCATTTAACTCTTTAGAGGCAAATACAGGTAGGACAGCTTGTTGATTAAAACCTTGGTCACTGGAGTCAACCTGGATTAAATTCTAGATCTACCACTTAATTAGCTGTGTGATCTTGAGCTAATTACTCTCTCTAAACTCAGTGTTCTCCTTTGTAAAGTGGAGAGCTGTTGTAAATATTAAAAGAATTGAGGCACGCACAGTATCTGACACGCAGGAAGCACTTAATAATGTGGTTATTAAACATGGAGTAGGGCAATCATTCCTAGGAATGCAATGGATGAGGCACACAATTCTTCATCAATAGCCAATGATCTAGATCATTTCACTGGTGACAGTTAACATTTATATAGCTGGGCACTGTTTAAAGGGCTTTGCACATGTTAATTTGTTTAAGACTTGCAATGACCCTCTGAAGTGAGCAACTATTATTATGCCATTTTACAGATGAAGAAGTTCCCTCTACTCTGGCCCAAGTTCACACAGCTAGTAAGTAGCAGAGCCGCAATTTGAACCCGAGGCGTCTAGTTTCAGAGTCCATAATCTTAGCCACTGTACTGCCTCCTCCAACTGAAGAAGAGCAGGATTTTTACCGCAGTTACAAGTCATGTCATCACTGTCACCATCCTCCTCTCCCTGTGAGGAGTCCTTGGCCATAGCTTCCCTTATTTGCCTGGCACTTCAGCTTTCCCCGCCCTTCAGGGCAATGATGTAGATGGAAATTCTGACTGTAATTTCTGAGATTTGACCATTTTATTTTTTCTCCCTGATACCAGTTGAATCAATAACAAAAGACAAAAAAATAATCCTACGCAACCATACATGCTAGCCATCCTTTGGTTGCTGGAGGATACATATTAACAAGGGAACCTACTTTGCCTTGACAAGAAGTAGTGGAAGAGAGCCAGATGTCCCATTAAAAGTCCTTTCTAACCTAAATGAGTTTGTGACTATGTGTGTTTATATGTGTGAGGATAAAACATACTGCGAGCACCGTTTCTGCCAGTGTATAAGCTGTTATCAGAGAATGAGGCACTTCAGGAGGCTAATTGAGCACTGGAGGCTGTCTACACTGGCAGAGCAGAGGGGAGACTCGGGGCCCTCCCCCACATATGCACACTCAAGAAAAACCCTGCTGCATTCACTAGGCAGGCCAGCTTCATCTGATAGGATCAAAATAAACTTCATTTTGCCTCTATAGACAAAAATATTTTTGTTTTCAGGGAGCCTGGGCTTTCAGATGCCCAGACAAGTCTCAGCTTCCCTGTTCTGCGAAATGGTCCTCGCCGGACTTCTGAGTGTACTTCTGGCTCTGCTCATTCAGCTCAGGCAGACTTAGCCACGACGGCCCGGCATTGTCTCTCAGAGTCTTACGGTTTCAGCCTCTGCCATTTTGTCATTTAATAGAGAGCCCTCGAAAGAAAAAAAAAAAAAAAGGTGGAAAAGAATCATGTTAGAGGTCAGTCCCATATTTTGTATAAAGACGTTATTTTTTTTTTCGTGAGTTATTTATTATTACTGGCCTTTTTTGGATTAATTATGGCACCGTTTTTATAAGTGGCAGGAGCAATCTGTCACCAGAATTACACAGCAGGCCACCCAAGCTCCGCACTTCCTGTTACCCTGTTGTAAATCAGTGTCACTCGCAGGAGAGCATGCCACAAAGTACCCACGGCCGGGCCGGCCCCTGTCACAATCAATGCAGTGCCCACCACTCCCCTCTTCTCACTCCCAAAAGCATCTGAAAGAGGATTTGTCCAGGAACGCCACAGCCCCACAGTGTGCTGACTTTATAAAGAGACGAGGTGAAGTAACACTTTTCTTTCTAATACCCCGTGGTGTTGAACTGAAATTGCAGCCTGCTTCTATTTTCAGAGGCCTCCTTGGTAAGAGAATGTTTTTTATCTGGAGATACAATGACTGTACCCCGTACCCTGCAGTTCCCATGAAGCCCTTGCCAAAGTCCATGAATGCTTGCTTTATGAATTGGTCTTGCAGGTGTTCAGGGGAGTATGTAATCACTAATGAATAGTCGAAAAACACAGAAACTCTCCGCAGCCTCTGGCACTGAGGGCTGCTGAGCTTTATAATTCTGTGAGAAAACACACATGCAACGAAAGCTTTCCCTAGGCTCCAGCATTGCCTGAGGCCAAATATTCGTCACAGTTCATCCCTGGGCTGGTGGTACGTTCCAGAAAGGAAGGGATCTGTAGTTGTGCTGTGGGCTGGGAAGTTTGTGGTGCTTGTACGATTTCTCTGCCCTGACTTAGTATAGGCATCATTTTGGCCAAGGGTGCCATCTTTATGTGCAGGCCATGTACATAACCCAGCAAGCTAGACAACCTGGAGATTTTATGAAGACCCTGTGGCCCCAGGCCTCGGTGGGCTAGCTGCCTGGGGACAGAAGGAATTGGGAGGTCAAAACCAAATAACCTCAGATAATCTGCACAAATCCTTGGGCAGCGGGAATTCCAATGATGGGGAGTCAAGAATAAAGTATTTTTCTCAAGCAGGCTGGGTAAGGAGGAGGGACACTGGGGAAGAAACTGTCCTGGGATTAGGTGCCCACAGAGCAAGAGGCCTGAAACCTAAAGAGAATCTGTTGCATCCCTTCCACCCCAGAAAAGTTCCCTGATTATCAGTGAGTATAGGAGGAGGATCTCCAGTAACTAATCTAGCTCGTCCTTCCCAGCCTCAGCCCCAGGGAAAAGCAAAGCTAAAACATCATGGATGTGGAAGGCAATGCTGGCCATTTTTCTGATTTTCCCTACCTGCTTTTGTCTCTAGCATGAGCTCTCTCTGAGCTGATAAGTGGAAAATCTGACAGTGGTAAGTAGATCAGCTCTCCAGCCCTCCCAAAGGCTGCAAAAAAAAAAAAAAAAATGGGGAACTTGCTGAGAGATTTCCAACTTCTCTGACACTTTGAAGGGGTAGTGAGGTCTCTTTACCCATACAGACTCTGTCCCCTGCAACAGCACATTGGAAACATAATGTCAGGGCATTGGGCAGGTATATTGGGCTGTAGTATGTGGCACCTCTAGGAGCTTCCATAGCTGGGAGCAACCCAAATCCCTAACACCAAAAGCCTCCCAGTCACCAGTGAAAGAAAATAGGGGCTGACCCCCATGATGGGGCCTTGGCCCTGGGAGCGAGACTTCCAGGCTAACAGCACCTGGGACACAGAGTGTGCTCTCTCTTAGCCAGAGCCAGCAAGAGTGTCCCCAGAGCAGAGCTGGTTGGATTGGAGTTCAGAAACTGAACTGTGAAAGCTACTCCTAAACATTGAAAAATACTAACTTCTGCACTTCAGAGGTAGAAAGAATTTTGAAATATGGGAGCTACAAAGATAACACTCTTTCTCACACAATACCTGCCTTCCCTGGGTTTGCATAACTCTCCTGATTCATGTTACACTAACATTTCCAATCATCTACACTGACACCTGAGATACCAGAACTATCCATGGGCCAGCTAGTAAAGTGGAAGGAGAAATCTATCTTTGAAATAGTGGTATTTCAGAAGAACAGTAGAAGATTTTCTATTTCGAAAAATATTTCCCAGCTTGGCTTTCTGATACCAGGAATTCCACAGTTAGAGATGTATATGTATTCCTTTGGCTTAACCCTCGCCTTGAGCTACCATAAACATTAATTTATTCAGAAAATATCTTCAGAACACCTTCTTTCTGCCATGCACAATGCTGGGCATAGATAGATGTAATAAATAACATATGCAAGGTTTCTACTCTTGTGGAACTTATATTGATCTGAGTCAGTCATTTAAGAGTGACTTTATCAAATTATTTCCTGAAAGCACATTTTGATAGAAGGGGACTATAGTGAGACCACCTATAGGGAAGCCGGGTAGTGATGGGCTGTCTCTGAACAGAAAGGCAAAAAGACCAGGATGGTAAGACAATGGCCACTGAGGATAAATTTTACCTACTTCATTCATTCATTCACTCACTCATTCATCCATTCAACAAGTATGTTTTAAGCATCCCTTTAGTGCCAGATACTAGGTATATATCAGTGAACGAGACAGACACAGTCCCTGCCCTCAGGGAGCTTATATCCAGCACAGGAGACATACAAGTAATGAAATTACAGTAAAATATGAATAGTGCTATTCAAGGTCAGCAGAGTGCACTCACAGGGCACACATTAGGGCCACATAAACCAGACCTGGGAAAAGTGGTAAATCAGAGAAAGCTCCATGAATGGAGTGAAATCACAGGAGCCGGAGGTGGGGGCTCACTATTCCTGAGAACGGGAAAAGCATATGCACAGTCCCTAAAACAAGAGTACTGTTGTACTCCCCAGTTCCACAGCTGGAAGGCAGAACATCAAAGAACAGTTGAGGCAAGAGTACACATCATCTGTGGGTGAAAGCCAGGGGTTAGCCAGCTTTTCTTGCAAAGGGCCAGAAAGTAAATATCGTAGGCTCTCTGGTCCACATAGTCCGTTGCATTTACTCAACTCTCCCCTTGTTGTAGGAAAGCAGCATAGGCAATTGGTAAGAAAATGGGCATGGATGTGTTTTAATGAAACTTTATTTATAAGAAAAGGCAGTAGGCTGGATTTGGCCCATGAACCATAGTTTTTCAACCCCTGGTCTAACCAGGATTTAGAGTCAAACAGAGGAAGCTAAGGAAACCTTACCTGTTGGGGTGGGCCCTCCCTAGAGAAAGGTAATATTTGTGGAAAAAGAATATTAGGTAGGCAGATATCAGAATATTAGATATTAGATATTAGAATATTAGGTAGGGTAGTCTGTGAACGTAGAGCAATATTACATTTTTATTTTCATTAATTTCTAACTGAAATCTAGTAGTTACTTCAATTACACAACAACTATGGTTTGTCGTTGTACACAACAAAGCACGATATTATTAGCAGTGCCTGTAACTTTGTCTCCATTAGAAACCATAGATATTTTCATATCATGTTACCGTTGGCATATTTGGTGACATCAATTATACTCATCATTTCTTGGAATCTATGGTATCTATTAGACCTGCAACTAGACTTTTGTTATTTAATATCTTAATAAAGACATTGCAAATTATTAAATAGTTTTTTAATTTGATAACTGTATTTTAATATCATTGGTTTTTCTTTGTAATCCTCTGTAATTCATTTTGCTCATTAAAAAAAAGTATTCTGAGAAGGAGTCCATGGCCCAAAAACATGCTTAAGAGCCCTGGTCTAGAGCAATGAGTTGTTAATTTATACCAATCACACTTACAAAATATTTCAAAAAAAGAAAAAGCACTCATTTAGGGGGGAAGATGTGGCCAAGGAGTAGTTTCTTACATAGCTGATGAAAATGAGAATCGTTACAGCCTTTCAGAAAGTGATGGAGCAATATTTATTAAAATTTTAAATACTATATTCTGTAATCTCACTCCTGGAAATTTAGCTTATATAAATAGAAACACCAGTATAAAAAAACATATACAGACAAGCATTGTTTGTAGTGTCAAAAAGAAACACGCACACACCTGGAAACAAAGTGAAAACCTATTGCTAATGAGGTGGTTGGAAAATGATGATATAGTCACAGAATGGAATATGATATAGTCACAAAATGGAATATTATATAGTTGTTTAAAAGAATGACTTAGAACTCTGCTAGATGCCCTGGTGGAATTCCAGTATCATTGAATGAGGAAAGGAGGGGAAAAGTAATACGATTTTATTTCATGTACTTAAAAAGTGCTGCGACAAAAGACACATTGTGCGTGTGCGTGAGATTGTATGAGCATGGAGAAAAGTGAGGAAAGAAATATCTCGGTGCACTAACGTGTGTTTCCTGGGAGGAGGTAAAGCTGCTGGAGACCAGAGTGGCAGGAAAAAGAGCCAAGCAAACACAGAAAAGAAAAAACACACTAACAACAAAAACAACAAATGGTATGTATCGTATGATTGTATTTTGTGTTGACATAAAATTATATGTGTATGGTTTGAAGGAGAAATAATTCCCTCCCCCCACAGAAAAATCTATGACATCAGACAAACATAGGGTGAATCCGCTTTCCCTGGTACCTGACATTATCAGTCGACGACAAATCCATCCAGTATTTATTGGGTCCCTCTTTGCTCCAGATGGATACCTAACACCTTTGGGCAGCTTATTTTGGAATTCAAAAGATAAATCGCAATACCTAAAATGGTTTTATTTTACAAATGAGTATGTCTATTCTGATACAAACAACTCATTCATTCATTCATTCATTCCCAGAGAACCGTAAGCGCCAGGGACTCAGAATAAAAAGCAGCAAAGGTACAGATAGGGAAGAATATTTTACATTCTTCCCCGTTTCTAGTTTGTTTCATCGTTGTTGTTAATTGATGTCAAACACATATTTTTTCTCATTTCCTCTATTTACTTCTTTGCAGGCTCACCAAATTCTCATAAAGGTAAGATCGATGCCCAGCACATCATAGACACTCAATAGAGGCTCACGGAGCCATGAATGTGGAACCACTTGTCACACCTTTCAAGGTCAGAAGGGAGCCGCAGTGGCTCCGGCCAGGCGCCATCCTGCCCAATGACCTAGAAGCTCAGGAATCTGATCAGGCCACTTTGTAGAGGCCTCCACCCCACCCACTGCCCATCGGTTTCTATTCCGATGGCCAAGAACAAGAACAAAAGAAGTGAAATGCCAGCAGCTTTCAGCCTTTCCTCATCCAACTGGATGGCTTTTTTGTTTTTACCTATTCAGATCTATTCTGGGAACTGTTAACCAAAGGATAGTCGGAGTCTGTCAAACTGCTGTTCTTAACTCTTAGGAAGAAAAAGGTTCTCCTAGTTTTCTTTTTGCACAAAGTGGAGGATGAGGAATCATCCTAGACACACTGGACTTTATTATAGACAGCAGCTGCTACCACTTAATAAATAATAATTCCAATTCCCAACAGCCAGTGTCACACATTTCAAAATATTTCCTTCCACCTATAAAGTTCCATGAGAGACAGGTAGCACAGGCAGTATTGTGTTAGGATCCGGTGAAGAATCTGAAGCTAAGTGAAGCTAAGCAACTTGCTAGAGATGACAGACTAGTAATATAGGAGCTGGAGGTCAAAGCCAGGTCTTTTAAATAGTGATAGGAGTACAAGAACAATCGGCATTTTAGAGAAAATAAACTGATGTAGATCAGCGCTGTCCAACAGAAATATAACGCAAGCCACACGTGTAAGTTAAAAATTTTCCACATTAACACAAATGGGACCCATTAACGAAGCCAAATGAAACAGCTGAAATTAATTTTAATGTTTTTTATTTCACCCAATACATTAAAAATAGGATCATTTCGACTAGCAGTCAATAGAAACATTTCTAATGAGCCATGTTACCTTCTTTGTTGCACTAAATCTTCAAAATCTCGTGTGTATTGTATGCTTAGAGAACATCTGAACTTGGACTGGCTCTGTTCGAGTGTGCAACAGCCACATGTGGCTGGTGGCCGCTGGGTAGGTCAGCACACAGAGAAGGACAAAAGAATATGACAATAGTTTGCATTCACAAATCAAGTGAAATGCCCTTCAAAAAAGGAAATTGTGTTGTGAAGTGTTTCGCCAGAAATGGAGCTGAGAAAAGTCAGCATAAACCCTTCTTGGGCCCCCAAAATGTGGAATTCAAGACGTCGGCACTGCACTGCATCCCAGGGCACCCAGGAAAACAACATCTAGGCCTCCGTAACAGAAGCAAGGCCTGGAAAGGTTATGGAGAAGCCGCTGCCTCCAGACGTCAGCAGGGGACAGACATACCGGGGGCTTATAAAGCCTCTGCCAATAAGAAACTGGGCTCCACAATAATTTTCAACCACAGCGAGCCTGGCAGGAAACTGACCTAGTAAACCAGACAAATTACTGCTGCAGCCGGGCCAGCCTGCCTCCCACTCCATCCCCCCGTGAAACTTGAGCTGCTTGGAAGCTGCCTCTCAGCCTTCTGGAGGGCGAGAGAGGGAGGCTTGCGGAGAGGCCCTGGGTGCTCCAGACAGCCCAAACCGCAAGCCCTGGAGTTCTAGGTCGCTGTCCATCTGCAGGGGAGCAAGTGCACTGGGGGCCGTCCATCCCAACTTGCGGGGTGTCTCTGAGCTGGTGGGTCTCCCGCTCTGGCCTCTCAGTTGCCCTGTCAGAAAGTGGCCATACTAATGCCTGCTCATCTGGGGCCACACCTGTTAAGGTGGAGAATTCCTCAGGTCCCAAAGGACCCTTCATTGCCATAATATGTAAACCACATTTGGATATGGCCTGTGGGCTCCCATTAGACTCCTTGGGACTTGATTCCTGGCAAGGAGGCAGGAGGGACACAGAAGAAACCACTGGGAAACAAAAGTTATAATATAAACATGTAAAAATAGACTTGGGAGGCATCAGCAGGGCCCAAGTGGGTAGGAAACAGCCTTTTTGGCTGGAGTTTACTCCACCTCTGTCCCCTTTGGAGACAGGAAACCTGGACCCCTGCGTGATGATCATAAACAGCACACTGTAAACCTGGACAAAGGCAGGGTCAAATCAAAGTCTATTGAAACGGGGCACCAGGGATCATTCAAATAGCGCAAGGCTGGCCAGTTAGGAGACTTCGGGCAAGGCCCAGCAGCGCCCTGAGTTTTGTCGTGTCTCTGCAAAACAAGTAAAGCCTCCTTCCACCTCTGATTCTGTAGGAATCTGTTTCTGAGCCCTGTGCACATGGTGTGTCTGCCACAGGGGCTTAAGCACTCACTAAATGGGCCTGCCAGTGCATTCCACACAGGACAGCAAGATGACTCTGGTCTAATTTCCTCTGACTCTTGCTCAAAATGCCAAGATGCCAGAGATCCATTCTATGGGAAGGGCCAGGTGCCGGTGGGGAAAGGGCAGAGCCAAATGTCAAGGACGCCTGTCATTTGGGGAGCTCAGAGCCCAGATGTCCCAGGTACAACCCTCCTGCACCTCAGACCTGAGCTCCTTCCAGTCCATTTGTGTCCTCTCAATCTGCAGAATTTCTCAAATGCTCCAGATTTTCTGGCTAGTTTCACAGCCTTATGGAGGGGTTAAAATCTCAAATTTAAACTGTCAAAGCTGTTTAAGTTCTAACAAAACGTTCCTTTCAAGGATGCAACTAAACACCATAGTCATTTGTTTTTTGCAAATTCCCCTTTCTCTATTGGTGTTAAGAAACACTGACACAATCCTGGAAGGCAATAAACATGCAATGAAAATAAGGGTGATGCAATTTCTTGGTAACGCCTTGTGCTCTAATGCATCCCAGTCATGAAAGTTCAAAGTAGTGATTCCTGGAGGAAACTGCTCTAACATAAACTGTGGGTACCACGCTGGGAGAGGCAAGCAAGACGCCTTTCTCATGTATCTTCACCCTGATTTCTGATGTAAAATTGCACAATTTTCTTGAATCTCTGAGCCTTGGCTTCACCATCTGTAAAAAGGAGAAAGCAGCTTATTTTCTACCTAGCAACCTATCAATAGCAACTTATGAACATAATATATTATATCAATAATATAATATTAGAGCAACTTGAATGAAGAGGAAAAAAAACAAAACAAGAAGGACTGTGATGGGCTTATAGAGTGTTTTGTTTTCCTCTCCTTTATTTTTCAACAGTTTTGTAGTATGATTACATTATTCACTTAAAGAAAAAAATTAATGTATTATAAATTTCAACACACAGTAACTTGAAATTGATGAACACCATATGAGGGCAAATCACAGTGAAATCTTTATGATCCACGTACCTCTGAATTCACAAAGTGTTTTACCTACAGTCGATTTTGAAAATCCAAATGGAATTTCCCTGGTCACAAAGAACACCTCAGAGATGATCTCAATCAATCAATCAAAAAATATGAACGTATATATTTTGATCTGCAAATTCAGCAGTGTGGAAAACACCTAGGAAAGAAGAAGAGGACCCGCACATCCTGGCCTGAAAGAGTCGCCGGGATATTGGGAAAACAAGATTAACTTATATCACAAAATGCAAATGACAAAACGGTGGCCATGTCAAAGGGCCAAACTATAAGGAACAAATTCTAGAGATGAATGAATGTTCACAGTAACCACAGACAATATTATGGAAATTTGGGATTAAGTGAAACCTTAAAAAATGAATATCTATGTGTGAGATAGAAGGGGGAAGGGAGGAAGGAGGAGCTAGTATTTGCTGACACCTACAATTCACCAGGTGCTGTTATAGGTGACATCACATATGTAATCTTGTTGGCTCCTCACAACCACCCTGTGAGGCAGGCACTTTTAGTATCCCCATTTGACAGATGAGGAAACTGAGCCGCAAGTATCGTTCTGAGTTTATGGTATAATGCAGGAAACTGCCTGATTATAGGAGGCACCCGTCTCCTATGCCTGATAACATAGTGTAGCATAATTAGAATAAAGAGAGACCAGTTAATAGAGAGTTGTGCTGTCCAATATGATATCCACCAGCCAATGTGCCTATTGGCTGTTTGAGACGCATCCAGTGCAACTAAAGAACAGAAACAGTGTGAAATATTTTTCTATTAAACACAATTTTATTGTTTTGGTGGAGCTACATTTTACTTTAACCATTGAACATTTAGCTTCCAAATTAAGAAGTGTTAGAAGTTTTAAAACACACACTGAATTTCAAAAACTCAGTATAAAAACAAAATGTAAGATATGGCATAACAATTTTTAATATTGATTAAATGCTAAAATGATAACATTTTGGATATATTGAGGGAAACAAGATACAGTAATAAAAATCATTTCGCCTATTTCTTTTTTGACATTTTTTATGTGGCTACTAGAAAATTGTACATTACAAATGTGGCTCTCATTATACCTCTATTGGGTAGCACTGATACAGAGGAGATGATGTGTCGAACAGTGGTAAGGGTGGGAGAAAGGATAAAACACAGTAGAAGGAAAAGAGTAATGGTCTGTCTTCTACTAGAATATAAGCTCCATGCAAGTAGAGACCTTGTTTCTGTCCCCCGCTGTATCCTCACACCTATAACAGAGTTTGGCATACAATGGCTGCTCAATAAATTGTGACTCTGAATTTCTGCCCTTGGTACCACCACCATTCTAACCACCAGAGCTTGAAAGCTTGGGGTTCTCTTTGCTCTCCGCTGTCTGCCATCTTTGGTCAGTCCCCAGACCTGTCGCTTTTCACTCTGTGAGAGCTCCAATATCCATCCTTTGCTTTCCATGTCTTCTGCCCCCACCCCACCCCACGTCTCACCCTATTGGATCCTAGTTCCTAAATTACCTTTATTGCTTTATAACTGGTCTCTCTGCCTCCGCCTCGCTCATCACTGCCAGATTAACTCTTCTCAGTCACCACTTCCATTTTTAAAGTTCCTTAAGAGCAAAGAATGGATCTTATTTATCTTGGTATACCCACCCAGTGTGTGGCACCCAATAGGTGCTTAAGTAATGGTTTTTGAATGTGTCAGATTATTTATAACCCTCATTAGTCCACAATTACTAACGGTTACTTTTATCCCGTCCATTCCTTGCTCATAACCCTTTAATAAATATCCCACAAATCGTAAGACAAAGTGCAAACTCAGCTTGGCATTCATGGACCACCATGGTCTGGAGATGACTACGTTTTGGTCCCATCTTCTCTATATTCAGCCTTCCCTTCCTCAGGTCACGCCTCTCTCCTCCTGGTTTCTGGTCATACTGCTCTTCGCTCTCTTGGGACACCTTCCCTCATCCTCTTATCCACCTCTACCCACCCTTCAAAGTCTGGATCAGTCCCCAGTTCTCGGTCAAGAACTCTCCAAATACCTCATGCAAAAAACGAACATCCCCTGCTCTGTCCTGCTGTAGGTCTGACTGTTAGCATTAGTCATTTGGCACATCCTGAAATTCATTCATCATTCATTCATTCATTCATCAGATGCCTATCAGGCCTTTAGCATATATTATCAATATCTTTTTTCATACTTGTACCTTATCTATTCAATTATGTTATAAAGTCTTTGGAGGAGATAACTAAGATTTGAAACTTATTTGAATGGTCTATGTACATAACATATGTATGTTATTAATAAATTACTGATCAAAGAGAATGTGGTCTCCTTCATGCCTCTGTGTTGTTATACATATTGTTCTATTTGGCATTCTATGTCCTCTCTCCAGCTCTCATTATTTCCATCTGTCAGGCAAATTCTTACTCATTTTTAAACAGACAAGCTAGTCTGATCTCTCCCGCCTTTAGGTCCCCTCTACGTGTAACACTTTGCACTTGTCCACCCCTCATCCTCGTGGTTTTCTTGTCTGTTTTGTTTGGTAAATGATTCCCCCTCCTAAAACCACTAACAATCATATTCTACGTTATATTTAAGTACCTTACAATCTTCACAGGAAAAGCATTAATTAAACTCATGCAGGTGTTGTAGTCATAATTGTACCAAATATATCTATGAACTTTAAATGCACATTCTCATTAGTAGTACCTTATGCATTTAAAATGTGTTTCTTTCTTTTCCATCCTCACAATAGCCACGTAAACTTACTACAAAACATCCCCATATTGCATTTGAACAAATGAGTTCTGCAGTTTCATGCTTCTGTTGTTGTTTTACATATTGTTGCATTTGCCTGGAATGCCCTAAGAATAGAAAGAGATTAAGTGAATTAATCAGTAAAACATACCCAACACGCACTGAAGAGCGCCATATTATTGCTCATATTTGGCCTTCCTTGGGTGTTTCAAATGATATTTAGAAGTAAGAGTTAAGATGTTTGATTATAATACACATTCTGAGAAATCATGAAGATTGAGAAAGGTGATGCTAACAATAGCCCAGTGGTTAAACTGGCATTTTCCAATCAAACTGCCTTGATTCAAATTTCAGCTCCATCTTGTTCTGGTTGTGTGCCCCGAGGCATGTTATTTTATATCTCTAAATCTCAATTTCTTCATCTACTAAGTGAGGATAATAGAAGAACTCACATTATTGTGATGACTCAAAACTCATAGTATTATGATGACTCAGAAAGATAATGTATATAAAATGTTTCCAGGCACATAGTAAGCATTCTATAAGTAAATGAATGTTATTTACAAATATTCTGTCAAAAGACCAGAAGTAAACAAATGTTTTCATATTTTTAAAAAATTACATTCCAAAAACTGCTTAATGATGAACATTATATTCTCTGGCAGAATCCTAGAAAATGTGATTAAACAGCTGACTTATAAAGAAAAAAAAGGTGATCCTTATTTGCTGGCATGGGTTCATTATGACTAAGTCAAATCCACTAATCTTATTTACTATTTGGAAGGCATTATCAGACAGGTGAATTAATGTGATCATGCAGAGGTCATGTATCTTTATTTTTTATTGGTTTTATACTCTTTTTGGTGATTTCTTTAGAAGAAACATATACAAAATGAAAATTCTGTTATGTAAGCTGGTTAAAAATGTGTCAATGGCCGTAATGGAACGACTAATACCGGGTTTGCCCTCCTGTAGTAAATAGGTAGAAAATTGGACAAAAGAAATCAAACTATTATTTTCAAGCATTAGAAAATAGGCAATGCTGGATTGTGATCCCTGAGAAAAGAGATGCAAACTAGATGAGCCCTGTAACAGACTAGGCATTCCATCTGGAACCATTTTCAAAGCCATAATACAGGAAGAAGGAGCCCAAGCAAAGCACAGCAGTCTTGTTGAATTGAGAAGGCAGAAATCAGAGTTTGAGCAGGCTGAGACAGCTGGAATTTATAGACTAGAATATCATAGAGAATGAATCTACACAGGAAAAGAGCTCCAGAAATTTGCACAGTGGGACCCTTGAGTCTTTCGTTAAGTATTTAGCTGCACATATTCAGGAAGAAACTTTATGAGGCCAGGCAAACAACAAATATTAAGGAACTATAAACTAAATAATTTCTTGCAGTCACATGAGGATGGAAGATAGTCAAGTTCGAACCAGCCAACATGGAGAGAGTTCATTGATTCTCAGAGCATTCAGTAGAGACTACAGAAAGTTCACTCTGTAGTAATATGATGAAACTGTCTTGAGGGT
This sequence comes from Propithecus coquereli, assembly GCF_000956105.1. Lineage (NCBI taxonomy): Eukaryota > Metazoa > Chordata > Mammalia > Primates > Indriidae > Propithecus > Propithecus coquereli. The sequence goes on along the minus strand of NW_012147412.1, from coordinate 2,087,913 downwards.
AAAGACTATTCTAGGCCCACCTTTTAAATTATTTTAAAACAAATCTCAAAATGATCAGGCTGATGCACAAGTAACTTAATGGCTTTTCAAAACAAAGTTTACCACTCTTTAAATAAAGAGTACAAAATCCAGATGCTCAACAATGTAACATTCACAACGTCCAACACCCAGTGGACACTCAACACCAAAAACTGTTAGATATGGAAGCTGTAGCCAGTTTTAAAAAAATCAAGCAGTAAGAACAACAGCAGAACAGACAGAAATGAGGAAAGTAGCAGACAATGACTTAAAATGGCTAGTGTAAATATGTTTGAGGATTTAAAGAAAAACATAAAAGTATTAAGATAAATTAAAAGTATGAAAAAGAATCAAAATGGAACTTCCAGAGTTGAATAATATTATATCTGAAATGAAAAATCCACTAAATAGACTTGCTTAAAGCAGATTAGACAGTGTAGAAAAAAAAAAGCTGTGAACTTTTAGACACAGCAACAGAAATTATCCAAATTGAAACAGAGAAAGAAAAAAAAGATTGAAAAAAGTTAACATAACATCAGCAACTTTCAAGACAATAGAAAGCAATCTAATATATGTGTAATTGGAGTCCTAAAAGGGCAAGCATAAAAGGATGGATAAATAAATAATGGTCAAAAATTTACCAAATTTGATAAAAATTTTAAATCCAGAGATCTAAGACACTCAAC